>NC_092502.1:145023237-145327030 GCF_047511675.1 Marmota flaviventris
TGTGTAACTGATGTTATTCTGCAATCTGTATATGGGGTAAAAATGGGAGTTCATAACCCACTTGAATCAAATGTATGAAATATGATATGTCAAGAGCTTTGTAATGTTTTGAACAACCAATAAAAAAATAAAATAAAATAAAGATTGGCATATGAATATCTATTTATTTATTTATTTTAAATTTAAAAATTTTATTTATTCTAATTAGTTATATATGATAGCAGAATGTGATTCAATTCATATTACACAAATAGAGCACAATTTTTCATGTCTCTGGTTGAATACAAAGTAGAGTCATACCATTCGTGTTTTCATACATTAACTTAGGGTAATGATGTCCATCTCATTCCATCGTCTTTCTACCCCTGTGTCTCCTTCCCTCTCCTCCCTCCCCTTTGCCCTATCTAAAGTTTGTTCCTTCCATGCCCCCCCCCATCTCCATTATGAATCAGCATCTGTATATCAGAGAAAACATTCCACATTTAGTTTTTTGGAATTGTTTTACTTCACTTAGCATTATATTCTTCAACTCCATCCATTTAACTGCAAATGCCATGATTTTATTCTCTTTTAATGCTGAGTAATATTCTATTGTGTATATATAACACATTTTCTTTATCCATTCATCTACTGAAGGGAATCTAGGTTGGATCCACAATTTAGTTATTGTGAATTGTGCTGCAATAAACATTGATCTGGCTGTGTGCCTGTACTATGCTGTTTTTAAGTCCTTTGGGTATAAACCAAGGAGTGAGATAGTTGGGTCAAATGTTGGTTCCATTCCCAGTTTTCCAAGGAATCTCCATACTTCTTTCCAGATTGTTTGCACCAATTCGCAGTCCTACCAGCAATGTAAGAGTGTGCCCTTTTCCCCACATCCTCGCCAACACTTATTGTTGTTTGTATTCTTAATAGCTTCCATTCTGACTGGAGTGAGGTGAAATCTTAATAGTAGTTTTGATTTGCATTTCTCTAATTGCTAGAGATGTTGAACATTTTTTCATGTGTTTGTTGATTGATTGTATATCATCTTCTGAGAAGTGTCTGTTCAGTTCCTTGGCCCATTTATTGATTGTATATTATTTGTTTTTTGATGTTAAGATTTTTGAGTTCTTTATATATCCTAGAGATTAGTGCTCTATCTGATGTGCATGTGGTAAAAATTTGCTCCCATTCTGTAGCCTCTCTATTCACCTCACTTGTGGGAGACCAACCTTGTATGTGACTGAGTCACACTCCCCAGCTGGGTGCTGAGGTACTCAGTCACAGAAATGTGGCAGATCTTTCCCCACCCTTCTTGGGTTCGAGGGGTGTCTCGTGCATGGGTGTGTCTTGCTACAGCCCCGTGGGTAAAGCTATGCTCACCTGTTGCTTTGTAATATAATCCCTTGCCCTATTTAGGATAGAATCTTTCGTGGAAGTGCCTTGTGTGTGTCCCCTTCTCTTACTGTGCCCTTGGGTTTGGCCTACCCAGGTGTCAGTCAACCTGCTGACAGTGGACATCAAGAAGATAGACTCAGCCCCCTGAAACCTGACCCCTTGCCTCATTTGAATAGCTTCTCCTCAATAAAAGGGGTCAGCTTGTGCTCTCACCCTCTCTCTTCTTGCGGACCCTTAAGGTCAGAGGAGCTGTCACAGCAACCCCAAAGAAAAAGGTATTTGTGTCTCTTGTGTGGTTATTTCCTGCAGCCCAAGCCCAATTCAATTGGAGTAAACCCTGAGCCTTTTAGTCGCAAGAACAGATTGCTTCTTTTGCTGGGAAGAAGTTTTTGAGTTTGAATCTAACCCATTTATTGACTCTTGATTTTAATTCATATTTTATAGGAATCTTATTAAGAAGTCAGGGCCTAATCTGACATGATGGAGATTTGGGCCTACTTTTTCTTCTATTAGTTGCAAGGTCTCTGGTTTAATTCATAGGTCTTTGATCCACTTTGAATTGAGTTTTACACATGGGGAGAGAGTTTTTTTTTGCATTTGGATTTCCAGTTTTCCCAGCACCATTTGTTGAAGAGGCTATCTTTTCTCCAATATATGTTTTTGGTGCCTTTGTCTAATTATAAGATAACTGTATTTATATGGATTTGTGCTGCAGTCTGGCTGGGCACAATCAGGAGCCACTTGTCAAAAGAAACTAACTTTATTTTTAGAACCACACACTCCAAACAAAACAGCCTCTCAGGAAAAACCCTCAGAGCCTCAACTGCCACCACCAGCTTTCCACAAGCCTCTCTCTCCCCCACAAGCTTCTCTCCACCTCCCCCAATCCTCCTGCTCTTGAGGCCGATTGGCTGGGTCACATGGGCGGAGCCAAAAAAGTCCCCCAATGAGCAGCTCCGTGGTCTGAAAGGGAAACAGCCCAATGAGCATCACCGCAGAGGAGCCAATCAGCTAGATGTTGCTGGGGCCGCTGTGAGCCAATCATCAGCCGGCAGCTGGAAGTTTGCTGGCAGCTGGAAGTTTGTTGGGGCCCCTTCGGCTGTGGCTCTCAACATCTCCCCCTCTCTGTTTAAACAACAAGCATGTGGCTTAGGGACCGTGCCTGCCTTAGGTTGTCCAATAGTACATATGGTCCTTAGGTTGGTACCATTGCAATTGGATCTTACCCGTCACTGACTACCGGTCCAGTATACAGCCACACCTGTGGAGAAGTCTTTGTACCAGCTTGGGGGTGAGGTTCTTTGCCTCACCTCTGTTGGCCCCCAAATTTTAGCTGGACGATCATGACAAGCAGAAGGGAGGAAGATACACCAAGCCAATTGACGGCTCCTTTTGGAAAAATTGTACCACCAATGATATCATCAGCAAAAATACCCCAACACTACCACAAGTCACTGCACCAACAGGTAGTTCACAATGCATACAGGTGAGTTCACAATGTGTCCAGGCAAGTTCTGCAAGCAGTTCAGTGATGGCTATTGTAGAAGCTGTAGATTGGTTTTATCTTTGACTTCACCAGCACTGGAATGAAGATAGGAATTCTGGCAATAATGGCTAAAGAAAAAATTATGTAACATTCCAGAAGGCACTAAAAGAAAACAATTTTCTTAACAATTTACATTGTCTTCACCGGCACTGGGATGAAGATAGGAATTCTGGCAATAATGGCTAAAGAAAAAATTATGTAACATTACAGAAGGCACTAAAAGAAAACAATTTTCTTAACAATTTACATTATCTTTAAGAGAATTATTAAATATAATGAAAAGGAAAGGTGAAAGTAAACAAACAGATCTGTTAACCTTCTTTTTTGTTTACATATTAAAACAATCCTCAACAGTTGTTTACCCAATTTAAATTAAACCATATAAATCACGTGAAAAAAAAATATTTGGATCCATTTTAACATGAGCGCTCATCATATATGATATATGGACATACGTACATTCAAACATATAACACAAAACACAAGTGTGCACACATAATATAATACATACAACACATAACATTATAGTAAAGGCCTTATAACCTTTTACAGGTGAAATCTCCATTGCAATGTTTAAAAACTCTATAGTCAAAAAATAGAACTGATCAGCAAAACATTAACCTAGGTCTGTATGAGCTCAAAAAACAAAATAGAACTTCATGATATGGCAAAGGGCAATAATAAAATAGATATTGAAAAAAGCATCCTGGTTCTGTTGCAGATGTAAGAATAGCCAAACTGGAGTTTTGGATATCAGTTGTTATGGATTTGAGCCAAATCATCTTCTTTTTGGTCTGTAGAAATCGCTTTAGTTAATCTTTCTGGAATCCAAATCGGCTGCTGTTCTCCCTGTGGAAACACACAAACAGACCCCCGACTCCAGACAATTCCTGTTAGAATATCCTTCCAAAGTACCTTGGGCTTATGCACATTTTTTGGACACATATGCCTTTCCGCAGCACTAAGTCCTGATGAATCCAAATTTAAAAAGTTTAGAGTAAAAAGGGTTATTTTAAGTTTATCTTTGGGGAATATATACCCCTTCCCAATTCCGTCTTTTTGCTTTAATAAGTACATTTTAATAGTTTGATGAGCTCTTTCAACTATGCCTTGTCCCTGTAGATTGTATGGGATTCCTGTTATATGAGTAATGCCAAATGTTGAGCAAAATTGTTTAAAAGAGGTAGAAGTATAACCAGGGGCATTATCTGTTTTTAACTGTTTTGGAACACCCACAGTGGCAAAATTTTGTAAGCAATGAGCTATAACATCTTTAGTTTTTTCTCCGGCATGAAGGGAGCCCATCAAAAATCCAGAAGAAGTATCAACTGTAACATGCAAATATTTTAATTTTCCAAATTCTGGCAAGTGTGTGACGTCCATCTGCCAAATATGGTTAGGTATCAATCCTCTAGGATTGACTCCAAGATTAACTTGTGGTAAAAAGGTCACACAATTTTGACATTGTTTTATTATTTGTCTAGCTTGTTCCTTAGTTATTTTAAAATGCTTTTGTAAAGTATTAGCATTGACATGGAACTTTTTATGAAAATTTATAGCTTCTTCTAGTGTAGAGAAAATATGTATGTCATGTGTAGTTTTATCTGCTAAATCATTGCCCAAACTAAGGGCTCCAGGCAATCCTGTATGTGCCCTGATATGTCCTATAAAGAATGGATCTTTTCTGTCCCAGATTAGACTTTGTATAGTGGAAAGCAAAGAGAAAACAGTAGAAGAAGGGGAAATCCTACCAGCATCTTCAAGAGATACTATAGCATTAACTACATACTGACTATCAGAAAATAAATTAAATACAGAATCTTTAAACATCACAAAAGCTTGTAAAACTGCATTAAGCTCTACCTTTTGAGCTGATTGTTTGGGTACTAAAAATGTAAAAGTTTGATCAGGTGTAACTATTGCTGCTGTACCATTATTTGACCCATCAGTGAATATATTTGGAGCATTCATGATAGGTGTTTTTCTTGTCATTTTTGCAAAAAATTACAGGATGCAATGACCAAAAAGACAATAAAGGATTAGATGGTAAGTGGTTATCAAATGAAACATTAGATTTGCACATGATTATTGCCCAAGTATTTAACTCATTAGCTAACTCATCAATTTGATTCATAGTATATGGAGTAATAATTTTATTGGGAGAAATTCCAAACACTCCGTTTGCTGCTTTTATTCCTTTGAGTATTAATTGTCCTACAGCCTCAGGATACCTAGTAAGAATAGTGTTAGGAGAATAAGATAAATGTATCCATAATAATGGACCTTCTTGCCAAAATACTCCTGTAGGAATATTTTTTGTTGGTAGTACAATAAATAATAAAGGCAAACTTATATCAATTCTATCCAAATGCATATTTTCCATATATGTTTCAATGATTTTTAATGCCTTTCTTGCTTCAGGCGTTAACATTCGGGGTGAATTTGGATCTGATGGACCTTTTAGGATATCAAATAAAGGTCCCAACTCTCCTGTTGGTATACCTAAATAAGGCCTTATCCAATTTATGTCTCCTAATAACTTTTGAAAGTCATTAAGTGATTTGAGTTGATCTACTCGTATTTGAATTTTTGGTAGACAGACCATGGTTGAGGATAATAGAACTCCTAAATAATTAATTGGAAAATTTAATTGTACTTTATCTATTGCTATCTCTATATTATAATTTTTTAATAAGTTTGTAAGTGTGGCATAACATTCTAGCAATGTGTTTTTATCTTTGTGTGCTAATAATACATCATCCATATAGTGAAATATTTGTAGTTCAGGATTTTGATTTCTAAGTGGCTGGATTACTTTGTTAACATAAATTTGACACATAGTTGGGCTGTTAGCCATCCCTTGAGGGAGTACTTTCCATTCATATCTCTGATCAGGACCTTCATGATTCAGTGCAGGGATAGTAAATGCAAAACGTGGACTATCCTCAGGATGAATTGGAATTGAAAAAAAACAATCTTTAATATCTATAAGTAAAACATACCAGGTTTTTGGCAAAGCAGACAATTGAGGAATCCCTGATTGAGCAGGTCCCATAATAACCATCTCATTATTAATGGCTCTTAAATCTTGCAATAATCTCCATTTACCAGATTTCTTTTTGATGATAAAAATGGGAGTATTATGGGGAGATACAGAAGGTTGTATATGTCCTTCTGCTAATTGTTGTTTGACCAGGTCATGGGCTGCTTGTATCTTTTCTTTAGTCAGGGGCCACTGAGGAACCCATACTGGTCTTTCTGATTTCCAAGTAATTTTTATTGTCTCAGTGGCCCTTTCTGAAAATCCAACCCATGTCTGTCTGTTCCTTGATCTATTTGTATTGGTGCTGCTATACCTTGTTCTTGTTTTTCTAATCTTTTTCCTTTCCTAAAACCTTGTCTAGTCATAATAGTGGGTGCATTTTGGTTGATGTTATTTGTTAATGTCAAACCTAATTGATCTAGGACATCTCGTCCCCATAAATTTACGGGAAGATGATCCAATACATATGGCTGTATAGTTCCTTCACATCCTTCAGGATCCTTCCAGTCTAATACCATTGCACTTCTATGGGGATTAGTCGCCACTCACCCCCCCGGCTGATGGATTTGCTCTGTTTCCTCTGTTCTGTACTATTGGTCTACCAGTCTATTTTGGTGCCAATATCATACCATTTTTGTTACTATAGCTCTGTAGCATAGTTTAAGGTCTGGTATAGTGATGCTACCTGCTTCACTCTTCTTGCTAAGAATTACTTTAGCTATTCTAGGCCTCTTATTTTTCCAGATGAATTTTGTGACTGCCTTTTCTATTTCTATGAGGAATGTCATTGGTATTTTGATTGGAATTGCATTAAATCTGTATAGTGCTTTTGATAGTATGGTCATTTTGATAATACTAATTTTGCCTATCCAAGAACAAGGAAGATCTTTCCATCTTCTAAGGTCTTCTTTCTTTCTTTAGAGTCCTATAGTTTTCACTGCACAGGTCTTTCACTTCTTTTATTAAATTGATTTCTCCCATTTTTTGAGGCTATTGTAAATGGGGTAGTTTTCCTGTTTCCTTTTCATAGGATTTTTCACTGATGTACAGAAATGTTTTTGATTTATAGGTGCTGATTTTGTATCCTGCTACCTTGCCGAATTCATTCACTAGTTCTAGAAGTTTTCTGGTGGAATTTTTTGTTTTTTCTATGTGTAGAATCATATAGTTGGCAAATAGTAATAATTTGAGTTCTTTTTTTCCTGTCTATATCCCTTTAATTTCTTTTGTCTGTCTAATTGCTTTGGCTAGTGTTTCAAGAACTATGTTAAATAGAAGTGGTGAAAGAGGGCAACCTGTCTTGTTTCCATTTTTAGAGGGAATACTTTCATTTTTTTTCCATTTAGAATGATATTGGCCTGAGGCTTAGCATAGATAGCTTTTACAATGTTGAGTTAAGTACCTGTTATCCCTAGTTTTTCTAGTGTTTTGAACATGAAGGGGTGCTATATTTTGTCAAACACATTTTCTGTGTCTATTGAGATGATCATATGATTCTTATCTTTAAGTCTATTGATGTGATGAATTACATTTATTGATTTCCATATGTTGAACCAAACTTGCATGCCCTGGGATGAATGCCACTTGATCGTGGTGCACTATCTTTTGGATATGTTTTTATATTCAATTTGCCAGAATTTTATTGAGAATTTTCGCATCTATGTTCATTAGAGATACTGGTCTGAATTTTTTTTTCTTTGATGTGTCTTTGCCTGGTTTTGGAATCAGGGTGATATTGGCCTCATAGAATGAGTTTGGAAGTGTTTCTTTTTTTTTATTTCATGAAATAATTTGAGGAGTATTGGTATTAATTCTTCTTTAAAGGTCTTGTAGAACTTGACTGTGTATCCATCCAGTCCTGGGCTTTTCTTGGTTGGTAGGCTTCAGATGGCATCTTCTATTTCATTGTTTGAAATTTATATGTTTAAACCATGTGTATTGTCCTGGTTCAGAAATCATGTGGCTAGAAATTTGTTGATGTCTTTGGTATTTTCTGTTTCACTGGAGTACAAGTTTTCAAAATAATTTCTAATTATATTGTATATTTCTGTAGTGTCTGTTATGATATTTCCTTTTTTATCATGGAAGTTAGTAATTTGAGTTTTCTCTCTCCTTCTCTTCATTAGCATGGCTAAAGGTTTATCAATTTTATTTATTTTTTCAAAGAATCAACTTATTGTTTTGTCAATTTTTTTCAATTTTTTTTTTGTTTCAATTTCATTGATTACAGCTCTGATTTTAATTATTTCCTGTTTTCTACTGCTTTTGGTGTTGATTTGTTCTTCTTTTTCTAGGGCTTTGAGATGTAATGCTAAATCATTTATTTATTGACTTTTTCTTCTTTTAAGGAATGAACTTCATGCAATGAACTGTCCTCTTAGTACTGCCTTCATAGTGTCCCAGAGATTTTGATATATTGTATCGGTGTTCTCAATTACCTCTAAGAATTTTTCAATCTCTTCTTCAATGTCTTTTGCAACCCATTATTCTCAATAGTGTATTGTTTAGTCTCTAGGTGTTGGAGTAGATTTTATTTTATCATTGATTTCTAATTTCATTCCATTATGATCTGATAGAATGCAGGGTAATCTCTAATTTTTTGTATTTGCTAAGAGTTTCTTTGTGGCATAATAAATGGTCTATTTTAGAGAAGGATCCATGTGCTGTTCAGAAGAAAGTGTATTTACTCACTGATGGATGAAATATTCTATATATGTAGGTTAGGTCTAAGTTATTGATTTTTATTGAGTTCTGTAGTTTCTTGTTCAACTTTTGTTTGGAAGTTCTATCCAGTGGTGAAAGAGGTGTGTTAAGTCACTTAGAATTATTGTGTTGTGAACTATTTGACTCTTGAACTTGACAAGAGTTTGTTTGATGATTATTTGGGGCATATATATTTATGTCTTATTGATGTGGGGTTCCCTTGAGCAGTATGAAATCTCCTTCTTTATCCCTTTTGATTTACTTTGGCTTGAAGTCTACTTTATTTGATATGAGGATAGAAACCCCTGCTTGCTTCCACAGTTCATGTGAGTGGTATGATTTTACCCAACCCTTCACCTTCAGTCTGTAGATGTCTTTTCCTATGAGATGAGTCTCTTGGAGGCAGCATATTGTTGGGTCTTTTTTTTTTTTTTTTAAATCCAGTCTGCCAGTCTATGTCTTTTGATTGGTGAGTTTAGGCCATTAACATTCAGGATTATTATTTATCACTATCTGGCCAGGCTGGCAACATGAGCTGGGTTCAAAGGGCCTGGCTGTATCAATAACTAATAAAATGGTGAAGAAAACACACAGCACATAAACATAAGTTTGTAAGGCAGGACAGCTCAGCTCATGACCCCAAGAGTCAGCTCCAGTGCTGGAAGGAACAAGAGAGAAGGCACACCTGAAACCTTCTATTTATTGCAGGGAAAGACATTCAAGAAAATTCCACCCAAATAAGGCAAAGGATTGGGTTTCAGGGGGTTGCTTGGTGATGTCTTGTGGTTAGCAGATTAACTGACAACTTGGAAAGCCACACCCATCTTAGGTACTGTATGGGATCATAGGCAGAGTCAGCAAAAAGGCACACATACGTCACACAGCCCAATCAGGCAGCAACGTCAGTCCAGTTCCCTCATACGCTCAAATGTGCATAGCTCACACACAAAACCCATGGCTGGCTTGTGACAATTATTGAGACATGATTTGTATTTCCAGCCATTCCTATTTATTTTGGGGATTTAAATGACTTAGTTTCTCCTTTGATTAGTTTTTCCTTTAGTATAATACCTCCCTCTGCTGATTTTCATTATTGTTTTTCATTTTCTCCTTGTCGAATATTTTTGCTGAGGATGTTCTGTAGTGCTGACTTTCTAGCTGTAAATTCTTTTAACTTTTGTTTATCATGGAAGGTTTTTATTTCATCATCAAATCTAAAGTTTAATTTTGCTGGATATAAGATTCTTGATTGTCATCCATTTTCTTTCAGAGCTTGATATATGTTGTTCCAGGATCTTCTAGCTTTCAGGGTCTGACTTGAAAAATCAGCAGATATCCTAATTGTTTTCCCCCTATATGTAATCTGATTCCTTTCTCTTGTGACTTTTAAGATTCTCTCCTTATTCTGTAGGTTGGACATTTTGATTATAATGTGCCTTGGTGTGGAGCTGTTGTGATTTTGTACATTTGGCATCCTGTAATCCTCTTGTATTTGGTTTTCCAATTTATTCTTCATGATTGGAAATTTTTGATATTATTTCATTGAATAGATTGCTCATTTCTTTTGTTTGAAACTCTATGCCTTCCTCTATCCCAATAACTCTTAAATTTGGTCTTTTTATATTATCCCATATTTCTTGAATATTTTTCTCATGGTTTCTTACCATCTTCACTGTGTGATATATATTGTTTTTGAGATTAAATATTTTGTCTTCATTGTGTGAGGTCCTGACTTCCAAATGGTCTAATCTGTTGTTGATGCTTTCTATTGAGCTTTTAATTTGGTTTATTGTTTCTTTCATTTCAAGGATTTCTTTCCTAAACCTCCATCTCCTTATTGAAGTAATCTTTTGCTTCCTGTATTTGCTTATGTAGCTTTTTATCGAAATGATCTTTTGTTGCCTGTATTTGTTCTCTTATATCATCCTTTAATTCACAGAACATTTTAATTATGTACATCCTGAAATCCTTCTCTGTCATTTTTTCTGTTGTGCTAGCCATGAATCCTAATAATGTAATACCTTGATTTGTTTGGGGCACTTTTTTCCCTTGTATTTTTTTCATATTCTTCATGTGCTTTCCTTCTAGCACTGAGGAGCTACAGCATTATAATTTTTTACTCTTTAGGCTTATAGTGCCCCTCCAGGGTTCTAATACCTCTCCTTTGAGGGGAACAGCAATGTTAGCAGATCCCAATACAAGCAGTGTACAACCGTAAACCAAATGGTTGCTAATACGGCATTTACAATTTTGTCACAATATACAGAAATGGTGAGTTTAATTAATTTCTACAATATAAATAGTAGGTTTGAAGAAGGGTTTACAGTTTGATGGTGGACAAAGAACTGGGGGTGAGGTGTAAGATGAGATATTGAAGGGGGTAGGAGGTGAGGATATAGAGTTATTAGATCTTAGGAAGTATGAAAAGGGAATCTAAAGAAGATGGTAACAGGAGAAGTGAGAGGAAATCATTTTGGGGAGACAAGTAAGTGGGAAGACAAGAGTATATAAAACAAACACACAGAAATATTAAGAAAAATAAAAAGTGTAAAAATAGGAAATGAAAGAATACACGACACAACTGTAATATACTGTTCGGGCATCCAAGTCCTCAGTACCCTAATTCATGCAAAGTACTTTGTTTCACAAATGTTCGGGATGTGATAGTGGAAGAATAGAGAGGGATGAAAAAAGTCTTGAAGGAAGAAACAAGGATTGCTTTGGTTGGAGATCAGTATCTTTCCTGCTTCCCTTCTCATCCAGTAGGTGGGGTGGTCTGTTGTTAGATGGTATCTCCGCCCTCAGGATGTTGAAGGTTATCAGGGTGGGAGGGTTGGTCTTGGTGCAGAGCACCTGGAAGTGGGGTATGGCACCAACTGGTCCCTGATAAAAGACTACACCCCAAGGATCTCCTTTGGGGCCTGCTCATGTGATGTGGATGCCTGGTCTTATCTCCTTATATCGTCTATAGACCTCACAGTTCCTGGTCTCTAATTTAGTCCCTAAACTGTATCTCACTCACCCTCTCCCTTTCTACTTCCTAATCGGGGACCTTTCTCTTGGGACGCCTTATGGTTTGCGTTCTTTGGGCTGCACACCTGTCTTGGAGAGCTGTTTTATATTGGGCAGTCACTGTGCCAGGTTAGCAGCTGCTGGGTACAGTGGGAACTGGGGACTATGGAATACCTGCCCAGCTGGTGTTCCAAGCTGGGAGTTGCCACAACTAAAGATGGTGATGACAGTGTTCCAAGATGGAGGCAGCTGCTTTCAGTGATGGAGTGTCAAGTTGGGGGTTGGGGGTGGGCAGTAGTGTTGGGCGATATGTTCAAAGATGCAGCTGAGACCCAGTGCGGGCTCCGAGGGTGTTGGTGGGGTTGTCCTGGGCCTGCCTGGACTCTGCGCTGGGTTGACAGGGCTTTCCTGGGCCTGACTGGGCTCTGCACCCCATTAGTAGTGATGACCTGGCCCTGCCTGTACATCTTGGGTATGCCAGACCTGTGATCTTGACCTGCCTCTGCCACATAGGAACTATGTGACCTTGGGCAAATCACTTCACCTCCTTGAGCCTTGTTTCTTCATCACTAAAATGCAGATATCAGCAAGCCATATGTGGTTTTTGTGAGTTTTACATAAAATCATGTCTTTGGCATGCACATTAAAGTGCCACTAGAGTATGTGCTCAATAAATTTTAGCAAACACTCTTCCTGCCCCTTCCTCATAGAACACTGCCTTTTGCTTTCACGGCAATAGGTCAAAATATTAGAATCAGGGATAACTGTTAGCCCTGACCATATGTTATGTGTTTGAGAATTTGTGTCTCTGAGTATGTCTAAAGTATATTTTGTGCTTTGAAGGCAATGATAATGAAACTGAGAGAACAAAACGGTAATTTCAGAGAAGAAATGCATGATGTTTCCTCAAAAATAGAGCAAAAGTTCTACTTAGCTTGTGTTTAAAAAGACGAACTGCAGGATAGCTGGAGTGAATCTGTTTTTCCAATAGCCTGAGGTTACTTTTCCTTCCCATCCTTGTCAAATGATTTGACAAGAGTCATAGGAGAAGAAATGGGGAGACATTGGTAGACGCTAATTCAGACCCCGGGTAGTATATGAGGTGGCTGGAGACTAATTCTTATCTCTGTTAAATGATAATGACACCTTGACTTATTAAGAAAGCCCAGATAAGGGGAAAAAAGAGAATCTTTTGAAGGACTTTTCTGTAGCAGAAGTAGAGTCAATAAGCGTTCTTCTTTCCCTGAAACAAGCCTATATCTCATTCTTCAAGAACTGTTGAGCAAAGCCATAGGAGCAGTTGCCAAAGCCCAGATGTCAAAAGGCAGTACTAGATTGTTCTCTTTGCTTCAGCATCTCACTGGAATAATCAATCCCAGATGTCTTGGAACGCGGCTAGTTTTCCAATGCTCTCTCGTGTGCTGTTTACCCCACCTTCTCCAGAAACTCAGTTATAACACTCACTGGACTTTCATTGCCAGGAGCCCCAATTTTTGGCTTTTGAAGCTCTACAAAGAATTTAAAGCAGAAACTGGCTTCATGAAATGGGGGTTAATTCCAAGGTTAGAAGACAGTTTCAAGGGCCTCAAAAATGATTTTCATGTGTAGAAAAGGCATAGAAAATCTCAGATTTGGAAGTAAACTCTAAGGTCATTTATTCTAAATTTTCCCTAAATGGACTTCAGTTTTAATCATTAATGTATTGAGCTTCTTCTAAGAACTAGAAATGCTAATATGTTTAAGACATAGTTCTTTCTGAGAAAATAGACACACCTGACCAGATTACAATTTACTGGGTACTAAGTCTTTAATAAAAATTTAAACAAAAAAGCCAAGGAATTGGGGCTGGGACACAAGTAGTAAGGTGCTTGCCTGGCATGTGTGAGGCACTGGGTTCAATCCTCAGCACCACATATAAATAAATAAAATAAAGGTCTATGAACAACTGAAAAAAATTGTTTAAAAGCCAAGGAATAAATTGCAAAGTTAGACATATAGATATAAACTGTATATTGGTTGCAGGCAGAGTGCAGGACTTCAAAGAAATGCAGGCTATAGTATAACAGGTGGAAAAGAAGCTGTAGGTGAACATTCCAAGTAGCATGACAAAAACCAAAACAAAACATGGTGGCATAGAGCTACTTGATATTTCTGAGACATGAAAGTAGCCTTGTGTGATTATAGTTTTAAGCACATGACTCAGAACATTTGCAGATGAACTTGGAAAGCAAGACTGGGGCCAATTATGGAACTTCTGTATGCTGTGTTAAGGAGTTTAGAATTTATTTAGAATTTATTCTACCTAGAAGGTATGTTTCAAAGCATTTGAACAGAATGTGGCGTTATCAATTGTTAATGGGAAGGATAAATGGCACCTAGGGAGAAGTAGGGAGACCCATTAGAAGGCAGATTCAATAGTTCAAGAAAGAGATATTGAGACCCTTAATTATCTAACACCATAGTAAAGGAATGTGTAGAGGATGTATTGAGAAACAATTTAGAGACTAAGTCGATAGACCCTAGAACCGATAAGGGGTGAAGTGTAATGGAAGCAGGAATCGAAGGTGGCTTTGAAGTTTCTAGTTTGGCAACTGGGTGAATGGCAACACTATTAAATGATATGGCATTGGCAAGAGAAGATCATCCTGGAGGATGTCTAGGAGGACTTAAGAAGGGAATGATTTCAGATGTGAGGGCAGTCTGACTGTGACATCTGTCACCTCATTGATTGCCAGGGTTGATTTGGCTGACCTGGCTGGCTAGCTGGGGATCCCCTTCCTCCCTCACTGCTCCATGTGCGTTCCTCCTGAAGTTGTGCACTCCATCGAAGAGGACGACCTTTCTTCGGTCAAGGGTATACAAGTAGCTGGGCTCCCCTGCTAGTACCTCCAAACAAGCTCTCAAGGAAGAGAACAATTTCCACGTTGGATCTGTGTGTTTGATGTGCTCACACTACATCCACTTGCCAATGTCTAATAAGCTGTTGGCTATATACCAACAGCTGTTTTCATCCCTGTTTTCAACAGCTCCTGTATATACCAGGAGCTCAAGGAGATAGGTTCTGATGACAGTGGGATAGATAAGATAATCCATGGAGTATGTGTCTGGGAACCAAGAAGGCTTAGGGAAAACTCTGAAGAACTTATTTTAAAGAGAATGTAATGTAATGATTTCTTAACAAAGCATTGGACTCAAATTGAGCTTTATCATTAATAGTGAGACTTCCTAAGTCTTATTTCTTCATCTATAAAAATATAAACAAAAGTTCTCTACTGTAAGTGCTTAATGTATGCTCAGGAACATAACTTCTGAGAAATGTTGATTTTGTAATAATTATAGTTATATTGTCTGTTAGTCACATGGAAAGAAGAACTGAAATAGAAACTCAGAAAGAGACCTTAGAATATAGAAGGAAAAATAAATTAATTAATAAAAGGGGAAAAGTCATGCCTTTTGAAGGGCAAAAGCTTTAATTTTGCTGGAGTTTAAAAAAGGGGAAAGTAAAGATTCTCAGAAATGTAAGTATATGAATATATCACAGTGAATTCCACTTTTACGAATATTTATAAAGTACCAATTAACAAAACACTAAATAAATAAAAGGAAGACCAGTGGAAGAGAGTAAGGGGAACAGGAGGAAGGATGAGGGGGGTTAAAGAGGTAGTACTGGGGACTGAAATGTAGCAAATTCAATTCCATGCATGTATGATTATGTCAAAATGAACCCTAATGTCACATATGACTATCATGCACTAATAAAAACATTAAAATAGATAAATGAAATAGAGTTAGGAAAGAATAGAAAGGAAATTTTAAAAAAGTTTTAAGGAAGGAGTAACTAATGTAATTAGCACAAAAGAAATTAAGGAAATTCAAAGAAGAGGAACTGTCCAGTAAGCACAAGAAAAGATTTTTAATCTCATACAGAATTAACAAATGTAAAACATGAAATACCATTTTGATCTATTTATATTTGTGATACTGAAATATATAGGTGTCACAAACGCACTTGTCCAAAGTATGAGATCAGCCCTCTCTGTCAAGGTTATTGATACCTTTTTGATGGACATTCAGGAAAATGAATAGAATGTTTAAATGCACATGTCCTGTGACTCTGAAATACTGCTCAGAATCTGCTTTGTTGAAATACTTGCATATATGTATGTGTGTGCATGCATGTGTGTTTTTGTATGTGTATGCCTGTCTTCCTTGTATATTTGTTTATAATAGAAAAAGGATGGAAAAAATTTCAAATGTCCATCAGAGGAAACATGATCTTTCAAAGCATAAAGTAGAGCTTTGAAGAGTCATGGAAAAATATTCCAGATATATTAATAGGTATGAAAACAGGGAAAGCATTAGTGAGTAATATATAGAAGAACTCATAAACATATATAAATATGTATTTAGTAAAGTTTTATCTCCAGTATATTTTGAATATAAAGAACTTTCAACTTCTATGTTATATATTTCTCTTTAGTTTTTATAACAAATATGTGTTGTACTTGTGATAATAAAAGGGATAAATTTTTAAAGAATGCAGTATATGTGTCAAATATAGTGCAATGTAGTGGTAAAAGAATGGATTAGGGACTAATGGACTGGGTTATAACCACAGCTCTGTTATTTATTAGCTGTGTGACCTTGGACAAATCACTTTACCTCTCAGTTTCTTCATCCATAAAATGGGAATAGTAATACCTACTTCATAAGATTGTTGTAACTGAGTTAATATAAGTAAAACTGGTCAAAATATTCCTGGCACACAGTATGTGCTAATTGGAGATGATGCTGATGATTGCAGATGTGGAGAGAAAAATGACAAATAAGAAGCTATTGTATTGGCAAATAGAAATCATCACTGACATTAGTGTGCACTGTATTGGTAATGGATGTTTGAGATTTATGTTTGTCTAGTACCTGATTAAATGCTTCATAATCCATGACAGGACAGTCTAATTATTAGAAGAATACAGAAATTAAGGTCATAGACTAAATTTAGAGTTATATTTATGTTTGAATCCAGGCTTCACCACTTTTTATGTGCTTTTGAGAACATTTTCCTGTCTCAATTTTCTCTAATGAGGATTCAAATAGCATCTATAATATGAAAACATAATGTGGAGTAAATTACTTAAAGCACTTACTGGTATACAGAAAGTGCTCAATAAATATTAGCTATTTTACAAATCTATTTTTTTTAACCCAGACTTATTGTAAGCATGAAAGCTTGGAGCATCTACTTCATTTTTGTTCCTACTTAGTATCATTGGGGCAGCTGCATAATGAAAAGGTTGTGTTTTTATTTTGCCTTTTTTCTTAATAATTTTTTTAGTGCCTTACAGTTATATGCAATAGTTGGGTACATTTTGGCACAATCATACATGCATGGAATTTAATTTGCTCCATTTTAGTCCCCAGTGCCTCCTCTTTCCCTCTCCTTCTTTCCCCTAATTTCCCTTCCTCTTTCTATTGGTCCTCCTTCTATTTACTTATTTAATTGGTGCTTTGTAGATACATAAATGTGAAATTCCCTGTGGTGTATTTATACACATACATACTATAATTTTGTCAAATCCATTCCTTATTTCCTCCACTTTCCTGTCCCTCCTCCCTCCCCTTTAATCCCCTTCTTCTACTCCACTGAACTTCCCTCTGTCTTTATAAGACCTGACTCCTCCCCACACTTTATTTTTTCTTTCTTTGTTCTAGCTTCAGCATATGAGAGAAAACATTCAACCCTTGATTTTCTGAGTCTGGCTTATTACATTTAGTGTGATGTTCTCCTCTTCCATCCATTTACCAGCAAATGCCATAATTTCATTTTTCTTTATGGATGAATAAAATTCCATTGTGTATTTACACCAAATTTTTTAATCCATTCATCTACTGATGGGAATCTAGGCTGATTCCATAATTTGGTATTTTGAATTGTGCTGCTATAAACATTGAGATGACTCTATTCTGCTGATTTTAGTTCTTTGGGATTTAGTTCTTTGGGATAATGTGGTGGTGCCAATGCTGGTTAGATTTGAGGAATCTCTATACTGCTTTCCAAAGTGGCTGTAATAATTTGTAGTTCTACCAACAATGTATGAGTGTACCTTTTTTTCCCAAATCCCCACCAAATATTCAAAATATTCCTGGCACACATATGTGCTAATTAGAGATGATGCTGATGATTGCAGATGTGGAGAGAAAATAATAAATACAAGTATTTATTATACTTGTATTTTTTATGATTGCCGTTCCAGCTGGAGTGAGATGGAATGTTAATGTAGTTTTGGTTTGCATTTCTCTAATTATTAGGGATGTTGTACATTTTTTTCATATGTTTCTTGGCCATTGTATGAGAAACGTCTGTTTAGTCCTTTTGTCCACTTATTTATTGAGTTATTTGTTTTTTGTTGTTGTTGTTATTGTTGTTGTTACACTTTTTGAGTTCTTTTTATATTCTGGATATTAATCTTCTGTCAGAAGAGTAGCTGACAAAGATCTTCTCCCACTCAATCGGCTCTGTTCACACTCTTATATCACTTTTTTTTTACTGTGCAGAAGCTTTTTAATTTGATACCATCCCATTTATTGATTCTTGGTTTTATTTCCTGAGTTTCGGTAGTCTTTTTAAGGAAGTTGATGCCTGCACCACTATGATGACCTTACGTTTTCTTGCAGCAGTTACAAATTTTCCAGTCTAATTCCTAAGTCTTTGATTCACTTTGATTTGACTTTTGTGCAAGGTGAGAGATAGGAATCAAGTTTCATTCTTCTACATATGCATATTCAGTTTTCTCAGCACCATATGTTTAAAAACTCTTTTCCCCAAGATATATTTTTGGCATTGTTGTCAAGTATCAGATGGCTGTAAATGTTTGTATTTGTCTCTGTCTTCTACTTTATTCCATTGGTCTTCATGTCTATTTTAATGCCCGTACCTTGCTGTTTTTATATTATACCTCTGTCATACAAGCTGAGAACAGTTACCATGATGCCTCTAGCATCACTCTTCTTGCTCAGGATTGTTTGGCTATTCTGTGTCTTTTACACTTCCATATGTATTCAAGGACTGTTTTTCTAGTTCTGTGAAGAATGTCTTTGGCATTTTGATACATTGAATCTGTATAGTGTTTTTGGTAATATGGTCATTTTAACAATATCAATTCTTCCTATCCAAGAACATGGGAGGTCTTTTATCTTCTAATCTCTTTCTTCTTCCATTTCTTTCTTCAGTGTTCTGTAGTTTTCATTGTAAAAGTTTTTACCTTTTTAGTTAGATTTATTCCCATGTATTTATTTTAGGTTATTGTGAATGGGAGTTTTCCTGATTTGTTTCTTAGCATATTCAACATTGGAGTATAGGAAAGCTTCTGATTTATGAATGTTGATTTTGTATTCTGCTAAATTTGTTTATCAGCTCTGGAAGTCTTCTGGTAGAGTTTTTTGGGGTCTAGACAGAGGATCATGTCATCAGCAAACAGATAATTTGACTTCTTTTTCTATTTGTATACCTTTAATAAAAGTTACTTTGATGGAATTTCTGATGGGTCTTAAGCTATAGAAGCCAACAGAAGGATCAGGAAAACCATCCTTTTCACAATAAAGGAAAAAAAGGAAGGTGCTCATGGCCATTAGTCTACTATGATCTACTGTCTTCTTGGTCAGGTGAGAATGTTGTACGGTCTCTTCTTGGCTGAAGGGCTAGGAGAGGAAAGCCAAAGGAACATATGGTGGAAATAGGGATTTAGAGTAATTATCTCCAGAGAGAGATGCATCAAGGAAAAACAAAATAGGTTATTTTCAGTAAATTTTATATCAGCCATCCAGTCTTGGGCAAGTCCTTGGTGGTAAAATTTATTCTCCACAGGCTGGATGGTTTCCAGGCTGCTGTGTTTATATTTTTTTCCTACCACTTCTTAGTAAATATTCTATCATGGCATCAACCTAATTAAAAGAAAAAATAGTTGACTAAACTTCGGTGTGAATGTTTGAGGAACACAATCTGCTTCAGCATCCAAGTGCTCAAGAATAACAACTTTTCCAGAACAGAGTTCTAGGACTAGGTGAGACACCAGCACATATGTAGGAACAAAAACTCAAGAGCCTTTAGTTCCATGTCTTAGGGTCTCCCTAATAGGGGCCAGGGGCTGCTAAGCCACTAGGAGCCAGCTCAGGGCACCTCATTTTCAGCAGAGCAGGGAAACTGTACAGGCAAGAACTACTCTGCTGTATCCACAGAAATGGACTGATAGAAGGTTCATAACATAAATATGAACATAAATCAGTTTAAGGAGAAAACTGGGTTGAACAAAGTGACATGGGTAACTTTCCTGAAGGACTCCTCAGACTTTAAATTCAGCTTCTCTCTAGGCATGTTTTGAATGATCATTTTTTTTTTGTTTTAGAAAACATTGTATTTTTATATACCTGAATTCTTTTTGAAAATGGTCAGTGATTTAAATTTTGGTCTAAAGACCTTATATTGTCTTTAGAACCAAAGTAGAGAACTTGGTTTTGTTTAGAGTAAAGGGTGTAGGACATGCCTGAACTAAGGATTCAAGGTTACTTTTATAGGTTAGTAAAGAATTTGGGTCCTACTTCAAGTCATAATAAAATCTTATGAATAATGACTATCCCACTAACAAACTATTTTATCTGATCATAGTAACATGTCTTCAACACATCCCTATGAAATTATTTTTCTTTATGATTCTTTGGTGATTAAGAGATGTAATTCTGGAGACAGAGAAACCTGGATTCAAACCCCAGAACTACTACTTCCTGGCTATGTGTAATCTTGGTTTCTTCATCTGTTATATGTGGATGAGCACCATAAATTGAAAAGCTACCTCTAAGCTGATGTGGAGAACATTTTCTTGCTTGACATATCAGATGTGACCTAGAGCTTATCAGCCCCTGGAAACATAGAATACCATAGACAAGACAGTCTGGCACAGTCACTGAAGCCCAAAGAAGCTATTCCACACTATGGAGATTAGTTGTCCTTTTAGTGAACTGAAGATTTTGGGGAAGGGGAATTCTGCCACCTTGTGGTAGGAGTAGTCGATGGGAGGTTGATTGCTATCATCCCTAGTAGAATTCCAGCCCTCTCAGATCTTGGCCCACCTCTGAATTTATGAGATTCCTGGGCAACTGACTTAATTTGTGTCTATTTCCTCTGCTAACTTAGAATCACATTCTCTTTGGGTTTATTGAGGAGAAAGTGAGGGTGTCCAGAGAGCTTCTGTATTTTATGCAGTCCCAGTAGAAGAGAATGAACCAGCTTTAGTGGGATTGCATATTAAAAGACCTCAAGATACTTGTAAAATTTTCTATGTCTTATTTTTATAGGGCAAGCAGTTTATTTCTATCTGAGAGTTATGAAATCCACAATTTTTATAGGCTTGAGACTATATAGAAGGTGACTGAAGATCACTTAATAGAAACTGTTTCTGGATTTTTTTTTTTTTTTTTTTTTTTTTTGGACCATGTTCCTTCAAACTCCAGTTTGACTCCTCCAGTATTAGGAAATCAGAGAATGGAAGTCATCATGACTGGAAAAGGGAAGCCAAATCCGCTTTTCAGCATGCATAGAGTTTCTAGGCTTTAATTTTCTGTGCTCACGAAGATCACTTGAAAATCATGAGTTATATAAGACCCTAAGTTAGATAGGTTTTTCAGCTGTGGTTAAAAGTAATACAGATAACTCAGATATCCATTATTTGCTAATTAAATCAAGGGAAGAGCTCACTCTTCTTTTAGGAGAAAACTCATGACTCTGGTCCCACTCTGGAGACCCATTACGAGAGTCAGCACTTTTAGAAGTATGGTAATGTGGGGAAATGATGGTGACCGTTGCCTCAAGCTGAGCACAGAACTTCTTGCTCAGATAAGGCAATGATTTGGTGCAGGGAGAGGCACGGGTAGTTATGGAAGAATGGAAGAACCAAAAAAAAAAAAAAAAAAAGCACAAATGGTTTTCTCCTTTCTTTTAGGTCTTCTGTTATCAGTAAAGAGAAAACCTCTATACAAGAGTCAACAATAAAAAGCAACCTTGTTGATAATAAAAATTTTGGAACACAAAATATTTTTACTGGCATAGATAGC
Source organism: Marmota flaviventris (assembly GCF_047511675.1). Classification (NCBI taxonomy): domain Eukaryota; kingdom Metazoa; phylum Chordata; class Mammalia; order Rodentia; family Sciuridae; genus Marmota; species Marmota flaviventris. The sequence continues at coordinate 145,045,026 of NC_092502.1, forward strand.
AGAGATAGAGCAAAAGCAGAAGTTTTTACTAATGACACTGGGGTGAAAAGGTCCACTTAGTAGCACATTACAGGTAAAATATCTAAGAGTCATGGAAACCAGGATCCTGACCTATAGGAGGGAAGTCTTTTAGGCACATACTTTAAGCTATAGTTTCTTATGCCACAGAGATGTCATTACCTTCCATTTGCCTTTTTTAACTTTGATTTCATTCCTTTCAGTTCTGATCTTTTAAAAAAATTCTGCAATACCTAAGCAGTTTATTGGTGAACATCTTAAGATATTATTTGGAAGTGTTTTTACTCACCTTTTTGAGGTTGCTAAAACTGCTTTGCAAGGATGTTTGATCCTTCTGAGACATTTGCCTGGATCTTATCTTATGAAACAACTAGAAACAAGAGAAATTAAGGGACTTGAAAGGCCAGCCTGGTGGTAATTATAAGGTAGACTTCCTGAACTGCAGATGATCATTCTTTCTATTCCACTGTGCTGCCTCCACAGTAATGGATTAGAAAATTTTGTTTTAGAAAAGGAATGCTGAGATTGTTGGGAAAAAAGTCCTTAGCCCCTGAACAAGTGTATATTTGGGAAAAGAAACTGGCAATCAATTGCTCCTTACTTTGTTCCTTTCATATTCAAGAAGAAATTCAAGGAGAAATCTTACTTGAGCATGCATTATAAGATTTTTAAATTTTCCCCATCTCATCCATTTACCTGAACTAATATTAGGAGCTCAAAGACCATGTCTTAGTGATCAGAGTCTCACTAGCAACAACTACATCACTGAGTACTTATAGAAGTATATTTTGGTTCTTCGTTCAAGAAATTATTTGTCCAGCTATAGTAGTGAGTAGTGTTTCTGCTGTGGCAGAAGCACTTATCTACAAATTAAGGTCTTGTGTATGGACTGGTAGGCTTTCTGATAGCAGATGCTGGCTAACTCCCAGAATGCTTTAGATTTGGCACTTGGGATCAAGGTTCCCAGTAGCAATCCTGGCTAAAGGCACCTGTATTCCATTATCCTTCTCTGCAGCACTTATAAACTGGTAGCTTGGCCTGTCAATGCTAATTTTAGGCCTACCCGGAAATAGGACTTATATTGTTAATATTCTGAATTGACTCAAGTAGCTTTGTAAGAATCACTTCCATTCACACACCAAGCTGAAAGTGGATTTTCAGTGAGATAAAAACAAAGAACTAGAAAGATGCAACCAGTCAGACTCCATTTGGTGGTACCAAATTTAAAAGTTTTTACTATTTTGTGAGACCCGAAAGCCTAAAGATCTCCAAACTGACAAACCGACTTCAATAAAATAACAAAAAAGGGTAACACTATAAAATAAAATTTCATGGTGCATCTATTCTTACATTTGAGGTTTTAAATTATTTATTATTTCTTTTTTCTTCATAGTTAATGTAAAGTTGCTATTTTGAGATTTTAATTTTAATGTTTTATGATAAAGTGTTTGATGGTGAATGGTAAAATTTTATAACCTTGAGAAAGTAAGTTGGTACCTATGTTTGCTCTCCCCAATATTTTTCCAAAGACTTTATTTTTTATTTTTTAGTTTTAGGTGGATACAATATCTTTATTTTATTTTTTATGTGGTGCTGAGGATTGAACCCAGTGCCTCACAGGTGCTAAGCGAGCACTCTACCACTTGAGCCATAACCCCAGCTCCGAAAGACTTTATTTTTAAAAAGCAATTTTAGGTGAATGGCAAAATAGAGCATGAAGTAGAGATTTCCCGTATGCCTCCTGTCCCCACACATGCATTGGCTTCTTCAGTATCAACATTCCCCCAACCAGAGTGGTACATTTGTTAAAGTCACTAAATATAACCATTAAGTTCATGGTTTTCATTTCGGTTCACTCTTGTTGTACATTCTATGAATTTATATATATGGACTTGTATCCACCATTACAGTATCATCCAGAGCATTTTCACTAAATCCTCTGGGCTCCACTGAAGAATTTAAAAATTTTACGGTTTTGTGAAATTTCGAAGTCTTAAGAAAATACACTAGAAATGTTGAACACAATACAATCTCATATAAAATTGAATTCTCACAGGGAAACTATAGATAAGAACCAAGCTACTTTCTAAATTTAGTGAAAATGAGCAATCTGGATAAACAACCCGAAAATTTTACATTTATTCTAATTACCTGAGCTAATGTACCTTGACATTTTTGAGAGGAAGATCAAATATTTTCCTAAGCCTCTGTACCAAATTAGAAGGAAAAAAGAAATTCAAGCCCAGATCAAATAGATGAAACAGTTCACATATCCTGAATATTCCCAGCTTTACAAATTGAGAGCCACTACTAGTATATATTGATCAACAAACTATTCATTTCAAAAAGAAAACCTGCTTTACTCTGATTATCAAAAACTTAGGCCATGACTGAGATATGAATACCAGAAGCACTTATAACACAATAGGCAGTGTTGTTTTTGTATGTCAGGTTACAAGCACCCCCCTGGCAGTCATGCAGCTCTAAAGGATTTCCCACTCCATCCAGGGAGGAACAGCTGGAGTCCTAATCAGAAATGCCATAGGCAACTGCTACAGGTATTTCTGTATTCTGAACCAAAGCAAATTACAAATATAATCAAGGAAAAGAAAAAAGAAAAAAAAAAAAAAAACACCACACTTCTCCAGTTCCTCAGGATCCAATAAATTTTATTTCCAGTGATGAGAGACAGGGAAGGGGAAGAAGGGAAGCTGTTGAAAATTCCACATGCTACGCTTTCAGCAACTGTAACTATTTTTTATTAGAACTTCTTTTAGCACCACAGAAATTCTATGGCTTACAATAAAAATGATTGTCGTCTGATTTTTATGAGAAAAATAAAATTTAACAGATTTTATTATTTTGAGGCATTTCATCAATTCTAGGTGGAAGCACATCAAATAGTGAATAAAATTTTTAAAAGATTGCTTACCCATTCATGCTAAGTACAATTTTACTAAAAATGAGATAAACTTCAAAAAAGCAAAAATAAAATTATTAAAAATAAGATTATATTCTTCCATATGCTACACATAAATTTGTAGTCACCAGCGTCACTAGCTCTGCCTGAGGAAACCCTCTCCCTAGAAATCTTATACTAGAGCTAAAACAAAGTGAAAACTTTATTTCACCAAATAATTGTGGCAGATTTTTTTTTTTTTTTTTTTTTGCAAAAAGGTGGAGTGTGACCATTATGTGAAGTTTTAAAAAATTGTGCCTGTATTACTTATTCATTTATTACTAAACTGTCTGGTACAAGTTTAGAATGCACAGAAGAATACTCATGAATATGTGTTAATGCAGTGGCAACCATTATGGAGTGAAATACGGAAATCCCTAGGTCAAATAAAACACACATAGAAAGACAATTTTTTATTAAATTGGCACCTTGATGTTGATGATTTAATTCTAAATAACTGAAATGATTCTAAAATAGCTAAAAACACATAGATAAAAATGATAGCTTTCAATGTATAAAAATTATCCATCCTTCCTTATTAAATCCATTTATACATATGGGCAGTGTTTTCATAAATGTTAGATTGAAATAAATTTAGAGTTAAGTAAGCAGAATTAAACAGTAATCAGTAAAATGCTAAAGATAATCTGAAAGTGGAGTTTCTTTCATCAAACATTTATTGAATGCTTATTATTATCCTAGTCACTGTTCAAGTATAGAACAAATCAGTGAACCAACCCCCAAATAACTACCCTAATTTTAATTTGTTTTTAAGGGTGGGTCTAGTAAAAACTGAAAACCTCTTAGACAAATTCTAAAACTGCTATAATACAACCTTATTTTAAATATAAGGGAAAATTACAGACCCTGAAATGTTAACTAATTAATTTCATAATTATGTTTTAGATTTTCTGTTCTTGGTGTTTAAACAAACAAAAAATATTCTAACATTTAGTAGAGTCATTCATTTCCTTCTTGAACACATACTAACTACACTTTACAAAATTTTAACTTCTTGTGTAGCAGCAGAGCATTCCAAGATTGCCTGGGAGACTTGCCAGTTAGGTAAGTCAAGTACTGACCCTGGGTTACATCAAGAACTGTGTATGTGACTAGGAAGAGGTGTCTGCAGCGGTTCTGAAGGAGCCTGTTGCAATACTCTTGGACTTCTTCTAATACTCTGGGGTCTGTTTTAAGGTAGAGCATTCCACAGATGCCCTTATGGGTTACTATCATTATCTGCTTTCAAAAGTTTGGAGCACTTTTACTTGAGGGAGGAGGTAGTCATGATGACTGGCATTAATGCGTAAATGCCAGGGAGGCTAAATGAATCCTGCAGTGGGAGGACAGTTCCCCTCCCCATGAAGAACTCTTACATCCAAAGGTTCAGTGGTGCTAGTCCATGACTGAGAGACATTAAAATGTTGTTACCTGGTTTATTAACAAAAACAGACACTTTATTTTAGTCATGTATTTTATCTCTTAAAGAACAGATAATTTTAGCATTATATTTTATTTTAAATACAAAATCATATAAAATATTTCAGTTAAAAACTACCCAGGAAAGTACAAAATAACTTAATAATTGGTTTTATATATTTTGGTTTGGTCAAGAAGCTATTACAGGCAAGTGGAAGGTTCCTATTAAACACTTATAATAGTACTTCCTGCTCCAAACAGTTCTGAGAAGAAAATCTATAATTCTGAAGACTGTTTTATACCCTGCTCTTCAAGAGACATACTTGAAACCATTTGAAGAACTATTCATACTGGTTTGACAGTGCTTCAACCTCAGAATTTTGTGAAGAAATCACATATAAAAGTATCACCTCTAGGGGGCTAGGGTTGTGGCTCAGTGGTAGAGTGCTTGCCTAGCCCATGTGAGGCACTGGGTTCCTCAGCCCCACATTAAAATAAAATAAAGCTATTGTGTCCACTTATAATTAAAAAATAAATACTTTTTTTTAAGTATCACCTTTTTTTTTTTTTTAAGAATCCTTCAAAACAGTGGTTTTCAAATTTTGGCACTCATCAGGATTTCCTGGGGGAACCTTGTTAATGTAACTTCATTAAAATAAAACCTTAAGTCTATTAAGCATTCTACTTAAACAGAACAGATCATAACTTATTCACCTTGACTCACAATTATTCCCATGAGTTCAAAAGATAGAACCACAGGATAGTCCAAAAAGCTGGATAGTCTATGTCTACATGAAAACATTTATTTATGAAATACATAACAATTGTTAGCCTACAGAGACCTATAGAAAATCCAACAAGAAATCATGAGTATTGTACTCAAAATGAGAACATAATCTTTCTTAAATATACACATAAACCTACTGAATTTTTATATTCAAGATTCAGGAACTTCTTCATCAGGGCAACAGTAATATTCTACAAAACATATTTGTCCATCTTCATTTCTAATCATGTACTGTAATGAGAGGAATCCCCGGTTATCTGTCCGAATAGATACCTTACAAGATAAAACTAATGCCTTGGTAGAGGGTTTCAGTAAAGAAATCTTGTATCTGTAAAGAGTAAATAAAAAGCTATTATTTGGATACACTTAACATAGTTTTCATTAACTCTAAGTAATGAACAAATTTAAACAAGAACTACTACTAAGTAACAAATATAAAATAAAATTAAACATTAGTTAGGCATGATGGCACAGATATGTAATCCCAAAAGCTCAGGAGGCTGAGGCAAGAGGATGGTGAGTTCAAAGCCAGCCTCAGGAAAAAAAAAAAAAAAAAATGAGGCATTAAGCCACTCAGTGAGACCTTGTCTCTAAATAAAATAGAGCTGGAGATGTGGCTTAGTGGTCAAGTGCCCCCGACTTCAATCCCTGGTACCCACCCCCTCAATCAAATACTTATCCAGTTTGCTAATATTTTGTTATTTTTATTCACCCACACTTATTCTTCCTGTGGTGAGCCGTTCCTATAGACCGTGGCCGCCATTAGAAGATGGCGCCGGCTTCCACTGTGGCCTGTGATAAACAACTCCTTTTTTGGAGAGTTGGCACGTAATCCCTTATCACCCTATGAGAAAGCTCCACGTGGCAGCTTTGCATTGGGGCTTGAGATGCTTTATTAAGGCTGGGAGGGGCATCCGGGAGAGAGAAGAAGAAATATCAAGGACCTGAATAAACTGCTGAAAGAAGATTCTTGAGTTGCGTCTTCCTTGCGGGCAAGGGGTCGCGACATCTTCCAAACCTCCAAGTAAATTCAACCCCCTCTCACTCGTTTTTTTTAAATACTATGCAATTTTATTAACAGTGTCTAAGTCAGGTATTTTTTGTTGATATAAATTTGGTATTTAAGCTGGGCACAGTGGCACAAGCTTATAAAACCAGCAATTTGAAAGGCTCAGGCAGGAGGATTGCAAGTTCAAGGTCCGCCTCAGTAACCAAATGAGCCCTTCAACAACTTAGCAAGACCCTATCTCAAACTAAAAAAATTAAAAGGGCTGGGAGTATACCTCAGTGGTAAAGTGCCTCTGGTTCAAACCCCCACCCCCCCTACAAATAAATAAATAAACAAGTATTTCATCTTTATCACTAATAACAACCTCTATATTAGGAACTGACCTGTTAACCTGGGTCTGATTACAATGAAATGCTTCCATCAAATCAGAATCTTTGGGATAATCAAGGTGGGAGCTTCCTGCATTTCCAAAAGTAGATAACCTATAGTAGAAAATGAGCATTTACTCACTGGTCCAACAATAAGCAACATTCAGATCCAAATAAAGAAATCATTTCCTCTAGCAGCTCATACTTACGGTGAAAGAGACATATATAACAAATATTTATATCATACTTTAAGAAGCATCATAATAAAGGTTCCCACAGGATGCTGTGGGAGTACAGGTAATTGCAACTAATAACTAATTTGAAGACAGTCACATCAGTCTATACATCCTACTCTGACACTGACTTTTCCTTATCCGTAAACCTAGAAATACATAACAGAAATGAGAAATGGAGTATGATGGAAGACCTTGATCTAAATCAATTGCAATGTTTGGGTACCATTTCCCAATCTTTATTGTCACAATGTTTTTCTGCATCTTGGACTGCTGTTGAGAGTTTTATGGCTTTCCTTCCTTGGTAACATTGCAGCTATATTTAGGCAATTTAAAATGTTTATATGTTGATTTAATTTGTAAAACTTGTTCAGCATTTCCTATGGGTCAGCACATTGATAAGTACAACATGAGCACAGTGATCAGACCTCGATGTAAGTTTTCCCCAAGCTCCATCTCCACTCCACATCTTGTCGATATTGCTTTTCCCAGGATCCATCTTTTCTATCTTTTTCTAACAAAACCTTTCTCTGAATGTCTTGTGCTTAGGCATCATTCCAGCAATGACGACGATTTTCAAATCTAAATTGCAGTGTAGACTGATTTCCTGAGTGCTGTACTGCTGGTACAGCAGTGTCACAGGCACCTCAAATTCTAACATATCCAGAACAAAAATTTTAACACCCACCTCCCCACTAACAAACTGTTTCCCACGCTGGCAATGAAAGATGCCATGATTCATCTAGTTACCCATGCAGACAGAGGCTATTTAGAAGGGGAGCCTCTGTCATACTGGTTAACTGGCTTTCAATGATTAACATTTTGGTTACCATTTTAACATAGCTTAAGCCAAATTTTTATCTGCCTAATGCCACTAAAAGGACCTGTGATTCTTTGAAACTTGACACAAAAAGAGCGTATACCTTTTATTCCATTTGGATTTAGTTCTTTTACTCTTCAATATTCTGAAATGTTTTAAAAGAGAATAAATATTTTGGGGCAGCTTTATCATTTTAACATTGTATTCCTGCTGGAAATTACCTTGGCCATTGCTCTCTGAGTGGTATATTCATGTGCTATTTACTCAAGCATTTTTTAATATTATTTTGGTACTCAGTGGTCTGCAGTTTTGTTCTTTCTCTGTTGTTTGACATATTTTCTCTTTACCTTAATTTTAAGCCGTTACTCCCATAATCTTAAAAGAGATATGTATATGTTAAGTACTCAACAGATACTGAGTAAATAAACCATATATCAGAAATATCTATTTTCTTTTGCATCCTGCACTAAAAAGAGAAAAAATACCATATAATACAAATACATTTTCCAAATATTTAGACCCAGTTTCCCTCATGTTGTGGTCTAATCTACAACAGTAAATAGTAACCTAATGAAAAGGCCACTAGATTATGGATTAAGAGAGTCAGCTTTTCATCTATAAACCAACACAACCAAATATGAAATCCTAACTTCTTAGGTCTTAAGTTTCTAAAGGTCTAAAATTATGAGGGAAGAACAATAGTTCCCTAAAGTTCTGGAAGTTCTAGGAACTTGGGTAATAAAAATTCTGCAACCTCAGCAATGTGTAAATGGAGAAAGGAAATACAGACCACATGAACCATAACTTCTCTCAAGTACCTGAAATATGGCTTATCAGGAGACATGGTGATTTGGAGGACCTCACTTGTCATATCCAATTCAGAAAATGCTTCACGGAGCCCTTCTGACTGCAGAATAATTTTATTAATAACATTGGTGCTACAGAAATCAAAATCAAGAGTCTCCTCGGGCTCCTGAGTATTGATTTTGCAGACCGTTACCACTCCTCCCTCTTCCAGAAATAACATCAAAGGGTGACCATAGCCTTGGTAACACATTCGAAGTGCAGTTAAAGTCCCTGCAACAGAAAGAAATCATACTTGGTTTGTCTTTATGGCTCTGTGTTCAGCTTCTCCTCCAAATGACAGACTAAATTCCTTAAGAATATTTTCTGATTTATTCTGCCAAATTTCTATCATATGCGTATCTCCTTAAAAGAAATTATAATCTGAAAAATTGCAAGATTGGGAACCAGAGCAAAATTAACTTTCTGAATTAGCTTGCCCAAAATACCTCAGAAATAGCTCACTGATCATATGCACAAACACACACACCCATTTCAGGACAGAGAATCTATCCATGGACTAACTTGACAAGTAACACAATTTGTGTTGCAGTATAGGCTATGCTATTTCTTGAAGGTTCAATTTCAGCAACAGTGCATTACTTTAATGTCTGTACTTATAATGTCAGTGTATTCACTCTTAAGAATTCTTCCAACTACTACTGGGAGATAGTCTTTACATTTCTTCAAATTTTAAGAGGAAATTGGGAGAAAAGAGCGTGACTAATGATGGTATGAATTTTGGTATTCAAAACCATTAAAGGAGAAATATGATAAGACAGTTTAGCTTTTTCTCCTTACTGAATGAAAAGTCACTTAATATTGGAATAAGTCTTAATGGATGATTGTGACCATTGAAAAATGTATTGCCAACTAATTTTCTAAAAAAACAATGATTATGTATATTCTAAAGAACTTATATTTTTCTGATCATTCTGTATAATATTTTACGTTTTTATAAGGACAAATGAAATGGTTCACCTGGCATAGGACTTGATCCAAAAATAGATAAGCAGTCCAAAAGGACTGTTAAATTAATTCGAAAAGTAATAGACTCTTCCTGAACCACAAACTCTTGAAATATTTCAGCCTACAAAGAATAAACATGAAAATGGAGTTATATTAAAGAATGAAATATGAGGTAGATTCTAGTTTTCACTTTAAATGTTTTAAAAATTACAATATTGTGCTAATGCCATGAGGATTTCTGATTACTAAGGAGAACATCTTAGTTTTCTCAGTTATACCTATTAGACCACTACTGGATAGCTTAATATCAAAGGTGTAACAGTGATACAGATCCCATGGCAAAGCCTTGTGATGGGTCCTTCATTTCCATTCCTGGATCAAAACCTATCTCCTGTTCCTTTGTCTTCTTTTCCTGTTTATCAGCATGGGTAAGATCACTTGGAAAATAGATAATTTTATAACATATGCATTAGTTTTCAGTATCTTTTGGGGGAACCATATCTTATTTATTTCTCCATCTCTGAGGCCATACTGTGCACTTCAGTGTTCAGAAACATGCTGAACTGAATCTGATCCATATAATTATTACTTTTTAAGGACAGATTGTGTTATCACCAATAAAAGTAAAAAACATCTTTTAATAATAGGGAGGTAATAATAATGTAATAGTAAAGAACAAAAAACATTTTCATCCCAAATCAGCTACTTACCAGCTATAAGACTCTGGTAAACTGCTTTTATTGTGCCTCAGTTTCCATGTATTTAAAATGGGAATAATAACAAAGCCTACCTTATATAGGTGTATTGTGAGGATTAAAGGAGTTAAATACTTAGAAGAGAGTGTCCTATAGTTTAGATTAATAAACCAGTCACTATTAACCATTATCTCTGAAAGACAAGATAGGAAAAGAATTTGTTACCAGAAGATTTAAAAAAATAAAATAAAATAATGACATTTTGTTCTCTACTTGAATTTTGTCTAGTGAGACTTTCTGAATTCATTAAACTGGGTGAAGAGTATGTCACAGGCTTCACAGGTGCCTTTTTCCCATACCTGAATAAAAGCATTTGCTTGCACACACTTTGCATTTTCCACTGTAACCTTGATTCCATTTTTAGTAGCGAAACATGTGGCAAAGTCTTTGAAATGAATAGCTTTCAAGATAGTAGAGAGATTCCTGACGTTGTCAAGGCTGGCCACTAAGCTGTTCTCATTCTCATCTTGGATCTGTTGGGTTAGGAGGGGCATGGTCCACTGCTCATTCGGCCCCGAGGGTAAGCTCTTGATGCTGGGGCCGACACTGCACCCGAGGATCAGGAAACACCTGAGAGAGTCAACAGTAAGCCGCGTCAGCGCAGGCAAGGCCCGGCGATCCCTAGCCACGCTGGTGCGGGCTGGAAGGGCCCCCGGAGCTCAACTCGACGGATCAGGCTGAGCCCCGCCTCCGCCACTAAACCGTCCCTTACCTGGGTGGCGGGGCGGGGGGAATTACTAATCTCTCAGAGCTACGGTCTCCTCGTCTTCGGTATGGGGCCAGAGATATTTGAAAAGTTGCAAACCATGAAATAAACAACGGATACAGTAACTGCATTTGGGGTCGGTTCCACAGTCAAACCCGGATATACCCACAGAGCTTGTTTAGAGCCAGCCGCCGAGCGTCAGCCTCCGAAGACTCTCCAAAAACCCGTCACCCCATTCACCAACCCACAGAACACCCGCCCCTCACTAGTGGAGAAAGCCCACGGCACCGAAATCCTACCTTTGCTGTAGGTCAGGCGCCTGAGAGCTCTTCCCAGCCAGGAAACCACGAAGGAAGAAAATGGAATCCCGCCACTCTTCAGATCCGCTTGACACCCCGGCCACCGTCACCACAGAGCTGAAGGAGGCCTAGAAAGCCGAGACCGGAAAGAGGCACCATAGAGTGGAATAGGACTGCAGAGCCCAGCGCATGGTAACATAGAGACCGGAAAAAGGAGCGAGCGGCCGGCCCGGAAGTAGAGCTACGGCGGTGAGGCAAGATGGTGGCAACCAAGAGGAAACGGCGTGGGGATTTGGCGGTTCAGGCGAAGAAGCCAAAAAGAAACGAAAAAGATGCCAAACCTTTATCTAAGTCGCCCGTCAAGGCAGAAGAGGTGGAGGAAGAAGAGAAAGACCGTATCCCAGGTCCCGTTTGCAAGGTAGAAGAGCTGCTCCGGGGTTACACCTGCGAGGGCGGCTCCATGCGCCTTCTTTGGGGCTAACTACAGTTCTGCTGTTTCCGGAGTATCCCGAGTTTTACCCCGGAGCGGTCTCAATGGTCCGCTGGGCTGAACTGGGCATTGTTTACTTCTAATCCTGGCGCACGTGGCCGTCTTCCCGGAGGCGGCAGTCTGTAGATTTCTTACCCAACTCAACGGGGTGCTCAGTTTTAGCATTCTGTTTTCCAGTTACTCAGGCTTTTTCTAGCAAAATGCTTTTCCTTATTTATTTCTTGCTATAGGGAATATATTTTCCTGTGGTTGGTATTTTCATATCCGCAATAGTCAGCCAGTGTTATTCAGGGATCCTGAAGCGTGTTATCTAAACTGGGATGTTTTTCTGGGGATTGACTCGGACTTATTTGAACAGGTGTTTAATTCAGGAATGAAAATTAGGATAGATAGCATGAGTTTTGTCTGTGTTCAACAAACTTTTTATTTTGGTACCAGGGATGGAACCCAGGGGTGCTGAGCCATTGATCAGTATGTCCCCAGCCATCACCGCCCGTTTTTGGTCTCGCGGAGTTACCTAGGCTGGGTTTCAACTCAGCCTCCGGAGCCGCTGAGATTACAGACAGGCGCCACCCGCTGGCCTTTCACAAACTTTTAATGTGCCTTGTAGTGTACGAGGTAGGCTTCCCCTGGCATTTGATATTGCAAAGATGACTAGAACGTGACCTTTTCCTGAAATTTTGGAATTTAAAAGGAAATTAAGAATTCATAGAAATTGATAGATTTTATTTAAAGGAAAATGAGCACAAGTTCTAGTTGGAGTTAACTTTCATTCAACTGAAAGCTCCTTGAGCCAGGTGGAATATTGTGGAGACAAGGATTGTCTTTATTAGTTTCAGTGTTTTCTGCACCTAGCAGAGTACTCAAGCCCTGACCCTGTGTGGTATGATGGCAAGCTCTGGGAAAAGAGTGACTGTAAGGAATGAAAGAGGAGTGTGAATTAATAACCCCTCCCTATTAGTAGACAGTGACATCCTGTGCTGTTATCTGCCCGTTTCAGAGGATGAAAAGACTTTTTGGGAAAAATAAGCCAGAGAAAAATCTGGTAGATTTTCAGTAAATGTTAGTGCTCTCACTCTTCCTTTAAGGAGCTGGAAAGAAATATGAAAGAATCTATGGCCTTGAGTTATGCATTGTGTGAAACACTGGAGCTAGAGCTTATTTTTATCCTAGGATAATAAGATAGAAATTATGAGACTTAATGTTGAATTGGATCTTAAAGGGTAACGTTTTTTGTTTTGTTTCTTTGATTTTGGGGGGATACCAGGGATTGAACTCAGCGGCACTTGACCACTGAGCCACATCCCCAGCCCTAAGACAGGGTCTCACTATGAGTTGCTTAGCACCTTGCTTTTGCTGAGGCTGGCTTTGAACTCCTCCTGCCTCAGCCTCCCAAGCTGCTGAGATTACTGACTTGCACAACTGTGCCCATCTTAAAGTGTAGGATTTTGATGTTCAAAATGAAAGGGAACAGTCCAAGGGAAAGAAAAAAGAACTAGCCAAAGGTGTTGAAGTGGGAAATACTGAAAATCTAAAAGCAGAACCAGATTGAAGTGTAGGATTGATACTGGTTGTAAAAAGTGAAAGTTTATTTTAAAATACAACTTTAAAGCTATGTCATTTTCAATTTGGAAAACTCTGGGAGATGAGATTGTGATTCCAACAGTGTTTTGAACTGGCTAGTCTGCCATATCTATTGGAGGAACTTGTTTCTGGGAAGGTTAGCCATTTAGGAGATTTGCCCTTCATACAAGGTTAAAAGGATCTAAGTAAGGACACTGTAAATGAGAAAAGAATTAAGATCTGTTGCAAAGAGAAATTAACAGCATTCAGCAATGCTGATAATATAAGAAAATAAGTGCAAATGGAAGGTTCAGAGTCTGGGGGACTGAAATGATGATAACATCAAAAAAAGAAATGGCAACCAAGTTTACTAGATTTAAGGGATAAGATAATATTATAGTATTGCGAGTTGAGTTTCAGGCTTTAGTCAAATACTTGGGTTATTAGGGCAAAAGAGAGTTCCTTTCTGTAGAGAATATAAGAATAAGTTCTCCAATGGAGAGAAAAACAATTTAACAAAAAAGGAGACTGAGAAAAACAAAAACTTTAGAATTTTGGGAGGAGGAATTGAAAAGAATGAAAATGAAGAACAGAAAAGTAAAGAAAGAAGGAGGGCATTTCTGGGTAGCAGATGTGCTCAGTAAATGTTATTAAGAGATTGAAAAAAAGAGTTGCGAATGTTTGGCTTACTATTTTTAATTTGTTTTTTGTTTTTGAAACGGAGTTTCACTTTGTTGCCCAGGCTGATCACTAACTGTTGGACTCAAGTGATCTTCTGCCCTGGCCTCCTCAGTAGCTGAAGCTACAGGCATGCACCATCATACCCAGCACTGGAAGCTTTTAAAACTATCTTTAAAAAACAAGATGCTGGGGGCAGTGGCTCTGTGCCTGTAATCCCGGCAAGATTCCACAGGCTGAGGCAGGAAGATCACAGGTTAGAGATCAGCCTCAGAAACTTAGTGAGGTTCTAAGGATTTAGTGAGACCCTAACTCAAATTTAAACATAAAACAAACAAACAAAAATAAATAAAACGGAAAAGAGCTGGAAATGTGGTTCAGTGATTAAGCAACCTTAGGCACAATCTCTGGTACCCCCCCCCCTCCCCAAAAAAATATATATAGGTTCAGTACAAGATTTAAGATCTTTTAACATTTTGTTTTTCTTTAGGGCAAATGGAAGAATAAGGAACGGATTCTCATTTTTTCTTCTAGAGGAATAAATTTCAGAACAAGACATTTAATGCAGGACTTGAGAATGTTGATGCCTCATTCTAAAGCAGGTGCCTTTATAGCAAGTATTTTAAGAAACTGTATTTATAAACTTGCATATTTATATATTTACAGTTATTTATGTATTTTCTCTTCATTTGTTCATCTGGTTAAACAGAGAATGAGAGTACCTCAAAAGTGTATCCTCAAGTAACACAATTTATTAAATGAATATTTCATAAGAATCTTTATAGAAATCAATAGATGTTCACTTTCTTACATAGGTACCCTAACATTGAAACATTTTTCAAAACAGTCTAGGAATGTCTTCATTACAATGCTTTGTGTCTGTGTTGGGAGATGCTTTTGGTTTTAATTCTAGCTAATAGCTTGGTCCTTTATACCAGTGCTACTTAAACTGGGGTAGGCTTTAATGTCTTCATATCTCTGAAACTAATAAGAGAAATTTTAATTTGTATAATTTTTCTATGATAATCCAAAATCATTTTTTAAAAGTTTTCTTTGACAACTGTGACTTGATATTAAAAGATATTGTCATTGGTTAATATTTTTGCTCTCTTAAGTGAATGTTTTCTTGAATGGCTCCTTGGATATAATCTTCAGTTTGGGAATTTTCCCATTTTTGAAAAGGGTTCATAGAATATAACCATCTGGACCCCTGGCTTCTCCATTTGTAGATTCAACTAACTACAGAATGAAAATATTCAGGGAAAAAACTACTGAATATACTCAGACTTTTTTTATGTCACTATTTCCTAAACAATATAGGATGACAACTATTAATATAGCTTTTACATTGCATTAGGTATTATAGGTAATCTGGAGATGATTTCAGGTATACAAGAGGATGTGCCTAGGTTTTATACAGTTGGCTACATGGTTTTATATAAGGAACTTGAGCATCTATAGATTTTAGTATGTGCACTGGGTCCTGTAATCAATCGTCCTTGGATATAGACCAGTCCTACTTGGATACAGAGGATGACTGTACCTAGAGCCTGAGAAACTGCTTAAAACACTGTTAATGATTCTTGAGGTCTAGTTTTTAATTACTTGTTTTCTTCACACTTAAAAGGAATCAATCAAAGGTTGTTTATTCTCGGGTCTGATTATTTTGAAAATTAATTGTGAAAATCTCTTTACCAAACAGTACAAAAACACCAGAAATTGTTTCCTAGGTAATATGTGAATTTATTGAAATAGCTTTGAAATCTTTCATTTACTTATTTTTTTTTTCTTTTTATAGATACTAAAATGGATCGTAAAGATAAGTTATTTGTGATTAACGAGGTAAGTTTAGAAACTATAGCAAAATATTTTAGAAAGTTTAACGATGCCTTATTAAAATATAAGTCAATTATTTGATGACTTTAAACTTGTTTTATGAGAATATTCAAATTTTTACACTTCAGTAACCTGTTATGTTTTTATAGTACTTCCTATACCTCACATTTTAGTGCTTCGGTATATATTATTTCTGAATTCTGTGTTTATTGTGTCTCAACAAGCATATTGAAATTTCCTGAAGACAAAGATACCTCATTTGCTTTCTTTCATAATGTCTGTATTGTACAAAATTCATAGTAGATATTCATAAAAATTATCAACCAATCTGTATAAAATAAAAGTCACTGAATATTTATAGAAAATCCACATTATAAAAATAATCGTGCCAAAAAAGTGATATATGTGAGATTTGTTCTTAAATAGTATAAACTAGTAGTAGGTTAAAATATTATTGAAGATATTAAACCTGTATTTGAAAGAATAGTTTTCAAAATAATTGTTTTAAGATAGTTCTTTTACTAGAAAGCTTCTTTTATTTACTCATTTAGCACAAATTTTTAAATCTCTGCTCTAATATTATTCTGTGTACTACGGAATCATTGTTTACCAAAATACTACCCCTGCTGTTGTGGAGCTTACATTCTAACAAGGTGGGCCATAAACAAAATTTATAATTTCAAAGAGGGAAGAGAAAATTTATAATTTTCAAGGAGATAGAAGTAAAGCAACATATGGGTTTTTGGCAACTTAGCTAAACTGGAAAGGCCTTTCTGAAGGAATGCTGTTCAACTTAATATTTGGTAGAGTCTTAAGTAGAAATATTTGTGGAAGAACATGCTATGTAGGAAAAAAAAAAAACAAGTCCAGAGGCCTAGAAGTGGCACAAACTTAATGTTATTTATTTGGAGACCAGTAATTTTATGATACAAAAGCATTGGGCCTAATATTTTTTTAAAGTTGCTAGGTTTAAAGTCTCAAGTAATTTATGAATATCATATGGGATAGCTTGAGTTTATGTGTATCAACATAATACAAGAGTTTGCTCTTGTGTTTTGTGTATTTCCTTAAGGGTTACTTTGTAAACCTTCAAGATGTTGAAGTACAGTTCAACTTGGAGTAGGTTTTACATGGTTTTGCTTTTCACCAATCCTATAATGATTTTATAGAACAAGATCATCAAGAAATGTGATAAGTATAAATGAGGAGGAAAAACTTGAATTTTATGAATTTAAAATAAAAAACCTAAGAAGTTGAGGATAAAATAACCACTATAAAAGCATTGATTCTGTAAGGATGGTATATTCATAAGATTGATGCGTTTAATTGTGGTGTGCCTTATCTTTAGGGCATTTATTTTCAGTCTTTGTATTTGGAAATAGGACTATGGTTGGAAGAAGTACCAATAATCAAAAGTGAGACCAGTTGCTTTAAAATGCTAGGCCAAACAGAGTAGGATAGATACGTCTACCAAAGAGTTGCTCAGAAAACTCTTGAAATATCCTACCCAAGAGGAACTTTAAATATTTCTGGAAAGAATAAATTCACCTAGGTGTAGACCTTAGGGCCTATTAATTTGCTTAAATGTTTTTGGAGAAATTTGTTTGAATTGCACTAATTACATTCTCACTTGTATCATATACATTTTTCTGTACTTTGCTTCATTTAGGTCTGTGAAATGAAAAACTGCAATAAATGCATCTATTTTGAAGCTAAGAAAAAACAGGATCTCTATATGTGGTAAGAGGATTATTAAGATTTGCATTGAACTTAAATGGGCTTCTCTTTGTACCTCGTATGTAATAGAATCCTTTCAGTTTTTTATGTAAAAGAGGGGAGAATGAAGCAAACTCATTTAATTTCACAAAATTTGAAGCCTTTAAAGAAAATTTAATATTTCAATAAGCATATTATGGTATCTTCATGAATAGGTGGTAAGCATATACTATATTCTAAATTCTAAAAGTTTTCCTCATATATTCCAGGCTTTCAAATTCACCTCATGGGCCATCTGCCAAATTCCTTGTTCAAAACAGTAAGTTAACTCAGTTTTATTTTTTAAAGAAAAAATTAATAATCATTTGGAATAATTGAGTCAAAGTTACAACTATTTTTGTTTTTGTTTTAATTTTTCAAGTTCATACCCTGGCTGAATTAAAGCTGACAGGAAATTGTTTGAAAGGTTCTCGGCCCCTTTTGTCTTTTGACCCTGTAAGTTTCTCATACAGTGTCTGATTTTCTTATTTGCATAGCTGTTTTTTAGTAGATATAGTTGTGTATATAATTAGGTTTAGTTAATATAAAGAACAATTTTAAGTTATGCATTCTACTACTGTCAAATAATATGTTCTTTTCATTTTTGTAGGCTTTCGATGAATTGTCACACTATTCATTGTTAAAAGAACTCTTAATTCAGGTAAATATCTTTCCTAGAAAGCATTTTTAGTAAGAAGTGACTGTCTTCCTTGGGACTTTTTTGTATGAGTGTCTGATACTAGGGATTGAATCCAGGGCAGCTCTACTACCAAGATGCCTAGTCTTTTTATAAGTTGCCCAGGTTGGTGATGAACTTTTGATTCTCAGCCTTCTGAGTTAAGGTCTTCCTTTAGACTTTTTATTAACTTACTTATCAAAAACATTTATAAAGGGCTGGGGATGTGGCTCAAGCGGTAGTGCGCTCGCTTGACATGCGAGCGGCGCTGGGTTCGATCCTCGGCACCACATACAAATAAAGATGTTGTGTTCACTGAAAACTAAAGAATAAATATTAAAAAATTCTCCCTCAAAAAAAATTCATAAACGCCTTGTGATAAGTAATTAATGTGGTTTTTTTTTAACTAGATTTTTAGTACACCCAGATATCATCCCAAAAGCCAACCATTTGTGGACCATGTGTTTACTTTCACCATTTTGGATAACAGAATATGGTTTCGGAACTTTCAGGTTAGCTTTACTTTGCTTTTAAATTATAGATTTAAGTAAGGTATGTGGGATTATTTGTAGACATAGAAAATGCAACCTGTAAATCCTTTTGTTTTAAATAGTCTTATTTCCTTCTCAGAGGTTTACTGCAAATAAATAATTGTCTATTACTCATATTTTAAGTGATCTCTGTCTTCGTCTTTTCATGGTCATGAGTTAATATGGAGTGCAGGTTTGTTCACAAGCCATGGTATGTTTCATTTTTATAAAAAGGAAAATCTTGCTGGGTGCAGTGGCACACACCTATAATCCCAGTGGCTTGGGAGGCCGAGACAGGAGGATCACAAGTTCAAAGTCAGCCTCAGCAAAAAAGTGAGGCGCTAAGCAACTCAGTGAGACCCTGTCTCTAAATAAAATACAAAATAAGGCTGGGGAGGTGGCTCAGTGGCCGAGTGCACCTGAGTTCAATACCCAGTACTGCATTAAAAAAAAGGAAAATCTCTGGTGTAATTAGGGTTCCAAATTTTTGCTAAAGAATTTATGTAAAGAATACAAGAAAATATGTTTTTCTTCCAAAGGTTACTATCTATCCAGGGGCAAGGAGGAGATAAGACAGACAAACATGACTTCTGTAGAAAGCATTCAATGAGAACTATTAGATGAGTCACACTGTGACTCATTCAGAAGAGGTGATTCTTGAAATCTTGAAGCAGAAATTTGGTAGAATAAGTCTGCAGAAAGATGGAGAAGTGAATGACAGCAGCAAGTACAAAATTTGAAACAGCATATGGACTCTTACCTGTGTGTTTTATATAAGACTCCTTGCAATATGAATTAAGTATATTCCATTCTTAACCTCTGAGGGCAGACATACCTGAACCAACATACAGTGTTAATGTTTGTGAGAAGCAAGATGTGAAACAAATTCAGATTAGTCAATTTTTTTTTTTTTTCTTTTTTTGGTATTATGTTTAAACCCAGAGGTGCTTAACCACTGAGCCCTATCCCCAGGTGTTGTTTTTTTTTTTTTTTATCATTGTTTTGTTTTTGAGACAGGGTCTTGGTAAGTTGCATTGGGCTGGCTTTGAACTTGTGATCCTTCTGCCTCAGCCTCCTGGGCCGATGAGATTATAGGCATGTCACTGCTTCCAGCAGATTAGTCAATTTTTAAAGATCATATTGAGAAAACATATGTATTTTTCCAGAACAACCTCCTGTAACTAGTAATAGATTCAGAAAATATTGATGATTTGGCACTTGCCGAGTTTTCTCCATGTCTCTACCTTAATTTTACTGAATATCAGTTGTTTAGCACATTTGTAATGAGGGTATATCCAGTTTTGAGTTGTATATCCAAACCAAAACGAATCTTTCCCTTCTGTTAAAGATCATAGAAGAAGATGCTGCTCTTGTAGAAATAGGACCTCGTTTTGTCTTGAATCTTATAAAGATTTTTCAAGGAAGTTTTGGAGGACCAACTTTATATGAAAATCCTCACTACCAGTCACCAAACATGGTAAGCTTTTTTGTTGTTGTTTAGTGGTCTTCAGTGTACCAGAACTCTGTGACCAAAATAATTTCTTAAAGTAATTATTAAAACTGTGAAACCAGTTTTGGTTTTTGTTATGTATATACCTGTGAATTACTACCTTTTCTCATGACACTGGTGAAGGAACAGAGTTCCTAAGTGAATGTCTGCCTTATATAAAATGTTTATTACAAAACCACCTAATCTTTGTTGTTTCTAGCATCGGCGTATCATAAGATCTATCACAGCTGCAAAATACAAAGAGAAACAGCAAGTGAAAGATGTGCAGAAACTGCGAAAGAAAGAGCCAAAGACTATTCTTCCACATGATCCCACTGAAGATGTTTTTGTTACACCAGCTGAGAAAAAACCAATAGAAATACAGTGGGTAAAACCAGAGCCAAAAGTCGATTTGAAAGCAAGAAAAAAAAGGATTTACAAAAGGCAAAGAAAAATGAACCAGAAGGTGAACAGTGGGAATGCAAAATGAATCAATGGATAAAGATTTGTTTTTCAGTTGTTGTGTATTTATTTTGTATTGAGTATGTAAATACTTTTATCTAGGACTACCTTTTGTCTAATTAGTGTACCATTTAAAAGAAAAAAATCTTAAAAATCAGTGATGCTTATCATTTTCCAAATAAAATATCACCAGAACTCATCAGTTAACTTTTGTTTTTCTTGTCAGCTTATTTGATATTACTAAAAACTTAGTATGCTCAGTGGTTTAGGATTGTTTTCTTGGGTTAGAATTTTTAGTTTAGCAACACTGAAATTCAATTTATTTATTGGGTTCTTACTACATACAAAGGCTTTGGGCTCTTTGGGAGCATAGTTGCTAAGTAGTAAAATAGGGATACCCTGGTAGATAGCAAAGCATCTTAACTGAGCTTTGGCTCCTAGAGTCACCAATTAATGAAACCTTGGAAAAATTAACCTCTGATCTTTTTCTCACCTCAAAAGAGAATTCATTAAAATTTTTAAGTTTTGAGAATCAAATGAGTTAATACCTATGTTGAAAGCACTTTGTATACTACAATTTTGTTTTAGAAGCAATGGGTATAGATTATTTTTAAAACCTAGTCTTGCTGGGTGTGGTAGTACATGCCTGTAATCCAAGCAATTTGGGAGGCTGAAGCAGGAGGATCGCAAATTAGAGACAAACCTTACCAACTTAGACCCCATCTAAAAAAAGACTGGGATGCAGTGGTAGACTGCCTCTGGATTCAATCCCCTGAACTGCAAAAAAACAAAAAGAAGAAAAAGTCAAGTACCAGAACATTTCTGGGCTTAAGATCTTAGAGACAGATTAGTAATGGGAAAAAAAGAGTCTTCCAGTGACCATGGGACAGATAGAAATATTTATAATACATATACATTTTATAAAATTGAGTCATGTACATGCTGTCATCTATTTATTGGCTTCACATTGGTCATTTTCCCATGTTTATGTGTTTCCTAGCTGCATACTTGTACTTTATACCACAGCTAGATAATATGATAAGTATGGTTGACCCCTTATTGTTGAATATTTCAGTTTTATTACTTTTTCTGATTCAGGTGCTTACAGTGAATATTTCTACACATTAAGTGATGGTTTTTTAGAAATGGGACTCAAGTCAAACATTTTAAACAATATTTTGCTTGATAGAACATTCATTTCATTGCATCTTTTGCCAATGGTGAGATAATGTCAGAAAAAAAAGGTTTGGTTTTAAAAGTTAGTTTTTCTTTTGTGACTAGACTTGTTTTTCTGTAGTAAGATTATCTTCTACAGATTTCTAAAAGTTCTTATATAGTAAAGTTATTTTAGACTTCTGTCCTATATTACATTTTCATTATGTCTTATTTTGAATCTTTGGAAAGAACTATTAATCTTCCATTATTTAATTTTTAATTTTCTCCTAAAGATCTTAGTTGTATGTTAACTATGTTACTTATCTTGAAATAGTCTAATTTAGACTAGTTGTACAAGTAATTCAGTTCAGAGGTTCACTTCTGTGGTTAATTAAGTCCAAATCTAGTTAAATGCAAAAAACAAGGTGGCCATTGGTTTATTTAGGCAATTATGGATAGCCTTGGATTAAAAAAATGAGACAGACTATTCAGGATTGTTAGACACCCACATCTCAGAAAAAGGTTGATCTTAAAACTAACAATTTGCCAGTTTGAAGACACCTTTTTGAGAGATGCATTGTGGAGTTCAGGTAGAATCTCCAACCTCATATTTGTAAATGATCAATTTCCATATGAAAATGTTTTTATGCCCCAAATTTTCACAATCATTTATATGGATACTTTATCTGAGTGAACTCTGGAATGGATCATCTCCCAAATCCATGTTCATTTAGAAGTTAATCTATTATTTTCTTAAGACTGAAATTTATATTCAGGGTCATTGTCTTTAAAATTTCTAAACATTGTTATAGGCAAAAATAGGTCTCAGAAGGGAAAAAAAAAGCAAGTGACTTCCAGATTTTGTACATGAAGGCAGATATAGTGGGAATAAAAAGAATCTCTCCCACCAAATCCATTCACAGGAGGGGAAAGGTCCCATGTTTCTTCAAACCTTATTGGAATATTTTTTTACAGATCTTCCATCAATGCAGAGCAGTTAAGCTAGTCAGATAACCCAAACCTTGTTGATTAAAAATTATCCCATAATTGCTTTCTTAATCTAAACCAATCTGGCAAGTAGGATGAAGCCAGACAGGATTAAAGTAATGGATGGATAGATCAGCACAATTCCATGTGTATTGGTTATTTTAAATGTGTTGATGTTTTCTTCTTAAATTGTTTGATAAGCTGATTTATACAGTCTTCTTTAATGTCATTTCTCATGTATATTGATCAAAGTGAGTGGTAGCATAGGTTTTACCAAGTGGCAGCTGCCAAGAAGTGAATGTAGTTCAATGAATCCTGCCATTACATAGAGGAGACTTGAGCCAACCACTTGACTAGTGGAGCCCTATTTGCCTCATCTATTACAAAGGGGACTTAGTTGAGAAATAATCTGAACCCCATGATATTTTCGAGAATCCTTCCCATACCAACCTTGTCTCCCTCCCGCCTCAGCCCTCAAGCGGGCTGTCCAGTCAGTGTCACTCACCGTCTGCGGTTTGTGCCGCTCACAATGACACCCGCCGTGGCCCCGCCCACTGCCCGGAGGCCCCGCCTCCCACTCCTTCAGAGCCCCTACGAAGCCCCGCCTCCCTCCCCGCGGCTCTTCCCGGAATAGAGCCCAGCCCCCGCCCATGCGGAGCCGCGGCCGCCGGCGGCGCCGCCCCCTCTGCGCGCCCGCGTGCCGCAGCCCGCGTCGCCTACCGCCGCCGCGCGCCTCCGCTGCCCCGCGCCGCTGCCGCCGCCGCCGCCGCCGCCACGCTCGCTGGCTGGCCGGGTGCGGGCGCCGGGCTCCCGCCGGAGGAGAGGACAACCAGCGCCGCCGCCGCCGCCGCCGCCGCCGCTCGGGTCCGGGCCCGGGTCCCGGCCCCGTCCCGGGCCCCGGCCACAACCCCCTGCCGGGCCCGGCCATGAAGTGTCACTACGAGGCGCTGGGGGTGCGGCGCGACGCCAGCGAGGAGGAGCTCAAGAAGGCCTATCGGAAGCTGGCCCTGAAATGGCACCCGGGTAGGTTACCGCCCCGCAACCGCCGCGGCGCTGGGAAAAGCCCGGGCGACCTTTCTCACCCCGTCCCGCGTGACACCGGGAGGCTGGCGGGCGCGACCTACCTGCCGCTGGGCCGGGTGGCAGCGCGCAGTCTGCCCATCCTGCGGTGGACGCCCCTCTCCTTCCCGCATTGCCCGTGTTTGGGAAGCCCACACTCTGGCGACTTCACCTGCCCTCTCGCAGGTTCTGCTCAGAACCTCTGGGTTCTGCCCTGCCCTGGAAGGAGTCGGCCTGGCAAGCCTCCGCCCTGCCGGTCCTGCTGGCCCAGCCTCCGGCGATCCTCCCTCAGCTGCCCTGAACTCGGCTGGGGAACCCCAGCTGCTTAGAGCTCACCTAGGGCTCCTTTCTTCCTGAAGTGAAGACCAGGGAGCCAGTAGGATGTCTTAGAAAGGGATGCCTGTGTTTTTTTCTTTTAGTGGGCTGCTTAGACACACCCTGTGAATTGGACATTTGTCTTCAGATGAAGAGTTCTAATCAGGTGTCTTCCATAATGAAGTTTTTGTATGTTCACTTTGACATGCGCCTTCTTTGGATATTTTGTTTGTATCCAGGCCTGTGCGACTTTTCTGAAGTAATCTGATCTTCCAGACTGGGTCACTAAGACCATAGTTGAATCTCCGCTTTTGGGGAGTTTTAATAAGAGGCTTTTATTTTAACCATTAATTAATAAACAGAGACTCTCCAATATATGCAAGTCACCGCACTGTGTAACGCGTAGATTATGAAATGCCACGGCAGGAATTTCAGTCTAGTTGGGAAAACATTCCTCACACACATTAAGAGTTAACTACAAGTGCAAAGAAAAAATAGCACAACATACGTAACAGAAAAACTAGTAAATGCCCAGAAATTCAAGGAGGGAGTTATCACTATGTACTGATAGATGCTGAGGTTTTCCCTCTTTATAGAAACTTGGATTGGGTCCTGGAAGAATGGAATGTGGAAAAATGAACTAACAAGGATGGGAAGAACTTTGGTGGTGGGCAAAAGATCTTCCAGCAAGGGGTTTAGCAAAGGCAGTGTTTATAGAAAGTAGGAAAAATAGGGATTGATAAGAGCTGAAGAAATACCGGGGAGCAGAGTCAGAAGGGAATGTCTGTAGTTGATGGAATAAGAAATAGGGTTATTAGCATGTTACTCAATTAATAGTAATTACCAAGAGAGGAACTAAAAAATATATACATATATTGGAAGGACAGAAATAAGTGAACTAAATGTTCATCATAGCAGGAAGTAAGAAGACAGGCAAAATTAATAAATCCAAAAATAGTGTAAAAATAGTAGAAGTATATTGGCAGAATGACAGGTAACTATCATTACCTGTTTTACTAAGATATTTTGGTAGGGTACTATGAAGGCACTGAGTGATTTATATAGGGCTAGCGATGGTCAGGGAACAACTAAGGAGAACCCAAGCTGTGCTTAGGGCTAGGTTGAGGGGAAAGGTTCAGATAGTGCAAAGGAAAGATTACTAGATTTGGTGAGTAATCACTGTGAGGAAGAAAGGAATAAGTATGCAAATGTTAATGAATGCAGGAATTGATTGTCAGGAACTAACTGAATAGTTTGTGTCATCCTAAATACATTTAAGTTTGAAAATGTTTGTATATTCCTGTTTTCCCACAGAAACATGATTTTGGTTTGCTTGCTCTGTTAAGTGTGTTTCTCAAATGTTTAATTTTGTTCTATGCACAGGGCATTGTTTTAGATATTTCTGGGGTTAAGCTTTGCTTCAGAATAATGTGTCCTTGATATAGAAAGTTTGTTTGTTTTTTATGGTATTAAAAAAAAAGAGAAGGAAAAAATTATTTTTTTTTCATGGAGGAGCTAAGAATAATTTCCAGTGGGATCAATAGTTCCACCTATGAGATCCCTTTTGTGAAGGCAGGCTTTCAGTAATTCATCAATGACTATTTCCTGAGCTCTGTGAACAGGGTGGGAAAGACCCTTTCCTGGTGGCATTTGCATTCTGTGGGAGAGACAGGTAGGAATGGGCAATTTTCAGTATGGTGTGAGAAGGGGGTTGTATGAGGACAAATATAAGGTGCTTATGAGTCCATGTACTCACTCTGGACTAGGTGTGTGTGGGGGCGGGGAGCAGAGATGGAGAGAGCCATTCAGAAAATGCATCCCTGAAGAAGTGACATCTGAGGGGAAAGACGCAGGAGAGAACATGAGGAGGAGATGAGCAAGGCCAGGTAAGCAGGGCTGGTCCTGAAGTTTTGGTAAACTGGAGTAGGGCTTTAGCCTGAGGGCATTGGGACCTGAAGCCATCAAGGACCTGGAAGCAGGGGAATGATAGATTCAGGTTTTTCAAGTTTCTCTCAGACTATTGTTGGGAGTGGGTAATGGAAGGCACAAGACCAGAAGTATGGAGGCCAGGAGGTCAAGAAATTGAAGTCACTCAACTGATATGAAATCTCTGAGCCAGGTACCAAATTTTTCATTGAGTCAGGAAGACAATTGAACAGTGATGAAGAGGATGGTTGGCCAAATGGTCTGAATCTCAAAGGAATGCTACTTCTTTTTTTTTTTTTAATTTTTATTATTGGTTGTTCAAAACATTACATAGTTCTTGACATATCATATTTCATACATTTGATTCAACCAATGTGATTCTGCAATCTGTATACGGGGTAAAAATGGGAGTTCATAACCCACAGGAATGCTACTTCTTACCTGTGGGAGAGTAAACGATCAGTGGCCAGGCAGATGCCTGCTGTCGGAGTGCTGTGGCAAGAGGAGCCAAGAGGCCTGTAGAGTGTTTTCAGGGAGCCAAGGCCAGGTTTAAAAGGTACTACCCTTGAAATCTTCCAGAAGGCACTGTAAAAAAAGTTAAGGAGGGGGCAGAAGAGTGAATGTGAGAAGAGAAAAGCACAAAGATAGCGTGAGAATGAACTACTTAAACTCCAGTGACTGGATTTAATACATGTGACTTTCGCATATAGAAAATGTAAACTTGCCTTATTATTGCTTGTTTACCTTATTACACTTAGATTTGAGTTTGATATATTTATGTGAAATAGAAAGCCATATGACAGATTGAAAAAAATTACTTAAGAAAATGACTCTAGTAAGAGATGAGACTGTATTTTTAGATGGTATGTTCATGGGTTTTGTGTGTTTAATTAAAGCTTTAGCTTTCTCTAGACTTCTTCAGGAGAGGAAAGAAGAGAATGGGACAAAGGAGGAGGACAAGGTACAATACTGGTAAAAAGGAAAAATAAACACCTTTCCCCCTCTCTTACAGGTACCTGTTTTTGTTGTATTTAGGAAGATTCAGTTGCTGGCTTTTTGTAGGTCATTTAATTTGGACTTCTTTTTTTTCTTTTTGTCTGACAAAAAAAAAAAAAATCAGACTTAAAATTTCTCCCAATTGTCCTAGGATGCCAGAGAAGAAGTGTAGGCTGGTTAGATCGTGATGCTCTGGTTGTTTAGGAGCCCTACTTGAGGTGTGCTTGATGAATATTGAAGTGAATATTGGAAAATGCCAGAACATTACAGGACTCTGTCCTTATTCTTTTCCTTTTGAACATGTTTTTAATGATTTGGTGAAGACATAGAACTCATAACTCTTTGTAGCTGGACCTTGAAGGGGTATTAGAATTGTGCTCAACATCCTGTGATGGGAAGCTGGCTACAGTGGCTAATCCAAAAAGTTGTTACATGACCAGAAATCTGGAGGAGGCCTGTCCTGAGAGCTCCAGCTGCTTGATGAGTCCTTTGGAGACCTGCTCCATAGTCCTCACCCTAGGGTTTGAATCCTTATATCAAGTTTAGGCAGTAAAGCCTCAAAAACAGAAGTGAATTGTTTTCTGTGTAGAGGTACAGAGATAAGACAGCTGGGGCCTGGAATAGCTGTTTTCAACCATGAAGCCTTTGGACTTTCTGCTGAGGAACTCTCAGATGGCTTGCTCACCTATCATCCAAGATAGCAGCTTGTGGGAGGACAGGATAAAGGGAGGACAGAATAAAGGAAGGGCAGGAGTGTGTGCTAGTTACTTTTAAGGAGTTTTAAAAGCTGCTGTATAATATTTTTATAGATTTTATTGGCCAGAGCTTAATTACCTGATTACACCCAAGCTTCAAGGGAGGCTGAGAAATGAACTCTTTATTTCTGGGGCCAAGTATCTAAAATCAGGGTTAACTGGAAGGAGAAGGTAGCCAGCAGTCTTTGCCACATTTTTAAATTGAGTATGGCTTCATCTGTAAGCTTACACCTTAGCTTTGGGCAGGACACAACTGATACTTTAAGGGCACACTGTGAGTGTCACCCAGGTCCCTTTTCTTCAAGAGAACAGTGTCTTTCCTGAGAGTCTTCACTTAGTGGCTAAAACTTGCCACCTGATACCCACAAAAAAAAAAAAAAAAAAAGAAAGAAAGTCTGAAATTTTTTAACTGGGTGTATTGCCACTGGAAACATCTGTTACATAGTGATAGTCAAAATCTCAAATAATTGCAACAGAGCTCTGTGTGTCCTGTTCTACCTAGAACCTGATTGCAAAAGGGTCACAACAAGATATAATTGCTAGATTCATCAGAAGTAGCAGAAAGCCTAACCAGTTTATTTTTCTTACCATAAGACATCTTTACCAACATACTTTATTTCATGAGCTTGGTAAAAAATGTTCAATGTCACTGCATATCTCTTGACTTTTGTCTCTTGATCTCAAGATAGCTGCTGAAGCTTCATCCATTACATCTATATGTAAGACAATAAAAAAGAGGAAGGAGGAAGAAAATATAACTTTACTTTCATTGCATTGGTCAGAACCTTGTCACAAGGCTATTCCTACCAGCCAGGGTGGTTGGATAAGCAAGTATCTGTGTATATCCAGCCCCTGCACACCCCTCACCTCCAGTAGAGACTAAAGAGAAAAGGAGGAGAGGGTATTGAATGATCTAACTTGTAGTGTCTATCACAGAATGGATTAAATCCTATATTTGAATTTATGAAAGTAACTGATTGTACAGTTAGTAATAGACTTGTCAGTAAAGAAAAAAATATGAACCTTTGCCAACCATTAATTCTGTATGATAGTATGCTGCTGCTTAGGAATTAATGTAATTGGTTATAGTGATTAAAAGTGTAATATTTCAGAAGTAACAAGTGGCTCATTGATTATCTATGCCTATCTTAGACTGTATTGGAAATAAGGGATTCTGATGTGCCATAAGAAGTGGGAGTACTCAGTGCAGAGAAGAAGTGGGTAGGGAGATGGGATATTGGCTGAAAAACTCAGCACTTGTCTAGCTGAGTTACTATCAGATTGTGTTACTTCTCATATACAGAGAGGTTCCAAAAATAGAGATAATTTTTACTTAATATAAGATTTCTTTCACTTTTACAAAAGACCATGATTCTAAAATGTTTATAAAGCTTTTTGTGTTAAAGCATCAGTAAAAACAGCCATGGCAAATTGCCACACTTAAGTATTGTCAGTATTAAGTGTTGAGCAGAAGGCCACCTACAGGACTGGGATCATTGTGTTGAGATCTGAGAAAAGGCAGTAGTAAGATGCCTTTGAGAGTCAGTGATACAGATAGTATTTATAGGGAATATATTTCTCTGTCATCATATCTTTTATCTAACCTCTTAGAAGATAAGTATTGAGTTGTAGCTTAAAGAACTTTGACATTCTTAAAATACTTTCCTTTCAAATGTATTAGTTTTCTATTGCTACAAGACAAATTAACAAAGCAACAAAAACAGCAGACATCTATTTATTACATAGACTCCCAAGTTTCTGAGACTCAGAATTGGGAATGACTTGTCTGGGTGATTTTTGCTTAGGGCTTCTCGTGAGGTTATATGATCACTGAGATAATCAGTTCATTTCCAGACTAATGCATGTAGTTGTTGGCATGCCCAAGGTGCCTACAGCTCTGAGAGCCTCCAGTTTTTACCCCATGAACTTTTCCATAGGCTGTCTGGTTCTTCAGCTATGGCATTTTTTAACTATGCCCAGAAGAGAGTGAGAGCCCAAGATAGAAACTGCAGTCTTTCATAACCTCATCATATACAGCATGTATTATTACTCCTGCCCCTGCTGTTGGTCACAGAGACCAACCCTACTAATGAGGGAGGGAACAGACAGCATAGGATATGAGTGCCTGGAGGATGAGATCACTGAGTGCCAGCTACCACCTGAAACAAAGATGCTATCAGAATCCACAGCTAAGGGAAGAATAATTAGTATCTTTATATTTTTAATTTTATGAAGTTTATTTTGGTATATACTGACAAAAATATATGGACACTAAATGTAGTCTAGCACGAGATACTAGATAAATAACAGTCTTTATATAACTGATTTGGAATTTTTTTCTCATTGTGGAAATAAAATGTATGCTACTTAAGGTTTTCTATTTGTGGATTCCAGGTTGAAGATTCAGTGATAACACCAAGACTTATAGATGCTTGTGATAGATTGCTGCTTATCAACTGTCATCGTAGATTTTTATTTTTCTTAGTTGTTTTCTTTATTTTATACATTCTTCATCTGTTTGGCCTTTGTGATGGAAGACTCTCCCTGACAGTCTGCCTTCTACTTTTTTAATGATGGAATTTTGTAACTTTATTTTAACAGATAAAAATCTGGATAACGCCGCAGAAGCAGCTGAACAATTTAAATTAATTCAAGCAGCATATGATGTGTTGAGCGACCCTCAGGAAAGAGCATGGTAAGCATCACCTTGTCTTTCCCATCCTCATTTATTTTGTTGGAAGGGATCATCAATATAGGTTTGATTTTTTTTTTTTTTTAATTAATACACTAGATGGTTTCAGTGTGTTCTGAAGCATCTATCAGTTATTCATTATGTAAAATGCAGTATTATGGTAGGAAAGAACTTTGGAGATACTTCTTGCTACTATCTGGTTTAATAGGTAATTAAACAAAGTTTGGTGATTTTATGTAGTTTTAATTTTTATACTTTAAGTGATTTCTTATTACTTGGTCCCTTTGGTGTATGACAAATTTACTGATGTCCAACAGGAATAAGATTGACTTGTCCTTAAATCAGGTAGATCTGGGTGGCAAGGAGGATCTCACATTCAAGACCAACCTAGGCAGTAAAGTGAGACTTGTTTCAAACAAACAAAAGCAAGAGTGTTTAATACAAGAATTATACATAAAATATGTGAAGATATTTGTTAAGTTTCTATATTTATGACAGATACTTTTACTAGATAATTTAATTTCATTTCTAAATAAAAGTTTCTATGTTTGAAAGTTGTGAGTTTTCAGATTCTTGATTAACCTTTTACAAGTGGTAAGTTTTAAACCCTGACACAGACATGCAAGATCCTGCTGTTACAAAGTGAAGGTGGTGTTTGGTGCTACTGTGTATTGTCTGTGCATTCAGCATTGTGCAGAACAGCTGACTCTCAAAGAGAGATTGTGAAGAAAATTCTATAAAATTGTCTTTTGTAAGAAAATCAGAGATTCCTAAATTTTTCACTGCCTGAAGAATTTGGAGATCTGGCCTTAGAAATTCTGCTTTCCTCTTGGAACTTTTCAGATTCCTCCCTGACTTCCTCTTGTTTAAAGCCTCTTCTCTAGAATTTAGGTTGTTTTCTTGACCCGTGAACTTTCATGTCTTTTTACATAAAGCTCCTGCCTGGTAGCTCTCCTATTGCCTTGAAGGCAGTACCATGTAGTGGCAGGAACCTGATTTGCCCAGTGCAGGAGACCTAGTTTTGAATTCTGATGATACTGTTTGTGGATTTTATGATCATGGACAGTATTTAATATCACTGAAATTTAGTTTTCCATTGTATTAAACAGTGATGATAGTAACTACCTTTACAGAGTTAATATGAATAGTAATTATGTATGTATAAAGCTCATAGATTTAAGTTTACTTAAACATAAAAAGAGTCTTATCTTGCAATTTGGTAAATTCTCAGATTTACTTATGGACCAAATTGTGTCCAATATTGTCTTTATTTGTACTGTTTCTTTCCTATGCAAATGCACCTTTCTAGGAGAATCATAGAAATTTACTGGCTTTTTAAATTTCTCTGTTCATATGGGCTAATATTACATAAAGTTAGGAGCTATAGCACAGTTTTTTAAAAGGCTTAAGTCTTTTCATGTTAATATTTCCTTAAAATTGGTTGTATATTGGACACATTGAAATGTATACTGACATTTTGGTTGTTACGTAGTGAGGAGTCCTTTGAATTCTTATTTATTTGTCTTTCACCAATGGTGCCTATTTTTTATTTTTTTATTTTTAAGGTATGATAATCATAGAGAGGCCTTACTTAAAGGAGGGCTTGATGGAGAATACCAAGATGACAGCTTAGATTTGCTTCACTATTTCACTGTTACCTGTTATTCTGGTTATGGAGACGATGAAAAGGTAAGATAAGTGAAAGTCTTAATTTCTTAAGACTCAAATAGAGAATTCTTAAAAGTATTCTAAAATAAAAAGTGAAGCAATGTTCATTTTGAACCCTTAATATTCAGTGCCTTCATATTTACATAAAAACTTCCAATTGATACTAAATGTACTGGCATTGACCAGAGCTGAATTCTATAAATTTTCAATGTGAAGAGTTTTTCATCTTACATTTTAAAATATTTCTTTGTGATTAGACTATAAAAATATTAAGTATTTGTGTTTCTGATTTTTTTTTTTTTTTTTAGGGTTTTTACACAGTGTATCGTAGTGTTTTTGAAATGATTGCAAAGGAAGAACTGGAATCTGTGTTAGAGGAGGATGTTGAGGATTTCCCAACTTTTGGAGACTCCCAGAGTGACTATGATAAGGTAAAAGACAAGCGCATTGCATTTTATAATTAGCATTTATCACTCTTTTTCCCATTTTCTGATTTTTAAAGAAATGAGTCCTAGTCCTGTGTTATGACGACTTCTCTTATCCTCTCTCCTTTTGAAGGAACATGCTGTTCTCTCAGAGCCACACTCTTTGCTTTTTCTGTAAATGGACCATAATCTTTTTCTTTGGCCAGTAAGATTGTTTTCTTTTTTTCTTAAATCTATTGAAGAGTAGTTTAAATCCTTAAAAGGATTGTGCATTGATTAGTGGGATTGCTATATATATATGAAAAAAGAAAGTGGGATGTTTTGGATCATTAATATTTACTGCTTTTTTTAAAAAAAGTAGAATTTTACCTATTTTCTTTGTCACTAGGTAGTCCACCCTTTCTACGCTTATTGGCAGAGTTTCTGCACCCAAAAGAATTTTGCTTGGAAGGAAGAATATGATACACGGCATGCTTCAAACCGCTGGGAAAAACGAGCCATGGAAAAAGAAAACAAAAAGATTCGAGACAAAGCAAGGAAAGAGAAGAATGAGCTTGTTCGGCAGCTGGTAGCTTTCATCCGGAAAAGAGATAAAAGAGTGCAGGCACATCGGAAGCTTGTAGAGGAACAGAATGCAGAGAAGGCGAGGAAGGCTGAGGAGATGAGACGGCAACAGAAACTAAAGCAGGCAAAGTATGTGACTAGCTCCTTTCTCAGTTTTAGGAGGGATCAAGGGCAGCATCAGTAGGGACCAGATTTTGGGTTCTCATGTCATGTTCAGTCATTATTGTGATTTAATCCTGGCATTAGGTAGAATGTTTTCACCCATTATGAAAACATTTTCATTTTAATTTGGGTATTTTTCTTTAGAGGCCCTTTATACTTGAAGTCCTTTATATATTCTTATAAAATCTAATAGTAACTAATGTTAATTGAATTCTTACTGTGTGCAAGGCCCTGTTCTGATTGCTTTCCCACCACAATTCTGTGTAGAATTTTTTTTCTTTTTTTTTTTTAATTTTATTTTTTAGTCGTAGTTGGACACAACACCTTTATTTCACTTATTTATTTTTTTACGTGGTGCTGAGGATCGAACCCAGGGTCTCGCATGTGCGAGGCGAGCACTCTACTGCTGAGCCACAACCCCAGCCCTCTGTGTAGAATTTTTATCCTCTTCATTCTTGTGAAGAAATGAGACAGAAAGCCCAAGGTCACATACTTAGTCAATCACAGAGCTGGGAATCAGATCCAAGTTTACTTTAGGGCCTTGCTTTTAACCACCATGCAACATTGCATTTCTGTTGATATTCTGAGATATTAAGTTCATTTTAGTTTCTTTAAAGTTTTGTTGTTAAGAGTAAACTGTAAACATTTGGGTCCAGAACATTGTAGTAAGTCATTCACTTACTAAAAATTCTACTTATTTCACCTGTCATCTTTTGAAGATTAGTATTTTATTTGACTTAAAGTGATCTGAAGACTTTTTACATGCTGTAAAGATTTATGTTTTAAAACCCATTATAAAGCAATTAAAACAAGCTAGGTGACAGGTTTCAGTGACTTTGCCAGAGATTTAACTTAAGCACAGGGTTTAGGTTTGTAAGCATTACAGCTCGGGAGGAAGAAGGTCTCTAGGGGATAGATTTTTAAGCCTAAGAAACGAGTAAAACCCTTGTAGAGATATGCTTGTCAGAGTAAGGCTTTGTTCTGTGAATCTAGACTGGCAGAACAGTACAGAGAACAGAGCTGGATGACCATGGCCGATTTGGAGAAGGAACTCCGGGAGATGGAAGCACGATATGAAAAGGAGTTTGGAGATGGATCAGATGATAATGAAATGGAGCAGCATGAGCTTAAAGATGGACAAGATGGTAATTTTTATTGACTAACAAATTTTGGGAAATAAATTTTATTGTGTGCAAGGATGTACACTCAGAACACTACAAGTTCCAGTAAAGGGACCCAGGAATTGGACGGTAGGGAAGGGAAAACCCAGAGGATCCTTGAGTTCCAGCTGATTATTGCCAGTACTGTGCCAGAGTTTTCATTCTTTTGTTTGCTTTCTAAGTAAAGCTGGAAATCTGGATTTTATGGAACATCTCCCAATTTTTAATTTAATTTTTTTAATTAAAAATAATTGTATGGGTCTCACATAGGTACTCTATTGAAGCAGTCTAGTTCAGGTAGTTTGTTTATAAGTTACTTTGTCTGTAATCTAAATGACTTGCATTTCGGGCTGCTTAAATGTAATGACAGGTGAACATATTCAGAAGTGTGACTGACTGGCCTTTCAAAGAAAATGCAGTTAAACAGTAGGTCAAGTTGTAATAGCAGTTATTTCCAGAAAAGCGTATTTTGTGCAAAAGTCTGTGTGGTATGTATTAATTATTTCTCTTTCTTCTAACTTTGTAGAAAGGCTCCTCTTAGTGTCCCAGAATATTTTCTGTGTCTCTATCATTAAAGCATAAGCAAGTAACTATGCCAAAAGTGAGGTTTTGGCATTTTTGAGAATAGCTGTATATCTGATTTTCCACACTGCCTCTGGCTTTTCCATAAATAAAACCAAATTATATAAATAGTTTACTAATTTCACATAGCTGTGAATGTGATTTTTTTCTTACTAGTAGCCTGAACGATAAAATGACAAATTTTTATTCATTCAAAATGATTAGGAAATGAAGTGTTTTATTAGTGAATCAGAAATAGTATGTGAAAAAGTGCTTTGAAAATTATAAAGCACTTTATAAATGTGAAATGTCCTAATTCACAGCTTTATACTTTATAAGGTCATTTTTAAAAAAATTTTTATATTTTGTTTTTAGTTATACATGACAATGTATTTTGACATATTATACATACATGGAGTGTATCTTCCCATTTTTGTAGTTATACACGATGTGGCGTTAACACGGGTTGTGTAGGAAAGTTATATCTGATTCATTCTACTGCCTTTCCTACTTCCATCCCTCTTCTTTTCCATTCATTTCCCTTTGTCTAATCCTGTGAATTTCTTCTCCCCCAGACACATGCTGATTGTGTGTTAGCATCCACATATTAGAGAGGAATATTCAGCCTTTGTTTTTTTGGTTTTTTTTGAGATTGGCTTATTTCACTTAGCATGATAGTCTCCAGTTCCATCCATTTAACAGCAGATACTATAATTTTCCTTTTATATACAAGATCTCACTTAATCCTCATGAAGTACCCTTTAAATGTAGATTTTGCCAATGAAATTATATCCATTTTACTGAAGAGGAAAGTAGGAGTCTGGAGATTGGCATAAACCTGAGAACATAACCCACTTTGAGATGTAGTTTTTTTTTTTTTTTACTTCAAATCCAGCATTCTAAATTAACGGATTAATTGAAGATTATTTCACATATATGATATTTTGAAAGTACACACATAATTGGAAAATAACACCACGTGCAGTAGGTTCCACTTTGATTTTACCTTCCATTATTTCAGTTACTTTTGGTCAGCTGTGGTCTGAAAATATTAAATGGAAAATTATATAAATAACTTGCTTTAAATTGTGCATTAATCTTAGTAGTGTGATAACATTTTGCACAATTCTGTCTCACCCCATTTGGAAAGGGAATCATCCCTTTTTCCAGAGTATATGCTACTCATAGTCACTTAGTAGCCCTCTAGGTTATCAGATTAACTGTCATGGTATCACAGTGCTTTTGGTCAGGTAACCTTTTGTTTTATTTAATAATCATCCCAAAATGCAAGACTAACAATGCTGGCAATTATGATATGCCAAATAAAAGCCTTAATAAAGTGCTTTCTTTAAATGAAAAGTTGCCTGTAATCCCATTGAAACTCAGGAGGCTGAGGCAGGAGGATCTCAAGTTTAAGGACAGCCTCAGCAACTTAGTGAGGTCTTAAGCAACTTGGTGAGACTCTAGCTCTAAATAAAAAAAAAAAACAGTTGGGGATGTGGTTAGTGGTTAAGTGCTCCTGGCTTCAATCTCTGGTACCTAAATAAATAAATGTAAATAAATAAATAAAATAAAAGGTGGAAATTTTTGATTTAAGAAAAGGAAAAAAGTCGTGCGGAGATTACTAAGAACTCAATCAAGTAAGAATGAATCTTGTAACTATGAAATTGTAAAGAAGAAAAACAATCCGTACTAGTTTTACTATTCAATTTCAAACTGCAAAGTTACAGCCACCGTTTGTAGTAAGTGCTTGGTTAAGGTGGAAAAGGCATTCATTTATATAATTTGGTAGTATCTGTGTTTTCAGGTATCCACCAAAGGTTTTGGAATAAATCCTGTGGTTAAGGGGAACTACTGTCCTGGACATTAACCCTAATAGGATGTATTTTGGTTATTTGTGACTTCAGTGAGTAGTTCTTCAGACTTATATTAACATTACTTATAAAGAACCAGAATGTAGAATATGAAAGAGATACCTTGGGATCTTTATTATTGGTAATAATAAATCCCAAATGGCATTAATTTATTTTTTATTTCCTAAAAAGTAGAATATGGGATTGTTGTTGGAAGAATTCCATTTGAGCTCCTTAGTCACTTGGATTTCATGGGATTACAATGATAGTAATTATTCTGTTTTTAATAAAACCTCAAGCTTATAAAAAGGGCTGTAAAGAAAATGTTTAAACTTTTCCATATAATATACTGTTTTAAGACCTGTTCAGTAATAATGGACTGTGGTAAGCTAAGTTTAAGCTTATCAGAGTAGATCACAGTTGTAAAAAACCTGTGTTGAAAAACCTGCTTTGTGGTTGAATATTAAAATGGCGTTTGATGTTCTACACTGAGTTCCCACTTAGGATTCACAGATTTTCTGAATCTTCTGAGCATATTTATGAAAAGAATGTGTAAAATATGGTGATTTATTTGAAAGCTTTTGTTGCTTTTGAAAGACCAGTTCAAGTCCTGACAGCCTATGGTTGGTTTGCTTTTGTTTTTGTTTTTATTTTTGTTTTAGATTCATTTATCATTTGTTACTTTAGGTTTGTATTCTAACCAAATAGGATTCTTACCATAGGCTTTCCTCTCTTAGGTAAAGATAGTGATGAGGCGGAGGATACTGAGCTTTATGATGACCTTTACTGCCCAGCATGTGACAAATCTTTCAAGACAGAAAAGGCGTAAGTTTAATATCATTGAACTCACCTTTTCTTTTGAGGTAAAATGTAACACTTTGAATGTCCTTAAAAGACTTTGCTTACAGCAGTAGATCACTAACCCCTACTGGGAAGAAAGAAGTTTTTGTACCAGTAGTTAAGCCTGTTGTACCAATTGTCATTCATCTCAATATTCCTATGTAATATCTGCTTTTTAAACACACATGATGTTTCCAGAAAGAAGTTCTGCTTGTTGAGACAAGACATAGTCATACAGTTGAGGAGGCTAGATTGCAATCATCTATCCCCATTATTGGCATCAAATGTCCAACCATTGCTGTTCCATGGATGTTGTTAATACCAGCCTAGGAACTTTAAACTGCCAAACTGTGGATACTTCATAACATTCTTAAGGGTTCTCTTATTTAGGGTTTGCTACTTCACAATTAGACTCCAGTTGTGCATCTCCAGGTGGATACTTCATAAAATTCTTAAGGGTTCATATCTGGGGACACACAAAGTCACCTCTTCATTGGTGATCATTTTGATTACCTAATCAAGGTGTTATTCAGTTTTTCTATTGCAGAATTAGTACTTTTTTCCCTTGCAAAAATTTTCCTTAGAAACATGTTTAATCTGTAGGGAGAAATCCCCACAAATGTAGCGTCCATTGACAATTTTCATCTTGCATGAGTTGAGTATCGCTAATCTGAAAATTCAAAATCTGAAATTCTCCCAAATCCTAAACAAAAATTTTGAGTGCAGATATAAGTAGGAAAATTCTGCACCTCTTTTATTGCAACGGACCTAGTCAAAATGCAGGCACATTGAACATATTGTATAAAATTACCTTCGGGCTATTTGTACAAGATGTTTGTGAAACATAGCTGAATTTTGTGTTTAAACTTGGATCCCATCCCCAAGATATCTTACGATACGATATGTTTATTTTGGATAAGGAATACTCGACCTTTACAAGTCTTCCTTGTGTTGGTTGCCAAATGATGCTTTTCTGCTCCTTCTGCATTTATTAATCAGCATTTGGTGTTCTTTTGTAAAAACAAGCACCCTATCTTCCCCCCATTTATCTACCTTATTTATGTATTTATTATTAATTTTCTTTTATTATTGAATTTGTAAATTTTTGTCAGTGTGATCACATATTTATAGATGTGCTCAGAATTCCTTCAGGCCAGCTTCTTATGTCTTTTTGACATGACCTTATCATTTTGAGCACTTATTTATAATACAGTGATTATATCTTAATTTATCCAAGGGGCTTTGTTCTGAAGGAGAATTTTACTTGGAAGGAAAAGTAGTAATCAAAATTTGGGAAGTCAAAAGTCTGAACAGATGACATGAAGTATTGAGTGACACAGGTGTCCTACTTTCCTCTTCTTCTTTTTCAGTGCTGGGGTTGGAACCCAGGGTTCTTTGCATACAAGGCAAGCACTATTATTGAATTATATCCTAGGCCTAACTCTCCTACATTCTAGTATATCTAACTCTAATATTGTGAGGTCTATTTTGTGAAATGTTTTTTAGTTCCCTGTAGATACATTGAAATAGCATTCTGTACAGTTTCAAACATGTGTTTGAACTTAGATTCAGGGTAGTAGGAGTGAGAAGGTAGACTCCACTTGAGAAGGTGAAAACCAGCTGTTGAAAAAGCAAAAGAAAGTAAACTACTTTTGTCCTTCAAGCCTTCATATCACTGTTACTCTAGGGGTATTCCTTTTGAAGTTAGAATGTTTATCTTTCCATTTTCAGTGATCCCTGAAAGACTGTAGCATGGCCTGAAATACAGAAGCCACTTTTAGCAAATACTTAGTGATTAAAAGGAAATTGTGGAGAAAGCTTTAATTTCAAGAATTGAAAAATATATATATGACAAATATTTTCTCCCTCTGTGGGGCTTGCCTTTTTGTTCTGATAGTTTCTTTTGTTCAATGTTTTTTGTTTTATTTTATTCATAAAAATAATATTTTCTTGAAATAAAGGTACAAAATCATGCATTAAGAGAAAATAACAAATAGAGAATTTTGCAAGAAAAGAAGGAAAAAAATATATAAAAATTAAAAAGGAAGAAAATGAGGGGAGTGCTGAGATCCCAGAGGCCTTAATATCTGGGCAGTCCTGACCAACTTCTGTTGCTCTGTAAAAAAAATTCCAAACATATGGCAATTTCAACTTGGTTGCAATCATCCAGCAACTTCCCTGAGAATATATGAACATTAGTACAGCTACTCATATCAGATTCTTCTTTCAGCATGAAGAATCATGAAAAGTCAAAGAAGCATCGGGAAATGGTTGCCTTGTTAAAACAACAATTGGAGGAAGAAGAAGAAAATTTTTCAGGATCTCATATAGATGAAAATCTATTGAATGCCAATTCCGAGGAAGAAATAGAAGACACAACAAAGCAAAAGTACTTTTTAATATTAAATTTCACTAGATATATTTGTCACATTTAGAGATTATTTAAATGCTATTTTGTCTTAAAAATTTTCTGTTATGCTAATATTTTTTCAGTCCCTTATAGTTGATGGAACTTCATCGGGTTGAAGTGGGTAAAGACAGGATGTCAGATCTAATTTTTACAGAATATGTTATGACAATATTAAAAGCAGTTTCATACTTAGGCAACCATTTAACCACTGCTGCTGTTCTCAAAAGTTACAATATGAATATTTTGCTTTTATTTTTAGTGCTTTACAATATTAAATATTTTAAAATATTTCTTTACCACTAATATTTCATTTCAATATTTTCTTCCTTTCACTTGGTGAGTTTTCACAAAGTCAACTGTTTAACATTTTTATGTATATTTGCTCTTAGACTTTCTAAAAAACAGAAGAAAAAGAAACAAAAACCGGCACAGGTATGTTGAAAAGGTTTTATTAACATTAAATATCATTTATAAAGTTACAGAACTTTCATTCATTCCATTTAGCTTGTATTAAAGAGAGTAGGTTTATTCCATAATTTTATATTGGTTATCAAATTGATTAAAAGGAAGTGAAAGTATTTTCTTTATCCCTTGCGTCCCCCCTTCTATATATGTAATTAAATTGCTGTTTCAGGTTTAAATTTTTCATATGTATAACTCTCCTGGTAAGAATTATCTGAGTGCCATATTAAAAAAGTGTGGATACATCTGATGATTGGACTTTCAAGTCACCTAAAATCTAAAGCTAAGAATATCATTATATTTCTAATTTTATTCTGCTAACAACATCAATGAAATATTGCAGAAGGAACATTTGATTAAAAACTCATAATGATATATTGAGAAAATATTTCTATAACTCAGAAGTTTAAATATTTCACAGTTGGTATTTAGAATCAGTTTATAGTATTATTCTTTAGTATTATGGTGTCATTACACATGCCAAACACAATCTTATGGATGACTCTGGAACCTGTAAAAACTGCAAGCTTGTCCATTTTAGTAATGATATTTGGTAGTTCTAAAGCAAATTGGATTGATTTTGTGTCATTTTAATATAACTTAGTTATATTAATAAGCAGTAAATGTTTTTTAAAAACATTTAGGTAATCTATTAATAATTTCTCATAAGTTTAGATTTGGCTTATTTATCCAAATGGTTATAATAATCTATTAGGTAGTTTTTATCACTTTCCTATTCCAAAAATGATATATGGTACAAATAAATCACTGTTTAAATTGTAATTTGGAACTTTTTTTGCTTCAGTTATAAATCAGCATAGCAAATCATATATTCTTTTAATAAATTTACTTGTACCATCATTCACTCAAAGACCCTATAATCACTAGTTTAGAACATTTTCTCTTTTCTTTATATGAGTGAATACCACTAGAATAAGGACAGAGTTTATAGCAAAGAAGAATTTATACTTAACACAAGCCTGTTATAATTCACGGAGAATGGGTTCTATTGTGTTAGTATTTTCTTAATTGACAAAATGCTTCAAGTGACTACTCCATTTTTTTCCTTCCATAGCTAATATTTCTTTATAACACCTCTTGTTTACAATTTCTGATTATGTTAGGTTCAGATAAGTGTTCTGTATGTAG
Source organism: Marmota flaviventris (assembly GCF_047511675.1). NCBI lineage: Eukaryota > Metazoa > Chordata > Mammalia > Rodentia > Sciuridae > Marmota > Marmota flaviventris. The sequence continues at coordinate 145,086,829 of NC_092502.1, forward strand.
CACTTTTCCTGGTATTTTCTAAGCTCTCTTGAAGTGGAAGGCAGTGTAGAGACATGTACTGATGGACCAAAGAGAAGCAGGCAGCAAGTATAATTCTGGCACTCCAAATTGGGAAGGTTTTTTGTATGATTAAATAACAGTAAGAACAAAACCAGTTGGATAAACCAAAAAGAATTATGAAACAAAGCCCTCAAACCTAAAGGACTAAAACTGAATGTAAATAGAAACAAATGATTCTGACAAAAAAGGATTAGTTCAACTTTTCAGTGTGGTTGCTAAGTTTTGAATTTTGAACACAAGCACTTTCTAAACTCATGAGATAATAGTCAAAAGATAAAGTTAACTGCAAAGAAACTAAGTCTTGAATTTAGTTGGGTTTTGGTAGTATTAATAAGGTATTTCTGAAACTCTTTTATATTATAGGACAGAGATAGTGGATAAATATATTATACTGTTAGAAACTAGATTCTCTATGGTAGAAAAGAAATATAAATTCAAATTAAGGAAAAGAGAGGAAGATTGGAATTGGAGATGTTGGTAGGAGTTCATGATTTAAAACAGCAATGAACTAGAAGTAGTGACATCCCTCGGCAATGAGCAAAGTTAGCACCCACATCTTGGTTTCTAAGTTCCTTTTCTCTGACAAAGAAAGGCAGGCTTGGTTTTTGGAGAAATGGATGATTCCGTGACTGAGATAAAGAAGGTGAGCCTAGAACACTTAACACTAGAAACTAAGGAAGTGCTAAAAAGCTCATAGGGATATGTCATCAGTCCTTAAGACCCTGCTTACAGAACTTGCCAATGTGAGAAAATTTGAGTCATAAAAAGAAATAATGGTGATAGATTTTTACATACTGATTTTATTTAAAAAATTCATGTATCTATATTGAGTTTACAAAAAGGTTGGGAAAATGGAAATGGGAAAACTTTATTATAGAAAAATATGAGCTAGTACAAATTTAAGTGGCATAAGTAATAGAGATAGAAAATCACTGTTCTGTAATCACCAGTATAATAAATGGTTTAGGCAAGAATTATAAAATGAGATGCCAAATGTATTGGATGAATGGCTGTTGTAGACGATTTTCATTGTTTTAGTCAGCTTTTTTTCACTATGACCAAAAAAACCCAGGTAGAAAAATTTAAAGGATGAAAAGTTTAGTTTGGCTCACCTAGAGGAGTCATCCATAGTTTGCCAGCTCTGAGCCTAAGATGAAGTAGAACATTAATGGCAGAAGAGCATGGTGGAGGAAAGCAGCTCAGGACACGGCAACCAGGAAGCAGAGAGAAAGAGCTGCTTCGGGGTCAAAGTACAAATCCCTGAAGGCTTATCCCGAAGTATTTTCTTGAGCTACACCCTACCTGCCTGCATTTACCACCCAGTTAATCCATATCAGTGGATTAATGCACTGATTAGGTTCCACCTCTTGTTAGATCATGTCACATATGAAAATTCTTGCATTGTCTTATACTTGAGCTTTGGTGTAACTAAAATTTGAACACATTACTTCTGAACTCCTTCCTCAAAAGTAAATTATAAGAGTCTGTCCATGCTCCCTTTTTTTGTCCATGCCTGTCTCACAATGCAAAATGCATTTAGTCCATTTACAGGCGTTCCCATAGTCTTAACAGTTTCAGCCTTGCCCAAAAGTCCCAGTCCAAAATCTCATTTGAGACTCAAGGCAAATTCTTGGATGCTTGCTGAGAGCCATAGCCGAGTCGGAATGGCCCCTGGCATTTTGCCAATAGTATTGGTTGAGAGGCAAGCCATTAAGATGATGCTGGATTGATTTGGTTGTATATTAGACCTTTACTGTCCGCCTTGGCCTGCTACTTTGGAGTTCCCGCACTTCCCCAACCAATGGGAACTCTCCGGGAATCCCCACGAGAACTCCAAAGTTTTTCAGATTTTTCTGTCTGTTTTCTGCTCTTAATCACAGTAAACTTATCTAAAAAGCTTCTAGCAATATCCATGCCACCACCTGAATGCTGTTCTGCCTTGAAATTTTCTCTGCCAGAATAATTAGCACATCATCTTTAAATTCAACCTTATAAAAAATCTCAGTACATGGGCAAGGTGTATATAACTTTTTTGCCAGAACATAACTTGAATGGCCTCTGGTTCAATTTCTAGTAGAGTCTCTTCTTCTGAGACCCCATGAGCCCAGTCTTTACTGTCCACAGTTCTGTGAGCATTCTGGTCTTCTCAGCTCCAACTAGAATTGCCCATAAGCCTACTTATAACATTCTAAAACTTTTCCAATTTTTTATATCTAAACTTTTCAAAATTTCCCCCACCTCACCCCAAAACCAGCTCCAAAGGCCTCTGAACCATGTGGTTGGGTCAGTTATAGTAATGACACCGCTTGTCAGTTACCAAATTCTGTTTTAGTCATCTTTTGAGTAACTGACCAGTATACCCAACAAGAAAAACTGCAAGGAAGAAGAGTTTATTTTGGCTCACATTTTCAGAGATTTAGTTCATGGTTAGCCAACTCCGTAACTGTGGGCCTGAGGTGAGGCAGAACATCATAGCAGAAGGGCATGGTGGAGGATAGCAGATCAAGAAATGATATCAGGAAGCAGAGAGTTGTATACACCAGAGACAAAATATAAAATCCAAAGTTGTGCCAGCAATAGCCTTCTTCCTCCAACCACTCCATACATGCCTACAGTTACCACCCAGTTAATCAGCATCAGTGGATTAATCCACTGATTAGGTTCCACCTCTCATAACCGAATCATTTCACCTATAAAAATTTTTTTGTTGTTACATACATAAGCTCATGGTGTAATCTCTAAAGTTAGAATTAGGGATAATATTTACACTTTTAAATGTTTTGTTTTTTAACTATAAAAAAATAGTTGCTCATTGCTAATCAGTTAGAAAACATGGAAAAATGTAAATGCTATACCTCATTAAATTGTGATTGGACATAATATGTAAAATTCTCTCTTCCATTTTTGCTAATTTTTTTTATATAATTAAATGAGTATTTTAGAACGATATTCTAAAGGTCTCTGAAGTGGAGCTACTCCTTGCCTGATGTACCTACTTCTCCTTTTTAATTCCTGAAATCTACCTACTAGAGTATATGGGGACATTTATCAATTTATTATAACTATTTGATAATATAAGAAATCAGTATTATATATATTTGTTTTGTATATTTTCTCACCTAGAATTATGATGACAATTGTAATGAAAATGGACCTGGAGAAGGAATAAAGGTTGATCCAGAAAATATCAACTTAAATCAAGACAGTGCCAAAAAATTAGAAGATAGTCCCCAAGAAAATGTCAATGTCACAGAGACCATTGAACCTTGTGATGATCCAAAAAGTGAAGCTAAAAGGTGAGTGAGAGTTGCATATTATTTTCTAATTACTGAATTTGATGATAAAGATAACTTTTATATATCAAAATTTCCTTTCCATGAATAAGATAGGTGTAAACTGTACATAGATATAGAGTCACACAGAGAGAGAAAGAGACAGAGGAATGAGTCAGGCTTGTTAGAAACAGAATCCTGTAGTACTATGGTCACAGACAGTTCAGCAACATGACCAGAAACACTGATTCAGTTCCAGTTTTCCTTGCACTGCCCTTGTTTTTATTTTGGCCTTGACATTCAAATGAGACCAAGACTGCCTTTGAGTCTATTTCCCCACCCTGATTCCCCTCGAGCTTTACCAAGTAAATCTTCATGCTTGGGACAGCATGCTGTGTTCAGCCCCATGGCATTGTCAGAGTACAGGTCAGCAGCTTGGGTCTTCCTGCTAAAAGAAACCCTGGAGTCCTGGTGCTGCCAGAATTCTCAGTGGTGGATTAGAGGAAAGTCTTACTCAGGGAAGAGATCTAGTCCTTCTCCTAGCTTCTTGTCTGACTTCCTTGTCCCCATCCTTATCTGTTCCTCTAGAATACAGAGTTGTTTCTTATTCCTTGAGGAAGGATTTAAACAGTAGCCTCAGGTTTTTGTTCTCTTAGAAAACAGCTGAAGTCTAAGTACAAGAGTAAAGTGGCAGAGTAAGTGAAAAAGCTCAATGTTGGAGCTGAAGTGATAGGGCAGTGGAGTGCATGCACTTAGGGGTGTGGGGAATTCAGAAAGAGTAGTGTGAAAGAGAAACACATGACTGAGGCTCTCTGTGTAGAAAAGGAGGACAAGGAACAACACAGCTGGTAGATGCTAGGTGTTTGTTCCTATTTGACAAATGAGAAGAACTGAATCTCAGGTTAACTTGTCCAAAGACAAGAGCTGATAGGTGGAAAAGCTGGCAGTTAATCCCTTTCTGCCCGATTAGTCACTTGAAAGCACCTAGAACATCTGTCTCCATGAGGTTTGAGTGTCTTGTAGGGGATCTTGGGCTGCTTGGTGGGTACAAGGAGTGGGCCATGAAGTAGAGCTGAGAAATGGTAGGTTTGAGATAGATGCATTACCACTCCACCCTTCAACTGGTCTCCTAACTCTGAGACCTTTCTGCAGGGGCTCTGCTGTTTCTCTGCAGTGTGTAGACACTCTGGCTACTTAGTGAAAAGTGCTTCATTAAAAACTGTTTGTATATGGGGGCTGGGCTTGTGGCTCAGCAGTAGAGTGCTTGCCAAGCACATGCGAGGCCCTCGGTTCCATCCTGAACACTACATAAAAATAAATAAATAAAATAAAAGTATTGTATCCAACTGTTTAAGATTCATAGAGGAAATTGTGTAGAGAAATATTCAGAGTTCAAGCAGAACAGGAAAACCCTGACTGCTCTGTCAGGCAGTTTCTGGTTTAAAGGGTACAGGGGAAAGCCCACCAGATCAGGACATCATTTGTTAATGAAAGTAAATTTCCTACATGGAGAAAATTTTAATTTTATGAAAAATGCATTATAATGTCTTTATATTGCCATGAAATTATTGAATGATAAGGCTCAAGAACTTGATGTTTTTTGTGCAACCGCACTTAATATCATAGATCATCATTACTTCTGACTGGTTATGAAGATGGTTTGCTTTTTATTAAAATACACTGTATAAATATTCGGAGATATTTTAGAGGTATTATTTTTGTTTTTGTTTCAACTATTTTAAGTAAATTACTTAATTTTTGTGCCAAATTTGTTATTTAATTTAATCTCTGCAGGTACTTTTTAAAGCTGCTTAGTGACCATGTGAAGATTAAATTAGCCATTAAAATTAATGAACTAGCCTTTAAAGTACATCTCATCTTTTGATTGTTCTTGAAGCAAGATGACAATTAAAAAGGGTACATTATTTTGTATTATGCTAAATAATTTATTTTCCAGTGTTCCTAAGCCCAAAGGAAAGAAAACCAAAGATGTGAAAAAAACTGTCAAAATACCTGCTGAACCACAAATACTGGTAGGTCAAAACCATATTCACATCTTTGGTGGGTCTTGTTTGAGCAGCATAATGTCCTAAAGATAAAAATGTGTATGGGGTTAATCCTTCCCCAACAATCTGCAACATGTGGATCCATCATGGTTTTGCATGCTGAAGGCAGAATTTATATATCTACTACTATCATTTTTTTCTTCTAAATGAGAAGTACATTAGAAATACTAGATACTAGAATAGGTATTTTATTTTATATTATAATCTAAACTCTGTATCAAATTCTGATGATTAATTATGAAGCATAAATATAAGTTCTCTAGTCTGTGTGGTGCATGCCATTGAAAATCTCAGAATGCTTAGAGCTGATGGTATTAGTTGATGAGATTTAAATTCCAGGAATATCTGCTTTCAGTGAACCTGTTTTGGTAGCTTTTTTTTTTTTTTTTTTTTTTTTTAAGTTGTATTTTGAAGATATTTGATGTTTAAACACTGTTCTCAAGTGATAACACTTGTTTTATTTATGTTTTGTTCCCCTTCTCAGAGTGATATTCTTATCAGCTGTACAACCTGCCATAGTGAATTTCCATCCCGGAATAAACTTTTTGACCATCTGAAAGCTACCGGTCATGCAAGAGCACCTCCATCTTCATCTTTAACCAGTGTAACAAGTAGTCGAAGCAAGAAAGAGAAACGTAAAAACAGATAGAAATTCTGCCAACACACTTTTTTTTTAAACTGTCTCTAAATTTTGAAACCAAAAACTGAACTGAAATCATCTAAAGAGTTAAAATTTCAGTGATCTGCAATTTATTGCATTGTGGAAGATTATTTTTTATCTTATAAAGACATTTTTTTGTTTAATATATATATTTTTAAACATTTCACTAGTGATTGAATTCTACTTTTGCCGTCTGAATTGACTTGAATGTCTCAAAACAGGTAAATATTGTAAAGTGTGTACCTTGATTTCTCACGTGAACAGAGATGTACAGGGAGAATTAAATTATTTTAACACAAATGCCCCTTTTTCCTTCATTTTGTGAATTTCACACTATGTATTTTTATTTGTTTATTGCTTTTAAATTTTGATTTGTAATCTGTCAAAAACTCAGATCGTTTAAAAATCACCCTAGGTTTCTTTTCCACCTGACACCATGACTCCAGTTCTGACTTTTAAATTATTTTTAAATAAGCAATTGTCAAGTACTCTGTTCTTTTTTTTCCTCAAGGACAATGATAGGTGGGAACTAATTAAACATGTATGATTGTGTTTCAGGAATAATATCTTAAAGCCTAGTATGGTGGTGGCACACTTGTAATCCCCACTACTCAGGAGGCAGAGGCAGGAAGAGGGGTCATAAGTTAAAGGCTAACCTGGGCAATTTACCAAGACCCTGTCTCAAAATGAAATAAAAAGGGCTTTTGATGTAGCTTATTAGTAGAGCACTTGCCTAGCATGTGTGAGGCTCTGGGTTCAACCCTTCGTACTGCCAAAAGATACATTTTTTTTGTTTTTTAATTCTGATTTGAATTGTAGAGGTAGAGGCAAATCAATTTAACTGGCACTTTCTCCATAGACATGGTGATGTTTATGAACGTAACAGGTAGCAAGCAGATGTTTCCAAATTTTACTGACTCCTTAACAAAGGATTTGTTCTTCATTGAGTTTCTTTCTTGTTTTTTTTTTTTTTTTCTTTTCATCATTCAATGAAAAAAAGCTTTCTTAATGAAAGATGATTTGATAGGGCAGATACTTGAAAGCCATCTACTCTGTAGCAGTGGTGAATATAAAATCAAAAAGAAGCTAGAGAATCGTTATAACTGTGTGTGACCAAATACACAATATAAATAAGTGGTGAGTCAAGTTTAGAATAGATTAAATACTCCGTTCTTTAAATTGGTCTTGAAAGTGATTTTAAACTCACCAGCTTGAAATGTGTATTTTCTGTTTCATGTGATTATTCCTGATCTTATATCCTCAAATCTTCAAATGAAGGAAATGTTAATATGTGTAAGCTCTGAAATACTAAGAGTCCTCAATAGCAAGGTCTTTTCTGATAGCTTTATGTATAGTGTTGGTTATTGATTCTGTTACTGATTTAAAAATATGCATTTGAGTCTTAATTTTTTTTTCTTTTGTATTTAAAGATTTGGGGTTTTGGTTTGTTTGTTTTTTAACCATATTACTTTTCTGTTTTTAACTACTATTATTAATTCCTTGCAATTGTTCTTTCCCCAACTTTCTCCATCTTTCAGGGGCAATACTAGCCAGTTTTGTATATTCTGATCTTTTCCTCCCAGACTTCATTTGAACACTATCTAATAAAGTTGGTCATAATTATGAATAGGAATGTAGGTAAATAGAAGCACATGTAAGTCACATATTATTATATAGTGAAAAAAATATAAAGATATTTTAAAGGGCAGAGAGTGGCTTATAAATGTTCTTTAAACCTTCTTTGCTTTCCTCTGTATTGACCATGCTTGTGTTTAATTTGTTTTTGCTTCATGTGAGTATTGATTGGAGTTACTTGTCACTGTTACTCAGTTTGACAAAAAAAAAAAAAAAAAGAAAAATCAACCTTACTTTTCAAAAGATCTTCATCAGTTGTGATTGGAAGTTAGTGATCGTGTCTCTAATCTGATATGATGATGATAAATCCTCTCTTCATTTTCCTTATTACAACAAATTGCTTAGTATAATAGTATTATCTCCATTCAGGATCATTATGAAGGCAAATAAAATAGTATATATGAAAACAATTTTTAAAACAAAAGCTTTATACAAAATACTGCCCAATTTAAATGAATTAAATCTTTTTTAATTAAAATATTTGCAGATAGAAGTGTGCACATTAAATCATGTGTGCATGCAGTTTTAAAGGAATTTGTTTCCTAAATCTACATCTGAAGAAGAAAACAAGAACATACATATGATGCCAGGGGTAAAATAATATTTTTGGTGAATCAGTGGCAGTTTTGTTTGAGGCAAAATCATATTCTAAAATACAGGAGCACATATTTTGCATTGATTTCATTAAGGGTCAGTAGCAACTATCTTGATGTAACTTGGTTCAGATGTGAAGATAACATTGACTCTGGGAGAAGAGAGTTAAGGAAAATCCTCTTTTTTTTTTCCCCCTGTGAGTCTTCAATGGAGCAAGAGTTTAGGCTTCTATAAAACCCATTTAGACTTTCCCTATTTCAAAATAGGACAATATCCTTTGTGAACAAAGTCAAGAATTAGCCCCCCCCCCAAAAAAAAGTGATTTTGCTAATTCTTGACTTGGGTCACAAAGGAGAAAGAGCTCCATGGTGCATGAATTTTTAGAAGATCTGTCTTATCAGAGTGTGTGTTGATTGCTGGTAGAGCAATATTGGTATTTTTGTGTTGTAATAATACTTACAGGATTTTATCAGAAGATTTCATTTTCTTTAAGTCTTCCTCTGCAGAATTTTCATATGGAAAGCTACTTTAGTATTTGTAGAAATTGTCCCTGAAATTAATTCTTACAGTAAATTTCATTTTAGAGGATCCCAAAACCTTGAGAATGCTGTGTGGTGTGGTACTGATTCTAGCCTAACTTTCAACATAAAGCAATAAATAGAACCTTATGACCCTATGGGCAAATTCCTAAATTCACTTTATTAATAATATGCAATGTTGAAGTATTTCTACTAATGCATTACAATTAGCCTTTTCTTCATCAGCTAATTTACTTAATGTTTACTTAATGCTAAAATTATAGGCTCTTGGGATTTGTAGAAGGAAAGTAAAAAATGATTGTTAGATCTTTTGCTCCAGAGAAAGCTGAGCTCAGACAGATATGAACTCCACAGCTGGTTAGGGGATGCTGCTTAGCCTCTCAACATAGTAATCCTTTTATCACACTCCAAACTTTGTTAACCTTGGTAGGGGGTTACTTTTAAGAAGAATCAACTTTTTAGGTATGGTGGCATACACCTGTAATCCCAACAGCTCAGGAGCCTGAGGCTGGAGAATCACAAGTTCAGATCCAGCCTCAGCAACTTAGTGAAGACCTATCTCTAAATCAAATAAAACAGAGCTGGGAATGTGGCTCAGTTGTTAAGCACCCCTGGTTCAATCTCTGGTACCAAAGGGTGGGGGTTGGGGGAGAAGAAGAAAGATAATTTGAGGAATAAAAGGAAGAGGCTTGAATTTGTTAATATGAAAGAACATTATTAAGAGGTATTAGAGCAATGTGTGACTGGTGCCTGTGTAGGTCAGCATAACTCTGATGAGAACAGAGAGCCCGGAAACACGTCTGTGCATATGTTAAAAATCCCATAATGTGGGATTTTTAACAGATTGTGGGGAGTTATCTTTAGAGTGAAAATATAATACGTACTACTCTACACCCTTTCCAAAATACAAATTACAAGTATAAAAGATCTAAATATGAAAAACAAAACATTTAAATGAGAATCTATAAATTATCTTTGTGATTTTTGCAGAACAGAGAATTTCTTTAAAATCAGACATGAAAACACAACATTTACAGTAAATAGGATTGCATCACACCTAAAACTTCTGTAGAACAATAGGCACTTAAGTAAAAAGACAAGCTACTGACTGGAGAAAATGTTTGCAGTACACATAACTGACAAGGTCAGTATCTTGAATACACTGGAAAAACCTAAGAACCTCCTGCAAATCAGTGAGAAATGACAGTTGTGTGTTAGAATAGCAGTGCTCACCCATTTTGGTCCTGAACCCCTTTACAAATTTATGTATTTGTCTATTATTTAATTATTTAAATAATTAAAGAGACACTAGATTGGGTTCAAGGAACTTGTCCTCCTGCTTCGGCCTTTTGAGTAGCTAGGATTACAGATGTCCATTACAACCTCCCAGTCCCTTTATACTTTAAAAAATTGATAACCCAGAGTTTTTGTGTATGTGGATCATACGTGTTAGAATTAAAGTTGAGAAAATTTTTTAAAAGTAAAAAAAATACATGCTAAATATAAAGTTTAGTGAGAAGAATACCATTGTTTTACATTTTATAAATCTTTTTAATGTTTAACTTAAGAGGGCTGGACTCTCCTACCTGCAGAGCAATCAATCCGTTTCTATATGTTTTAGTTAAATACATGAAGATAATATAGCCTTACATAGCTATGTAATTGGAAAAGGAGGGGCTTTTGCAGACCCTTGCCAAATGTGTCTCAGAGCCCTTGGACCACACTTGGAACTGCTGCATTAGAGAAATGGGTATACTATACAAATGGAAAAAAAGCTTAAATAGTTAAAAACCATGAAAAGAGTATCATTATCATAATAATCAGGGAAATGTGACTTTATTGTTTCATGCTTTCAGATTGCTAAGATTCTCACAAGATCAAGTGTTGGTGAGAATTTGGAAATGGAAACATTCACTTCATTTGGAGTGAAATTTGTTCAATTTGATGATGTCTTGAGAAAGTTGATGATGTACACGCCCTATAACCCAGCAATTCTCAGTATGTACTAGAACCCCACTTTGTAAAAAATTCTCAACACCACATAAAAATAAATAAAGATATTGTGTCCAACTACAACTAAAAAATAAATATTAAAAAAAAAAAACAGGCCTGGGATTATGGCTCACCAGTAGAGCGCTTGCCTAGAATGTGTGAGGCACTGGGTTCAATCCTCAGCATCTACATAAAAAAGGAAAAAGTTATCTTAAAAATAAATAAATAAAAAATAAAAATGCAACTCTCAGTCACTGTCTTGGACCTGAGTCAGATCTGTAGTTACCAAGATATTTCAGGTGACTCAAGCTCATTAAAGCTTGAGAAGCAGAACTTTAGAGAAACCCGTGCAGAGTGTATAAAGAGACGGCCAACAGCAGGATTGTTTGTACCGAGGAAAATGGAAATAACCTAAATGCCTATTAACAAGAAAATAGATAAATAAATTGTGGCCAATTTATAAGATGGGAAACAATTGACCAGTAAAAATGAATGAATAATATCAAATGTGGATAGTCCTGGGGAAAAAACATTTGACTGAAAATAAGCTGTCAAGGAAGATAAAACTGCCATTTATGCAGTTTTTAGAAATCCTATGTCAATTGTTATTCACAGAAAAAAAAGCATAGAGAGCTTGGGGGCTAGAGCTCAGTGTCAGAGTGCTTTCCTAGCACGCGTGAGGCACTGGGTTCAACCCTTTGCACCACATAAAAATAAACAAAATAAAGGCATTCTGTTGATTTACAACTACAAAATAAAATTTAAAAAAGAAAAAAGCATAGAGCCAGACATGCCTTTAATCCTGGCATCTTGGGAGGCTGAGGTAGGAGGATCTCTGGTTCAAATCCAGCCTCAGCAAAAGTGAGCTGCTGATCTACTCAGTGAGACCCTATCTCTAAATAAAATACAAAATAGGGCTGGTGATGTGGCTCAGTGGCCAAGTGCCCCTGAATTCAATCCCCAGTGTCTCCCCCCGCCACACACACACAAAGCATAGAAATATGAAGACCAAAGAGACTCAAAAAAGCAATCATTTCTGGAAATGGAAGGAAAGGAATGGAATTGGGATTGACTGCACAAGGGTCCTCATTTTCAGAGTCCCTCCCCCACTTTTAATCTGAAAGAAAATGTTAACGTTTGTTAATTTGGGATTGGGGCTACATGAGGGTTTGTTATTCTAGTTCTCACAAAACACTTCAAACATTTAGAAAAATACAAATGCTCCACTAGCAGTATATATATTTGCACAAAGTGGGAGAGGGATAGTAGATTTATTTCCCCTCTCCTCGATAATCCATAAACACATTGCACAGGCTATTGTCCCTCTCAGTGTCATTCTTTTGAGAACCCGGATTTGTGGTTGGGCACAAAGCCACCCAGAATATAGAGATTGTTCCCCTTGCAGCTAGCTGTCAGTTCTGGCCAGTGATCTGAGTGACATGTCCTTAAAGGTATGAGTATGCTCTTACTCCTTTCTTTGGCCAGCTTAAGTAAAGAGGGAATGGCTGGCCCCCTTCTGGGATCATGATGTTCACCAGGGCAGAGCAGCATAAGTATAAAAAAAACCTTAGACCTGAATCCTCCAAGGGCCCCCAGGAGCCTAGACTACCTTCTTCTGTACTTAGGAGAAACAAAGCTTCCTTATTTCTGAAGCCACTGATTTTCTGAACTTCCTGTCATGGTGACTCATTCTGATTGATTCACATATGCAGTATGTGCGCAGTTACCTAAATGAGAGAGGTAATGTTACGTTATGTTATGGCCACAAATAAGGCCACAGTATGAAATTTTCTTTTATACAGTTTACAGAAATATTTGAATTTAATGTGGAAGCAATGAAAACAGTTTTGAGTGATTCCCTTTTCTTCTGAACAACAAATACATTTGCCCTTGTTTATCTACTAGTGACTTTAGGATGCACTCCTTATGATGGCTTTGATCAGGGGCAGATTCAGGGCAACATCCTGTCCAGCCATCTGATAAGCAGCATGGGGCTTTACAGAAGCTCAGACCATTTTCACACTAGCCAAGACCAACCAAATATTTAGATATTTAATGTAATTCCAGAATATTGGCACAAATAAGAAAATATCTTAATAATTTCAAGGTGTGATCTGTTTTTTGATCCTTCCTGATTCCTTCATTGAATAAGAATTAAGTCAACATCTTCTGCTGGAAGCATCTTTTGAGGGTATAGCCCATTTGGCTATCTATGTTGAGAGTTCTCTTGTTTCTTAGGATCCTTCCCTGCCACAGAAATGGAACATGACCTCTCTGGGTGGGTGGGAGGAATGCTACAGCAAGACAATTTTCTTTCACTGAATGTTTTTTTAAAAGTACTGCATGCATTGGTCCCTTCAACCTTGAATTGTGTTTTAAAAGGTGATGTTGATGCAGATGGCATATATTTACTGCATGGATTTTGAAGAAAAACTACCTCATCCAAAGCAGGCAGATCCATCTGCAGCCACTTCCTAGCTGAGGTATGTGTGTTCTGCATTCAGATCCCACTGAGAGATATGCTCTTGGGGCTTCTCTGGCGATGACTCTGAACCCAGACCTTTTGGCTTCCAAGGTTCAGTAGCTGCAGAAGGTTAGAGATGTGTCCAAAGCCCAAGTAGCTTCCTCCTATCTTCTTCATTGTTCTGCTTCCCAATGGGCCTTTAATGCACAACAGGAGGAAGTCCTCATGGAGTCCTCAAGGAGACGTGTGAGGAATCTCTTTAGGGAGCTCAAGCTAAAAGGTAGAGATGGCTTTGCCCTCCATTTGTACATAAGAGCAGGATGAAAAAATCAAGGTAGAGTCTGGGTCTTGAAGTTTGATACACATGAGTTCAAATCCCAGGATTACAAGTTTTAATGGCATATTACATGAGAACTCTGCACCCATCCCCTTTAAAGTGGAGATAACCCCCTTTTCATAGGTTAGTGCAACATCATATGCAAGTAGCTGGCAGACTGCTTGACACACACATGCCTATTAAATCTTTGCTCCATCTGTTCCTAGTCTGTCCTCTGCCACCCCAGAGTACACCAAGGTGTGTGGATTGAATTGCCAGTCTGTCTTCACTCGTTTTCCTTCGGTCTCATTTTCTTCACCATTCTATGAAGAGTCAAATCGCAGATCTCTCTTGATTCCATGGGGCCTCTTAACCTGGATCTTCTGCAAGAGGCTGTCCTGGGCCACCTTGGGTCTCTAAACCCCAATCAACTTCCTCAAGAGCTCCCAGAAAAGGGATGTGCACAGCTGAGTGTGACAAATCTTTGTGAACATGAGTTCCTTCTCTTACTTGAGGTTTGGAAACTGCTTTGGAAATGTCACCTGGGATAGCCCAGAATAGACATATATAAAAATAAATATTTAAAACTTGCCATGAGACTGCCTGCATTGCCCTATAATTCACCAAATTATTGCTTATTGAATGGATGATTGTCCTTCAGAGAAAAAGAACTTGAGCTTTGCAAGAAAATGGGTCTGGGTTTGAATCCCAAATGCCAGGCACCTGTGTGTGACCTTAAACAAATTACAGAACCTCACTGAGCTGAGCCTTGCCATTTGTAAAATGAGGGTAATATTGATTTCCTATTCCTGCTGCAACAGATTACTATAAACTTGTTGATATAAAACCATGTAAGCTTACTAACTTGAAAGTGTGGAGATTAGATGTTCTAAAATAGTTATGGACTAAAGTCAAAGTGTTGGCAGGGCTGGTTCCTTTTGGCAGGCCTTAGAAGAGGATCCATCCTCTTGCCTTTTCCAGCTTCTGGGGTCTGCCTGCAGTCCATGTGTTTGGCAGCCTGGCATCTTCAGAAGCTGCACTGGCAGTGGCAATGATGCAATGTGTGACCGGTGCCAGTATAGATCAGCATATCCCTGATGAGAACACAGAGACCAGAAGCAGGCTCATGCATGTGTGGGAACTAGATTTTTGTCAAATTTAAAGATGTGGGAAGCTATAGTTAGTGTGAAACCATATTATGTGAAGGGAATGCTAAATGATGGGCTAGCTAGAGGAAGGCTGCGTTCCTAATTGCTCCATGACTTTGAGATTCAAGAAGCAGGAGTAATGCTTCTCTGCAAGGTGGATGAAAGAGGAAGTTCACTAAAACTCAATACTGGACATCAAAGTGAGTACATTAAATGAAGAAGAGAGACTACTTTGGAGCCAAGCTGGTTGGGACTACAGTGGCAGCAGTAGTTCAGCACAAAGGGAGGGAAAGCAGAGAGAGAACAGAATGGACAGATTTAGTGTGGAGAAACCTGAGATCTAACAACTAACCCTTACCAGATCCAGAAGCTGCACTGGACACTGGTACTTGAAAAGTTTACTTTACCAACTGGCCACAGAACTAAGGCAGGAGTCATCTGAGCAACCATGTTGCAGCAGCTGCTGTGGAAGCCAGGAGTTCTGAGCAAACACGGCTACAGTGTCCTTCTGTGTAGCCTAAGGTGTACCTAGCAGAACAGGAGTGAAATAGAGAATATACCCAGGGGGGTTCAAGTCAGAAAAGTGAAGGGGAGCCCAACTCACTTCCCCCTTTGAGTCTGGCAGCTCAAGTGACCAGCTGATGCAGGTTGGGAATCTTTGTTCAGATCATACTCAGGGACTAAGCCTGGGAAGCCTGGGCTACAAGAGGGGGTAAAAGATTGGCTCCCTGCCCCATGAGTAGAATTCTCAGGAGGCTCCTGAGATCCAGACTCCTAGCAGAGATTGGCAACTGCCAGGCCCTAGAACTAATCTCTCTATAGCAGACAACCCAACAAAGCCCCTAAAGAGGGATTAGACCTAAGCTCCACCTACTGGAACTCCACTCACAATGCTCTGCAGTGGACCCACCCTGGGAGTGCATCAATCTGATCTGTGTGGACAAAACTTCAACTGACAGTACTTCTCATCCCATCTTACCTCCTGCAGGGGAGAAGAGAAGTTGGGAGTAATTTGAACCATCTTCATTCAGTCTTAGGCCATTCCAACTGTCATTTTGGTGAGCAAGACAAAAAGAGAGGAAGGGGTTAACTTTAATCCCTTGTTGTTGCTCTCAGTATGTAACTCAGGAAAAAAATGAAAGACATTAAGGGGATGGGGCTATAGCTCTGTGGTTGAGTACTTGCGTCACACTTGTGAGGCACTGGGATCCATCCTCAGCACTGCATAAAAATAAAGGACACACACACACACAGAAAGCCTTAATGTGACTTCAAGTATATATATATATATATATATATATATATATATATATATATATATATATATATATATATAAAACACCCAGACATAGACAGCGACCATATTCTCATTGACTATTTTGATCACCTCAGTGAAAACAATTCGTTAATTTTTCATTAAGAATCTTTTCATGTTTGTTCGTTTGTTGTTTTTGTGTGTGTTTTGCTTCTGATTGGTTCAGGGACATCTGTACATACACATATTTGTTTCTTTTTTCTCATTTTTAGTGTATTTTAAATGTAGTTATTTTTCCTTGACTTGTCTTTAAGAGAATTTTGTATTAGTATATTGGTTTTGTTTTGTATTGTTTTTCATTTGTCTATTTCTTTTCTCTTTCTATTCTGTCAACAGCCAAATTCTATTATTCTTTCACTCTCCCTTGGTTCTTTTTCTTTTTCTCCTCCTTCCGTATAACCATTATCTGCTACATTGCTTCTGTGTTCTCTCTGTTCGTTTTTTAAAAAAATTTTAAATATTTTTTAGTTGTTGATGAACCTTTATTTTATTTATTTGTACATGGTGCTGAGACTTGAACCATGCTAGGCAAGGGTGCTACCACTGAGCCATAACCCCAGCCCCTCTCTCTGTTCATGTTTTTAAATTTATTTTTCAGTTGTAGTTGAACACAATACCTTTACTGTATTTATTTATTTATTTTTATGGGGTGCTGAGGATGGAGCTTAGGGCCTCACGTGTGCTAAACAAGTGCTCTACCACTGAGCCATAACCCAAGCTCTTCTCTATTCATTTTTTGAAATTATGAACTCTCTTCCACCTTTCTATCACATTTTCTTTTCTCATAGTTAACTGTATTCTTTTTTTTTTTTAATATTTATTTTTTAGTTTTCGGCGGACACAACATCTTTGTTTGTATGTGGTGCTGAGGATCGAACCTGGGCCGCCCGCGTGCCAGGCAAGCGCGCTACCGCTTGAGCCACATCCCCAGCCCAGTTAACTGTATTCTTACTCTCTTTTAGCATGAATTGATTTTACTCATAGTTAACTGTATTCTTACTCTCTTTTAGCATGAATTGATTTATGTAACTCCTGCCCCCACCATTAAGGCTGTTGCATTTTATTACTGCTGTGGATGACATAGTTAGTTGCTTAATGCTAGATATAGTTCATGGTTACTTATTGTGTTTGCTTTTTGCTGACCCTACCATTTCTGTTTTGTGTGGCAATTAAAACTGTAGATATCATAGTAGAAACCAAGTATTTAGTTTAATTCTATATATTCTTTGCATTGGATGTTGCTATTTTATCCCTTATTCTGTGAGGCACTGGGGACCTCGGAGCACTGCTATTTCACAGAATAGAAAGTCTGCTGCTGAACTAAACTCAACCAAAAGCACGCTTTGCTCCACACACAAATTAATGACACTCAATCTTCAGCTATACTTTGATACAAAGAATAGAGGAGAAAACTCCCAAACTAATGATCATGCTCCAAGTAGAAACAGTTAGAGGCCAGCCTGGAGATCTGGCCTACAGACATACTTTGCTATAGAAGAACAAAACAAAACAAGCAAACAACAACAACAACAACAAAAACTCAAAACAAAAATAACACAAATTCTGTGGACAGCACATCTGTGTGACAGCACATCTAGGTGTCAGTCCAGATCACTCTAGGACATTTTGGCAAGTGAGGATTGTGCCCTTCCAAGATCCAAACATAAGAGTGGAAGAGAAATCCCTTCCAACAGATAAACAAAACCCAACACAGGTATACAAGAAACATGAAAAAAAAAAAAAAAAACAGGCTAACACAACACCTCCTAAAGTTCATAATTCACCAAAACAGATCCCAAAGATATTGAAATAGTGACATATCAGATAAGGAACTCAATCATAAAAATGATCAATGAATTCTGAAAGAATACAGAAAACAACTGAATGAATTAAGGAAGTCAATACAGAATATGAATGAGAAATTCAATAAGAAGATAGAAATATTGAAAAAGAACCAAACAGAAATCTTGGAAATGAAGGACACAATTTTTAAAAATGTTCAGTTGAAAGTCTCTCTGATAGAATACACCATGCTGAAGATAGAATCTCAGAGCTAGAAGACAAAGTGGCCAGCCTTGATTATTTAGACAGCATTAAGGGGAAAAAATAACCATGATCAGACTATATAAGAACTCTGGGACAACATGAATAGATCAAATTTAAGGATCACTGGAATTGAGGAGAGTTGTGAGATGTGGGGTAGTGGAATGGATAAACACCTAAGGGAAATAATAACAGAAAAACTTCCAACCCTTCATAATGAGATGGATATCCATATATAATAGGCATTCAGAACCCCAAGTAAACAAGATTTAAAAAAGAATCTCTCCATGACACATTATAATTAAAATACCTAACATACAGAACAAGGATAGAATTTTAAAAGTCTCAGGAGAAAATGTCAGGTTCATTTATAAGGGAGCCAATCAGAATCACTTCCGATTTCTCAGAACAAACTTTACAAGTCATAGGGCTTGGAATGATGTGTTCCAAGTCCTGAAAGAATAACTGTCAACCAAGACTGCTATATGCAACAAAGCTACCATTCAAAGTTGAAGGTGAAATAAAGACCTTCAAAGATAAGCAGACACTAAAAGAATTCATTATTACTAAACTAACACTAAATAACTTATTTGGAGAAATATATTTCACAGGGAAAAAATTTTTTAAAATTCAAAGCTGACAATAGAACAAATATCACTTGAAATGTAGCTAAGCAAATGAGAACCAGAACTAAATTTAAAATAATGAATAAATCAAAATGGCAGGAATTAATAAACATCTCTCTTTGATAACATTGAATGTAAATGGTCTCATCTCTCCAATTAAAAACATAGGCTGGCGGAATTGATTAAAAAGCAAGACCTAACTATAAATTGTTTGCAAGATATGCACTTTACAGGCAAAGATATCAATAGGCTGAAAGTAAAAGGAAGAAAATTGATATACCATGTGAATGGAGCCTAAAAACAAGCAAGAGTAGCTACTCTCATATCTGATAAAGCAGATTTCACACCAAAATTATTCAGAGGAGACAAAGAAGTTTACTTCATACAGGCAAAAGGAACAATTCAACATTAGGTATAGCATTAATAAAGATCTATGCCCCAAATGTGGGTGCAACTAGTTACATAAAAGAGACGCTACTCAAATTGAAGCTCCAGGTAGACCCCAGTACAATAATACTGGATGATTTCAACACACTTGTCTCACCATTATATAGATTATTTAGACATAAACTCAGTAAAGACTGTTTGGTCTGAAAAATATAAATCAAATGGACCTAATGGACATCTATAGACTATTTTGTCCAACAACAGCTGAATACATTTTCTACTCAGTGGCTCATGGAACTTTCTCCAACATAGACCATGTTTTAGGCCAAAAAGCAATTCTTAGCAAATAAAAAATATATAATTCCTTATCAGATTACAATGGAATAAAATTAGAAATCAATTCAACCAAACCCTATAGAAACTATATAAACACATGGAGATATAACAAAACCCTTTTGAATGATCAATGGGTGATAGAAGAAATCAAAGGAGGAATTCAAAAATTCTTAGACTCAAATGAAAATAGTCACACAACATACCAAAACCTCTGGGACACTGTAAAGGCAGTTCTAAGAGAAAAGTTTATAGCTATGAATGCTTACATAAGAAAATCAGAAAATCCCTAATAAAAAAACTAATTGTGCATCTCAAGGCCCTTGAAGAAGAAGAATGAACAAATCCCAAAACCAGTAGGAGAAAGGAAATGAATGAGATCAGAGTGGCAATCAATGAACCTGAGAATTAAAAAAAAAAAAAAACTACAAAAGATTGATAAACAAAAATTTGGTTATCAGAAAAGACAAACTAACCAAAAGAAAAAGGATAAAAAATCAAAGTAATAAAATTAGAAATAAAAAAGGAGAAATGACCACAGACATCTCAGAGATCCAGCAGATCATTAAGGACTATTTTGAAAACTAACACTCCAATAAATTGGAAAACCTAGAAGAAATGTATATATTCCTAAGCAAATATGATCTGCTGAAACTGAATCAAATAGACCAATAATTTGTAATGAGATATAAGCAGTAATAAAAAGACTTTCAACAAAGAAAAGCCCAGGACCACATGGATTATCAGCTGAATTCTATGAAATCTTGAAAGAAGAACTAATGCCAATATTCCTCAAATTATTCCATGAAATAGAAAGGGATAAAACACTTCCAACTTCATTCTATGAAGCCAGTATCACACTCATACCAAAACCAGCGAAGGACATATCAAGGAAAGAAAACTACAGACCAATATTCCCGATGAACTTAGATGCAAAAGTAGTTAATAATGTATTAGCAAATTGTGTTCAAGAACATATTAAGAAGACTGTACACCATGACCAAGTTGATTTTATCCCAGAGATGCAAGGATGATTTAATATATGCAAACCAATAAATGTAACTCATCACATTAACAGAACTAAGGATAAATATCACCTAGTAATCTCAATAGATGAACAGAAGGCATTCAACAAAATTCAGCATTCATTAATGACAAAAACACTGAAGAAAATAGAGTTAGAACATACCTCAACATCATAAAGGCTATATATGAAAAATCCAAAGCCAATCTCATAGGAAATGGGGAAAACTGAACAAGTTTTCTTTAAAATCTGGGACAAGACAAGGATGTCCACTCTCAAAAAAAAAAAAAAAAAACTCCTATTTAATATAGTGCTAGAAATTCTAGCCAGAGAAATTAGGTAAGGGAACACTTCTACACTGTTGGTGAGACTGTAAATTATTACAATCACTATGGAAATCGGTATGAAGGCTCCTCAAAAGACTAGGCATGAAGCCACCATTTGACCCAGCTATACCACTTCTCAGTATTTACCCTGAAGAATTAAAGTCATCTTATTACAGTAATACATGCATACCCATATTTATAGCAGCACAATTCACAGTAGCCAAACTATGGAACTAACCTAAATGTCCATCAACAGATGAATGGGTAAAGAAAACGAGGAATATATACAGAATTGGGTTTTATTCAGCCATAAATAAAAATAAAATAATTGCATTTTCAGGAAAAGAACAGAACTAGGGATCACCATGTTAAGTGAAATAAGTCAAACTCAGAAAGTTAAGGGTCATGTTTTCTTTCATATGCAGAAACTAGAAAAGGAAAGGGAAAAAAGGTGGAGGTGGTTCTCCTAAAACCCAAAAGGAGATGTGTAGAGGAAATGGACCAAGGTGTGGGAGGCAGGGAGGGAGTGGGCTGGAGAGTGATATTGGCCATATTATAATATTGTGTAGATACAAAAATATATAGCAAATTCCATCAATATATATGATTGTAATGCACCACTTAAAAATGTGGAAAAAGAAGAGAAAACAGTATATACTACCCAACACTCTCCCCAAAATATAAATGACATGAATTAATACCTAAATACCAAAATCAAAACATTTGGATAAGAATCTATAAGACTATCTCCATGCATTTGCAAAAAAGAAAGATTTTTTTTTTTAAATAAGAAAGCACAACACAGGCAAGAGGACTGCACCATACCTAAGACTTCTGTAGAACAATAGGCACATAAGTAAAAAGATAAGCTGCCAACTGCAGAAAATGTTTACAGGACACATAACAGACAAGGTTAGCATTCCACATTGGAAAAACAAAAGAATCAGTGAGAAAATAGCAGTTCTTAGACTTTTTGGTTTCAAGACCTTTTTACACTTAAAATTGAGAATTCAAGGTGTGTGTGTGTGAGTGTGTGTGTGTGTGTATGTGTGTGTGTGTGTATGTGTGTGTGTGTGTTTGGACTATATTGTTATGTAATGGTTTGGATATGAGGTGTTCCCCAAAAGCTCACGTGTGAGAGACAATGGAGAGGGTTCAGAGGGGAAATGATTTGGGTTATGAGAGCCTTAATCCAATTGGTGAATTAAACCTGATGGGATTAATTGAGTGGTGATTGAAGGCAGCTGGGGTGTGGCTGGAGGAGGTGGAGCATTGAGGCATGGCTTTTGGGTATATATTTTTATCTGGCAAGTGGAGTCTCTCTCTGCTTCCTGACCATCATGTGAGCCACGTTCCTCTGCCACACTCTTCCACCATGATGTTCTGCCTCACCCTGAGCCCTGAGGAATGGAGTCTGCTGTCTATGTATTGAGACCCCTGAAACCATGAACTCTCAAATAAACTTTTCCTCCTCTACAATTGTGCTGGTCAGGTCTTTTAGTCATAGCAGTGAAAAAGCTGACTAAAACAGACTATATTAATATCTATTGTACTCTAATTAAAAATTAGAAAATCATATGGAAATAATAATATATATTACATAACAGTTCTAGAACATTATTTTCCAAAACAAGTTTAGTGAGAAGAATGGCATTGATTTACATTTTGACTTGGGTGTTGCTTTTTCTGTCACATCTCTGACTCTGATCTTTCATTTATAAATATCCTGGTAATGACGCTGCACCCACCTGGATCATTCAGGGTAATCTTTCCATCTCAAGATTCTTAGCTCTACAAAGTCCCTTTTGCCAGGTGAAGAAATTAATCACAGTTTTCAGGGATTAGGGGAATAGGCATCTTTGGGGCAGATGGTGCATTATTTGTCTCACCCTGTAGATGCCTTTTCAAAGGGCGCACAAGGACTGAAGTGGTAAACCTGGGGCTCAGAGTGCTCACTCAGCCTGGGGCAAGCTGCCTATTCACAGGTCTTAAGCTACCACTAGACTGCAAACTGCTGGAGGGAAGAGAGAGGCCCTGTGCTCCTTTTCCTTCTGTAGTATAGTACAGTGAATGCTTAAGAAATACTTCCTGAACTGAATTCCATACTGAATTCAGAGCACACACAGAGGAAGCAGAACATGATTAGAGGGCTCTGGCGACTCATTGTTGTGTTCTATGGAGAATAAATGGGCAACAGCAACCCATTATTGTGATGTTGCTTGCAGCTGTGCTGATGGGACAATTCCGAAGGCACTTGCGTGCAATAGAGCCAAGACCTGTCTGTGTTGATACAACACAAAGCCTTCTAGTGAGCAGGCACTGCTCTCTGCAACACAGACAGACTTGACTTGTTGTATACACACTGATGAGAAGGTGAACCATTAGAAATTCCCCAAAACCCAAATCATGTGCTTTGTACTTATCTGATATCCTCTGTCAGAGTCTGATTTGAAACCAATTCTGCCATCAGTACTGACATGGACCTTTTAATGTGAAATCCTGCAGCTTTGGGGGTTCAGGAAGCATCCAATTATTTTTTAAAGGAAGTTTACCAGTTTTCTATATTTTTCTCAAACTCTCTCCATACTTTATAGGAGGTAAAATCAAAACAGTATACTACAGTGTAAGTCTAGAGAACAATTCAATAATCTCCTGGTCGTACTTTTTACTTCCAATGGAAAGCTCATTGATTAGGAAAACTGTCTTGCCTCTCTCCACCCACTAGACTCCTGTTGCCCTAGAGGATAATGTGTGAATGTTAGATTGGTGGACTTGGGAGAGGAACTGTCCTAGATGGCTCAGCCCCCTACCCCTCCTTCTTTGACTTGGTCTGTCTGTAAAGCCTGAAGCATGAAGCCCTGGTCTGACCAGGGACTACAGGGAGGTGAACAAAGCAATACAGATTCTGCACCTGTAGGGGGCGCTATCCAGGTGCATGGGCAGAGGGCCGTGGCTGTGCAGCCAGTTCTGCTATGATTGGTTGGGCTCGGTCTCACCCTGGGATTCCTATTAGGAAGTCATTTTGCCACACAACTTGGACCCCTTGGTATTAAAGCTGATATTTTAATGTCCATCTACTTTAATCCTCTTTTCTCAATTAGTTCAAAACTTGGTGAGAAAAAGAATCCTATCCACAGGCTCCCTCAGGCTCAGCAGTCCAAGGATAACTTTTATAATCATAAATTATAATAATTAAGTATTTTTGCTGTGAATAATAGAAACTAATTTTGGTTATTTAAACAAGACCAACTGCAACAAAGACTGGAACAGCAGCTCCACCGGCCTTAGCTGTAGGACATCATAGAAATGCCTATTACTCCTTTAATAAAGGTACTCAACCTCACTCAACTAAGGAAAATCAAAATTACACTGGCAAAAGATACTGTTTTTCACTTATTCAACTGCAAAATTTGAGAAGTTTGAACACATTCTCTGTTGAGAAGGTGTAAAAAACAGACAACCCATAAAAATTGCAAGTGCGTGTACACCTTGAACTCCAAAATGTATCTTCCAGTTGCATTCACACTTGTGTAGAAGGGTTTTAATTTCAGCATTTTTTTGTAAAAACAAAATATTCAAATACCTAAATGTGCACCAATTTCTAATAAGAATTGGCCAGGCAGTTTGGTGCTTACTTTTAATCCTTGCTATTCTAGAGGCTGAGACAGGAGGATCTTAAATTCAAGGCCAGCCTCAGAGAATTAATGAGACCCTGTTTTTGAAATAAATAAAAAGTTCTGGGAATATAGCTCAGTGTAAAGCACCTTTGGATTCAATTCCCAGTTCCAAGAAAATAACTCAGGAATTTTGATACAAGACAATCTGCAATACACACACAAAACATGTAAAGTTAAAAAAGTATAATGCATTTGTGTTATATGGTGGCTGAAGGGCCACTCACAGGCTACCCCTGGTGAAGTGAACCAGGCCATGGGGAGAAGAGGTGAAGGCTGGGGCCTTTCATACTGCATCCCTTTTTGTACTTATGGATTTTCACAACAGTTGCACATACTGGTTGTTTCCAGAATGTTATTCTTGTGGTAGGTGGCATTTTAAAAATGTATCTCCCAGAGCCTGGCTTGGTGGCACATGTTTGTAATCCCAGCGGCTTGGGAGGCTGAGGCAGGAGTGTCACGAGTTCAATGCCAGCCTCAGTAAAAGTGAGGCACTAAGCAACTCAGAAACCCTGTCTCTAAATTAAAAAGAAAAATGTGGCTGGGGATATGGCTTAGCAGTCAAGTGCCCCTGAGTTTCATCCCCCCGCCCCAAAATGTATTCCCCACCCAAGATTCCTTGCCCTAATCCCCAGAACCTGTAAATACAATTAAAATGTCACTCCTTTTTTTTTTTTTTTTTCTTTTTCTTTCTTTTTTTTTTCTCCAGTATTGAGGATTGAACCCAGGAGCACTATGCCTATTAAGCTATATACCCACCCATTTTAAATTTTATTTTGAGACAGGGTCTCCCTCACTTACTGAAATGTTACGTGATAAGGAATTGTTGATTAGGTGAGTCTAATCTAATTACACAAATCCTGTTAACAACCTAGAATGTTCCCTGGCTGGTGACAGAAGGGTAAGGTGGAGAGATTCTATTAAATGAGAAGGATTAGAGCCCTACTGGATTGTGAAATGGAGGCCATGTACCAGGAATGGGGATGGAGGGTTCTTTGAGTTGATAAGAGATGTCCAACTGACAGCCAGTAAGGGAAAACGACTTCAGTCCTCAGACCTCAGTGCTCCAGCCACTAGCGGCTGAATCCTGCCAACAACCTTGGATGAGCTTAGAAGCTGGTCCTTCTCTGTAACCTGCAGATAAGTGCCCAGGCCTTTTGAGGCCCTAAGCAGAGAACCAGATGAGCTACATATCCCTTCTATTGTTTTAGCAACTCTGACTGAGCCTAAGGATCAAACTGACATAAAACAGATTAACAGCAGAAGAGCATGTAAATTTTCTTTAGTGATTTTTACATGTACACAGGAGCCTCCTGTTTAAATGTGGTGCCCCCACCCCAAAGCTCACATGTGAGACAATAAGCAAGGTTTGGAGGAGAAATGATTTAAAGGTTATAGCCTTAACCCAATCAGTGAATTAATCCCTGATGGGATTAACTGAGTAGTGGCTGGAGGAAGGTGGGGTGTGGCTGGAGGAAGTGGTTCATTGGGGGGCGTGGCTATGGAGTATATATTTTGTATCTGGAGGGTGGATTTTTCTCTGTTTTCTCATCACTATGTGAGCTGCTTCCCTCTGACATATTCTTCCACCTTGATGTTCAGCCTCACCTTGAGAAATGGAGCTGGCCTTCTATGGACTGAGACCTCAAACTGTGAGCCCCCAAATAAACTACCCCTCTTATAAAATTGTTCTGGTCAGCTCTTTTACTCACAGCAGTGAAAAAGCTGACTAAACACCTCCTAAAACATGAAGACTCAGAGAAGAAATTAAGACATTACACTCTTATGCTAGGTTGGAGGAAGCATAGTAAATTGTGAAAATATAACAAGAAAAAGAGATTTGGGCCAGGGCAGTTGATTGTAGGAAGATATGAATTAGCAAGGTTTGTTTGTCCATACTTTTCAGCCTTGACCCCCTTGACATCTACATTACACTGAGAGCTCCACAGACAGCAGCCATATCTAATCCCTGTGTTTGCTGTGGATATAGCACAGCACCTACCACAGAGATGCTGAGTGAATGTTCACGTAGAGTGTGTCAGCAAGTCAAATTTAGACAGACTGCCACTTGCATCTATATCAAAATAACACTTTTGATGTCAGAAACAAAATTTCTAACAAGCTTAGTTAATAAGGCAATATATTATTTCCCAAAACAGTTAATGCAGAAATTGGGGCAGGCTCTGAGCCAATGCCATGAGGATTTGGGTTCTGTTTCTCTGTTCTTTCATCTTTCCTTCCCTTTTCCTGTGCTGCCTTCCCCTCATGGTCCCCAAATGAATGGCAGAATCAACGGAGACTTACCCCTCCTCCCTCCCTCTCTCTCTCTCTCTCTCTCTCTCTCTCTCTCTCTCTCTCTCTGTCTCTCAAAGAAAATGCCCTCCTCTGGGCTGGGGCTGGGGCTCAGTGGTAGAGCGCTCGCCTAGTATGCGTGAGGCACTGGGTTCAAACCTCAGCACCACATAAAAATAAAATAATAATAAAATAAAGATATTGTACCCACTTATAATTTTAAAAAAATAAATATTAAAAAAAAGAAAGAAAATGCCCTCCTCACTCCAAATGGAGATCTCATCTTCTCAGTCTAATTGGGCCATTTTAGCCACAGAGCCATTGTTCCTAGTAACCACAGGAATGTGTTAGTCTACAAGTGGGATGACATTACTATGGTTTGAATAACCAGGAAACACCCCTAGACTTGGTGATGGGGTCAGACTGTGTATCTGAGCAAAATCTCAGATACATCACAACATCGAGAAGGGATGAGTCTTCCTCCTCCCTTACCCTTCCTCTGGACCATAATCTGGACCTCTCAAGATAAGACTGTTAACTTTTATTCAGTGACCAAGAGGAATGACAGAACCTCAAAAGGCAGAGCAACTGTGTAAATGTTGTTCTCTTGCAGCTACCAAAAAAAGAGTCAAGAGAGAATAATTTCAGAATCTTTAAAGAAGAAGGCAAGAGATGAGGCAGTATCCATGGTAACAAATGGGTCAAGTGGGCCCTCAAGAACAAGGAATATTGAATATAGAACTGAGCCTGGTCCCCTGGCCTTTGTTTCTCAGCCAACTGGCCAGATTTCTTCCTTCAACCAGCCCCAATAGGACTAGGTATGTGACTTGTGCAATCAGTCACACAGGGTCCCCACTCAGAAGGGCCTTTAACTTGACTCAGTGTTTGTGTTGCCATGTGAAATCTTTTGGCATTGTGCTCTACAAATTATGTTGCTGCTCCTATTTTTAGGTGAAGTCCTTCAACTTCTCTATGAGGTGATTTTATAAGCTCTGCCCTCACTGTTCAAAATACTTCAACTAGCACATGACGAAACTTTGATGAAATCTGAATTCAGTTTTCAGGTAGGTATAGATATATCAGATTTGCAGTTTATAATGATCCTTCTATGGCTGTGTGGTGAATGGGTGGGAGAAGGATACTATTAAAGGCAGAGAAACCGGGTTCTCTGATCCTGGTGAGGGAATGAGGTCGTGAGCTGAGGTTTGAGCATTGGAAAGACAGAGATGAAAGTAGGATTGAGCGATATCAGGAGGATAAAATGGAAAGTACATTAAGACCATTTAGATTTGGAGGATGAAGGAAAAGGAAGAATAAAAATTATTCCTCGACTGCTGGAAGGGAGTGGGATCTGAGACAATGAGTTCAGTTTCCTCATGTTGAAGTTTATGAAGAGCATCCAGAAGATGTTGTTGCACTTCGTTTTCTCCCAGAGGGTAACTCTTGAAAGGAATTAGCATGTGGAATACTTACTAAAAATTCCTCTTGGGACTAGCCTGTGGAAAGGAGGGGAAGGAAGCAGGACTGGGCAGAGAAAGATGTCAGGGAGCAACGATGGCCCGAAGACATCTCTGGTTACATGGCTCATCAGAACTGCCCTTTGTTAAGCCAAGTGACTGAACCGTTATTCCCCTGCCTGGATCATGTTGGATCGTGAAATGATGTAGATCATCTTGGGAAGGATGTGCACTTGGGCAAGGTTGCTCTCTGCTTGAACAAGGACCTGACAACTGGAGGTGTCTGCTGACCACACACACCCCTGCCCACAGGGATAGCAATACAGTCCTTTTTGAGGGAGAATCTGGGTGTTCCAGTTCAGTGTCTATCACAGACATGCAGAGGGCAACCCTATATATTGACTCTCTTGACTCACTTTTTTGTAGCTGCAAGAGAATAACATTTACACAGTTGCTCTGCCTTTTGAGGTTCTGTCATTCCTCTTGGTTAAAATTCAGTTGTGATGATAAATACCTGTCAACTGGAGACTGGATAGAAACACAAGGAGCCAAGCAAGAGTGAACAAATGTCAAGGCTTTAACTGGGGTTTCAGTTGAAGGGGGACAGCATTCAGTTGAAAGGGGGACGAGGCTGCTTCACAAACAAAAGGAGATGTAAGCTCTTATTGATATTCTGGGGTGGGCTAAAGTCTATTAAGTTTTCATTGGCTGGGGGCATGGTTTTAAAAGGTATTTTTTGTTTTGTTTTTGTGCAAACATCCTGGCCTTGAGTCACGGGTGGTAAATTTATCCCCCCAAAATGTCCATATTCCTTCAATCTGCTGTGACATTCTGTGCAAATCTCTTAGTCTTGTGATAAGGTTGTGTTGTTGTAGCTGCTGAGAGAGCACATAGGTGGGTGTGGAAGAAAACACCATTTTTTTTAAACAAGTAATGGGTTAAAGACCCCAGAAATTTGTTTGCCTTCTGTCATTTCATAGTGATCCCTAACAGTCTCATTTTTCTTACCTAGCTTATTCCTGGAGATTTTGTGTCGAAGGCATCTTAGCTTTTGCGACGCACCTGGTCTCTGTGGTCAACAAGATTGTTTGGAAATGTGAGAAGGTCATTAGGGAAGAACACATGCCATCATTTTAATGGGTCATGAGTTAGGACCTTAGGAGTACTTCTTCCCTTTGTCCCCATGGTGGTCCTTGACTGCTTCACCTGGAGTTAATGCAGACCCCACACATTAAGGACTCAGTTCTATAAGGCTGTCCCCCACTTCAGATGCCAATTGCAAGTAATTTGTCCCCAGGCTACCCACCCTTCTGTATGTCTTGGCTACAAATTGAGGGTTTTCATAACCCTCTCCCTTGATTTGATAATTTAGTATCATAACTTACAGAACACAGGGGAAGGCTTTACTTATCTTTTCTGGTTTATTTTAAAGGATATAATAAAGAATAAAATGAACAGCTGATGAAGAGGTACATAGGGCAGGGTCTGAAGGGGCCCCCAGCACAGGAGCCTCTGTTTTCATGAGAGAAGGGGAGGTATGCCACCCTTCCAGCATGAGAATGGGTTGCCCCACCCAGAAACACTCTAAACACTATCATTTAGGGATTTTTATAGAGGCTTCATCATGTAGGCATGATAGATTATTAATTTTAGGAAGATTATTCAGCTCCTCTTCCCAAAGCATAGAGGATGGGATTCTAAGTTCCAAGCTTCTAATCATGGCTTGGTCTTTCTAGTGAATAACCTCCATCCTGAAACCATTCAGGAACCAACCAAGAGTTGCTTCATTAAGTCAAAAGTCTGGAACTTGGGGTGTCAGGAACTGGAGTGAAAAACCAAATATCAGAACAAAATATGCTCTTAGCATCTCTATCACTTGTGAAGAGTTTTAGGAGCTCCATTGCAGGAACAGAGGATGAGGACCAAATATGTGTTTCTTATTTTATCACAATATCATAATAACTTTAGTCATTTCTCTCCTTTTTTTAAACAGGAATCAAGTATGAAGGGAGGTGGAGAATCTTCCAGAAACTTCCCACTCCACCCCCAGTAGCTCTTTCCTTAGATTTCATTGGCCAGGGATACCAGAGACCACCATAATGGTTAAGAATTCATCCTTGAGTCTGGAGATGAGATCACCTCCCCTTAGGATGAATATCTGAACAAAAGTGGGTCCAGGAGGAAAAGCGAAGCTGTTGTGTAGACCACCACCAGTGCCTGCTATCTAGTTAACATGGGTATTCAATGCTGAAAGCAGAAGGGGCACAGGAACATCTAACAGGGAATAATAGCCCAAGAATCAGGAAAAATGGAATCATGAAAACCAAAGCAGGAGAGAATTTTAAAAAAGAAGACAAAATTAACTGTGGTAAAGGCTGTAGAGAAATATTGACATATAGCCTTGGACTGGGCAATGCAAAGATTCATAGATGTGTCTGTGAACAAGGATCAGTGAAGTGATGTTATTAGGCAGAATTTAAATTACAGTTGATTGAGAAATGAAGATAGTAGGATAGTAAATTACAACAGAGTGGGATTAATGAGGGGTGCTGAGAGTGGAGAGATCAGGAAAGCCGGACAAGGTGAAGCTGCTGCAAAAGAAAATGGATCAGTGGTTGCCAGGGATGGGGGTGGAAGACAAGGTCATTACAAATGAATCCATGAGCATTTGGGTGGTTATGGAACTGTTCTGCATCATGCATTTGTTGAAATTTGAACAACTATTCACTAAAACAGTCAATTTTACTGTACATA
This sequence comes from Marmota flaviventris, assembly GCF_047511675.1. Taxonomy (NCBI): domain Eukaryota; kingdom Metazoa; phylum Chordata; class Mammalia; order Rodentia; family Sciuridae; genus Marmota; species Marmota flaviventris. The sequence goes on from NC_092502.1 coordinate 145,117,807, forward strand.
AATCATACCTTAATTTTAAGAAGAGCAGAAAACAAAGCTAAAAATAGAAGATGATCCCCGCCCACCCCTGCCACATGCCCTCTTCTTGGAGCCTTGGCAGCCCCCTGTCTGAGTTTGGATGATCATTTCCCCACCACAGTGTTCTCTCTGCCACCCATGACAGAAATACCCCAGAATCAGTGCCGTAATCACTTAGCACTAGAGGGCAGGGGCAAGTTAGCAATACTTAATGAAGGCCATTGTCTGACTCCATTATCATTTTCAAATAGAAACTTTAGCTTGTTAGACCCAAGCTGAATTTTCTTTAAAATCTCATTAAACTATTGTTTATTTCTCTATTTTAACTCTTTGTCATCCTATCAGCATAACCAATGACACCTCGGGGGATATGAGGTAATGTCTATAACGTTATCAACCTTTTGGGAATACCCCTAAAATATCATTATGCATTTTAAATCAGTCTGTTTTGGAATTTCATAATTATCTTTTTTTTTTTTTACTCGTGGTGAAGCATTAAAATCTTAAACTTCATTTAAATCTAGAGAGTAAACTTTTTAAGCAAAATTTTCCTCTCATCTTAATCATTTGCCATTAGTGCTTGGCACTTTTCTTTTGAGCCATAAGTATGTCATCACAGAATGAAAAACAATCTAAGAACAGACCGGCTGGTAGCAAGTGGACCAGGTAGCAAGACGAGCCTGCACATGATCTGTTGAGGCTCAGCCTACACCTGGTGCTATGGTGCCTCAAGAGACACATAAAACATTGATTACTGCCTTTGAGGATAGAAAATCTTCCCCATTCCTAGACCTGTGAGGCTCACTTTCAAATTTCCCATGTCATTAGCACTGTGGCTTCCTGACAGCCACTTGCATCTTGGTGCCATGCCAGTCTGCAAGGCCTGAAGTCACAGCACTCAAGACCCTTCAGGAACTTGATGACTTCTCTTTTCTCAGGAAAGGCTATATGGAGGGTCCTCTTACTGTGGCTGCTTTAACATTTCAGAGAGTAGAAAGTGGTCCTTTGTTTATCTATCTAGTTCAACCTGCTCATTTTACAGATGCGAGAACTCACTTTAGAGAAAACATCCTTTATCTTCTACCGTCATTGGTGAGGTGCTTAGTGAACAGTGATCACAAACCAGGTATCTTTGCTCATATCTACATTAATTTATATATTTGTTGGTACCTTTTATGTTCCAAGAAGGACTTATGTTCAAATGTCTTATATCAAGAAACTCATACATGAAGAAGAGGGATGTGTTCTTCGTGACAAGTGAACACTTTTTTTCTCATAGATATGAAGCAGGGCCTATCTGCAAATACAACCAAATCTCTCTGCCTTTTTATTCATTCATACAACCTAAATCTCTATATTGATCATTCCCATTGTTCTCATTGAAAGAAATTTTATCCAGTCATGAATATATTCTTTGTAAAATTTTTTAAAAAAATTTAAAAAACATCACAAAATCTATCATTTTATCCATTTTTAAATGGAGAATTCAGTGCCATTAAGCACATTCACACATGTTGCACAGTTATTATCACTGTCTGTCAGAACTCGTAAGCATCCCAAACAGAAGCTCTGTACCCATTAGTCAATGACATACCTTCCCTCTTCCCCATAGCCCCTGAAAATTTCCATTATGCTTTCTATCTCTCTGAATTTAATTATATCTGACTACCTCACATAAGTGGAACCACAATATTTGTCCTTTTGTGATTGGTTTATTTCACTTAGCATCTTGTTTTAAGGCTTATGTATGTTATGGCATGCATCAGAATTTCCTTTTTTAAGACTGAATAATAGGGCTGGGGGTGTAGCTTAGTGGTAGAGGGTGTGCCTAGCTCACACAAGGCACTGGTTTGATCCTCAGCACCACATAAAAACAAATAAAATAAAGGTATTTTGTTCATCTACAACTAAAAATAAAATTAAAAAAACACTGAATAATATTCCACTGTATATACATGCTGCATTTTGTTTATCCATTCATTCATTGATGGACGTTTGAGTTGTTTTCCATCTTTTGGCTATTGTGAATAATGCTGCTATGGACTTGAGAGTATAAATACTTGGTTGAGTCTCTGCTTCCAATCTTTTGGGTTTATATTCAGTGGTGGAATTGCTAGATTATCAAATAATTCTAGGTTTAACTCTTTTAGGAATCACCAAACTCTTCCATAGCAGAAAACATATATCTTGTTACCAACATGCAAGTTTTCCAATTTCTCCTCATTCTTCTCAGTGCTTGCTGGTTTGTTCTTTCTTTTTTAAATAATATCCATCTGAATGGATATGAAGTAGTATCATTGTGGGTTTGATTTGCATTTTCTTAATAACTATGGATGTTGAAAATCTTTTCATATAATTACTGGCCATTTATATACCTGTTTTGAACAAACATCTACCAAGCCCTCTGCCCATTTTTAAAGTTCGGTGTTGTTTGTTAATATGGAGTTATGGGAGTTCTTTATATATCCTGGGTATCAATATATAATCTGGATATTATCAGATAGTGATTTTCAAATAGTTTCTCCCATTACATACTCTATCTCACTCTCTTGATAGATTTCTTTAATGCTCAAAAGTTTTAAATTTTGAATGGGCTATTTTTATTTTGTTAACTATGTTTTTGGAGTCATGTCTAAGAAATGCTTGCTAAATTAATGCCATAAATATTTTCACTTGTGTTTTCTTCTTAGAGTTTAATAGTTTTACTTCTTATGTGTAAGTTTTTATTTGGGGTTTAATTTTTATATTTTTATATGTATCATAAAGGAAGGGTCTAATTCTTTCTTCCCTGTCAAAATCAACTGAACATAGGGCTGAGGATATAGCTCAGTTGGTAGAGTGCTTGTTTCACATGCATAATGCCCCAGGTTCAATTTTGAGCACCACACACAAAAAACTCAATTGAACATATATGTGTGGGTTTATTTCTGGGCTGTCTGTCCTATTCTGTTGGCCTATATGTCTGGGCTTAGACCAGTATCACACCATTTTGATTGCTGTAGCTCTGGAGTAAGTTTTGTAATCAGGAGTGTGAGTCTTTCAACTTTTTATCTTTTACAAATATAGTTTTAGGAATCTCTATACTGCTTTTCATAGTAGTTGTACCAATTTGCAGTCCCACCAGCAATGTTTACCTTTTTCCCCACATCCTCACCAACGTTCATTGTTGATTATATTCTTGATAATTGCCAGTATGGCTGGAATGAAATGAAATCTTTGATTAGTTTTGATTGGCATTTCTTGAACTGCTAGAGATGTTAAACATTTTTTTCATATACTTATTGATCAATTGTATTTCTTCTTCTGTGAAGTGTCTGTTCCTTAGCCCATTTATTGATTGGGTAATGGAAAGTAGTGTGGAAATTTCTCAGAAAACTTGGAATGGAAACACCATTTTACCCAGCAATCCCACTCCTTGGTTTAAAGGACTTAAAATCAACATATACAAAGATGCAGCCACAACAATGTTTATAGCAGCTCAACTATGAATCTAAGCTAGATGCCCTTCAACAGATGAATGGATAAAGAAAATGTGGTATACACACAATGAAATATTACTCAGTTTAAAGAAGAATGAAATTGTGGCATGATGGAGTTGGAGAATATCATGCTAACTGAAATAAGCCAATCCCCCAAAACCCAAAGCCAAATGTTTTATCTGATATGTGAATGCTAATTCACCAATAAGGGATGGGAGGCTAGGGAAGAATGGAGGTACGTTGGATTAGGCAGAGGGAGTAAAGGGAGGGGAGGGGGTATAGGGGTAGGAAAAATAGTAGAATGAATCAGACATTAATACCCTATGTGCATAAGAGTACACGACAGGTGGGTTCCTGTATCATGTACAACCAGAAGAATGAGAAGTTATACTCCATTTATATAAGATGCATCAGAATGCTGTCTACTTTCATGTATAACTAATTAGAACAACAAAAAATTTTCTTTTAAAATGGTGCACCTAGACAGCACAATTCTGTATTTATGAAAGATATTTTTAAGAGCGGCAAAATCTGAATTTTCAAAATTTTAACACAGAAGGGATTGAATGAAAGTGCATCCTGCTTCTCTCTACCCAAATCCTACATCTCTGCAGAGTCCTTCTTGGAAGTGTCAGGGAGGAGCTGATTCTGGGTGTAAGATTCTATTGGGAGAAATGAGAGAAGAGATGGAGAGATCAAGGCCAGGAAGGGAGCTCCCTGATAAAAATAAGATGAATGGTGGGATATTGCTACAAAAAAGAAAGGAGGGCATTTATTGGAGATAGCTTCCAGGGTCTAGGATTTGACGCCTGGGTGTTCTCAAGAATAAAGTAGCTTTTCTGCCCAGGACTGGCAGAGGACACCAGAGAATCATGGATCAGGCCCCTCCTTCACCAGGTCCTGGTGGGTGGGGGTGCTGAATGGAACTAGCTGGAGATCACCTCAATGGGGACAGTGGTTTTTAACAACACTCTTGTTGAAGTTTACTTAACTTGCCATTCCTCATTCCCCAGTGCCATCTTAGGAAGAAAAAAGAATCCTAAAAATACTTCATTTTTGGCATGATTTCCATTCACCTCCTACCTCCTTGCTTTTTAAAAATTTGCTTCAAGTAGCAATCAACAGGGCCTGCAAGCAGGGGCTTTTTGCTGGAGCAGAAGAGGACTTAGATAACAGGAACAGCCACATCCTTAGCTTTTGCAAGACTGAGGATGAGTGTTGACTGTTAGTCTGGGCACTGTGACAAGGAAGGGAACAGAGCAATGAGGGGGACACAAAAGGTCTAATGCCTGCCAGGGGCCAGCAATGAGGTTCCCCATAGGCCCTGTCAGCCAGGTCTGGGGCAGTTTAGAAGCGGCAAGAAAGCTATGACCAGCAGATAATGGGGCCACAAAGAGATGGCTGGGAGAGCAGATGGAATCAAAAGTTTAGTTAAGTGGCCGAGGCGGGGTGGGATGGAGCAGTGGTGGTGCAGGAGTGACTTACACCACACGCATAAGGCAGAAAGCAGAGGATCAAACAGTGCCCTGGCAGTCAGGTGTGCCTGTGCCCATGGGAGGATGACATGCAGCAGGCACTCAGCTTGAAGTATTCAAGCCATCAGTTGCTGACTGTGAATCTGCAAGCTCAAGAGGAGGTTGCCTTGGAGATGTGTTTGGTGCTTGGTGTCCTTGGCATCTGCATGGCAAAGCCGTCCTGGCTAATGGGTGAGAAGGACAAAAAGAGGTTAAGGCGAGATCCTTGTGGTATCCAGCAATGGGAAGCAATGAAACAACAACCAATGTAGGAGAATGCAAAGGACTAGAAAGGCAAAAGAATGGAAGGTGGTGAAAGTCATTTTTAAACAGTAGAGGGGAACAGAATTTCCGAAAGAGTGTGACCAACAGTCTCAAATAGCACAGAGATGCTAAGCAGCATGAGGGCTTCAGTTTTCTGTTGAATTTGGCAATTAGGGAGCGATTGGTCACTTTCACAAGAAGAGATTCATGGAGCCAGCCTGCAGAGGACTGAGAGAGGGGAGGAAATGACAGAGCAGAGCCTCCACATTTTCCCAGGAGCAGCACTTTTAGGAAAAGGGTATTTGTTGGAAGGAAGGATTTTTTTGTTTGTTTGTTTGTTTTAAATGGGAAAGACAAGTGTGCTTATAAGCTGAGAGGAAGAATCCCAAAGATTGTAGAAGCTGGAAATCCAGCACAGAATAAATAACTGGCACAGCAAGATCTTGAAGAATATACAGGGGAGGATGAAGGTTTATGTAGAACAATAACCTGGCCATAGGAGGGAAGATGCTCTGTGAAGGAGGAAGGAAGCATTAGCTGCCGAAGCCTGGGTGGGGGGTGAGGGGGGTGCACTATTGCAGGCTGAGTGACTTCTGCAGAACCCTGAAAGAGGTGGACCAGCCTGGAAGGGAAAAAGCCTGGGAAAGTCATCTGAACAAGCAAGAGGCAGAGGACAGCAAGGCAGGAGAGGATTTTAGGCAGGTGAGAGATAGAGGTTTTGCTGGATGTGTTGTTTTTCTGATAAATCAAATGCAAAGTCATTTACTGAGAGTAAGGGCAGGGATGTGAGTTGGGGATCCTAAAGAGAATGCAAGGCCCCCTTGGAGAATACCTAAGAGATTCCGGGAGGTTTCTAGATTCTTCCTGGCTTATTATGTCCTTCTTGCAAGTCACCTCAGAGTGACTTCTTTTTTTTTTTTTTTTTTTTTTTCTAAAATAGCATGTTGTACTTAATTACAAAAATTCTAAATACATAAATAATATGTGTCTAAGTACCTTCTTTCTCTCTCTCCCTCTCTGAGGATTAAACCCAGAAGTTGCAGACTGTGACCCTGACCCTTCTGCTTATTGGCCTCCTGAGTCACTGGGATTACAGGCTTACACTACCACGCCCGACCCTAAACATATTTCTGACAACATGTTTATGACGTATGTTTCTAATGACATGTTACACACATTTCTAAATATATCTTATATGTATCTTATACAAACGCATACATAAAAGCTTTATCAGTTGGCTCAGCCTTTATTTCATATGGGCTGATTGCTACCTTAAAATGTCGTAAACCCATGGATAAAAGGCACATAGTACCTTTAGGAATTAGTTTTTTTTTTTGCCCTGTGAGGAGAAGTGTGTTAGGTACTAAATCTGCTGACATCCTACCAGCAGATTCCAGCAAAGGAGAAAAGATGTGTACCCGAGAAGCAGCAGCCCAAGACAGTTAAGGAAGTTCTGTCACAAGGCTGGGGGTGTAGTCAGTGGTGGTACAGTACTAATCTAGCAGGTACTGGGCCCTGAGTTCGAACTCTAGCACTGGAGAGTTGATGGGGAGGCAGGGAGTTTTATAGATAATTAAGATTATTAAAGCACTGCCATGTGTTTGATCATTCAGATTCTCCCAAGTGCTACATGGGTGACACTGTCCTCTTCAGGAATGAGAAAGCTGCAGCTCAGCCAGGTTCACTTGCCCAGAACAGACCACATGGAGAAATTGTGCAGGCTCTATCCGTGTCAAGTTGTTCCATCTAATTAAGCTTCATTTTTTAGTAGTTCTGTCTGCAGTGATCCTCCCTAACCTGTCCTCATCCCCCCACCTCCATGCTGTTCTGTTCTTGATTATACTGTGTTCTGGAGATCTCTGGTTTTTTTTTTTTTTGTTTGTTTTTTTGCTGCTGGGACTAAAAGATGTGACCAGAACAATTTTAAAGGAGGTAAAGTTTATTTGGGTGCTCTCAGTTTCAAAGGTCTTAATCCATAGACAGCAGCCTCCATTCCTTGAGTCTCATGGCAAAAGAGTGTGGCAGAGGAAAGAAGCTCACATGATGATCAGAAAGCAGAGAGAGAGAGAGAGAGAGAGAGAGACTCCACTCTCCAGATACAAAATATATACCCAATAACCACGCCCCTAATGCCCCACCTTCTCCAGCCACACCCCACCTGCCTCCAGTTACCACTCAGTTAATTTCATCAGGGATTAATTCACTGATTAAGTTAAGACTATAGCCCAATCATTTCTCTTCCAAACCTTCTTGCATTGTATTACATGTGAGCTTTGCAGGGTACGCCTCACATCCAAACCATAACACCCCGTGTGGCTGTTCTCCATCCTGGATTCCTCTCCCAAAACCTTCACATTTGCCAAACATTTCCTACATTGGCCTCCAACCTGACCTAACTTTACCAACTTTATCTTTACTAAACCCAAAGGGATTGATAAAATCCAGATTTTGTTTCCCTAACTTCAATCAGTTAATTCAGTGGCCCTTCTGTCTCTGTTGAGATGCTATTACCATTTTTACTATTGTGCCTCAGTTGAAAGTGACCCTTCTGCCTTAATTAACCAGTAGCAAACTTCTGCTGCAAGACCCAGCAACCTTTCAACACTACTTCCAGATGCTGACTATGAGGCTCTGCTGTTAATATTCTGATGATGAAGGAATGAATGTTGAGATTTTTTTCTATTATTTTCCTTGCAGGAAAGTGATATTTGAGTGGGATTGAAAGGTGGAAGAGCATTTATATTCTCCCATGGTTTGGAGAGATCTTTTGAGGACAATTGAATTACAGTGGTCCCTCATTCTCCATGGATTCCTTATCCATATATTCAACCAACTATGGATCAAAAGCATTTTTAAAAAATTACATATGTACTGAACACACAGAGACTTTTTAAATTGTCATGATTCCTAAACAATACTAGCATTTTCATTGTATTAGATATTATATATTATCAGGAGATAATTTAAAGTATACAGGAGATGTGTCTCGTCTATATGTAAGTCCTATGCTACTTTATGTAACAGACTGGAGAATATTCGAATTTTGGTATCTGCAGAAGGTCCTGGAGCCAATTGCCTAGGACACTGAAGGACATCTATACTAGAGAGTTAATAATTACATTGATATACAAGATGAAGTTTTTATAATACAAATAAGAATGCAGTTTATGATTATATTATGAATTTATAGGTATTATTTTATAATAACAGTATTGTTGTTAATGCTATAACCAAAGCTTCATGTGATTGAAAAAAAATTACTTCCTCTTGATTGGATTGGCATTTCAAATGTTTTTAAACAGTTGCCAACATTTTTAATTCTACATTCTAATCACGTGACTGACAATATGTTCCTTGTGTGGAAAAAAGTTCAGTGGAGCTAAGTGTTCATTATCTTCACTTTAGACTATTTTAACAAGGAAGGAAATAAAAAAAGAGCTTGGCAAGCATGTGGGCTCCTTGCCTTATGTAAGCTGGCGTATATCCCACCTCTGGTGGTAGAGCAGAAATCTGAAGGGCGAACAATGGTGGTGCTAAGCTCCTGCCCACGACTCCAAAAGGAAAGGAGGAGGAATCCTTCACGTTGATAAGCCAATGGGAGAACTGAATGGCCGGCTGTGCTCTGCCGCCCAGCATTTGCCCTTCCTGCTCCCTTGCCTCTGGTGCTTGCTCCTCTTCAGTTCCCTACTGCCCTTCAAGAAGGAGTTACAGTGTATCCTGATCAACAGGAGCTTGGGGAAAGCCAAGCACCCTTCAAAGAGTCAAAGCGAGACCCAGGTCTTGGTTACCTTTTGGGATTTCACTCCTGGCTTTGTGCTATGGTTTGAATACATTGTGTCTCCACCAAAACTCAGGTTGAGAATTGGTTCTCAGTGCTGCCATGTTGGGAGGTGGGGCCAAGTGGGGGTGTTTGGGCAGAGCCCTTGTGAATGGACTGATGCCATTCTCTTGTGAGTTCTCATTCTTGCCAGGCTGCATTAGTTACTGTGAGAACAGGCTGTTATAAAGCAAGTCCATTCCTTGTGTTCTCTTTCTTCCACATGTGCTTGCCTGCCCTTTAACTTTCCACCATGAATTGAGAGGCATACAGTCCTCATCAGTTGTGACCACCTGATCTTTACCTTTCTAGCCTCCAGATCTATGAGCAAAAAAAAAAAAAAAAAATATTTATTGGTACTGGGGATTGATGTCAGGGGCACTGTCACTGAGCTACATTTCCAATTTTTTTTTCTTTTTTATTTTGAGACAGGGTCTTTTTGAATTGCCGAGGCTGGCCTTGAATTTGTGATCCTCCTGTCTCAGCCTCTCAGTCACTGGGATTATAGGCATGTACCACTGCACCTGGCTCACCTTTTATTCTTTATAAATTATTTAGTCTTGGGTATTCTGTTTGAGTGACAGAAAACGGGCAAAGACACTTTAACACTAAGGCATCCCCTGAAAGTGGGAGATTAACTAGGAATATGTCATACGAATTTATCTGAAAGACTAAAATCTCTTATCCCTTTTTTTCTAGGAGAAGATATCTGGCACTCTGAGGAACATCTTGAACATGGAAAGTTCACTAGAAGTACATTCTAGTGAACTTTAGAAAACCAAGAATCAAGGTTTATTATATGGAAAGAATGATGGCTCAAAAAGTTGACTGGGAAGCAAATTGTGAAGGCTCTGGAATGCCATGATGTTGGAGTCTGGACTTTGTTTCATGAGAGTGGAGAGCTCCCAAAGGCTTGAAGGGATAAGAGACACGATGATATTTATGATTTAAGTATTTGGGTTTGGTATTAGGGTAGAGGATGGATTGGGAAGGATACCAGTGAGGAGGTAGTTTAAATAGTTTAGGAAAGGTGATGGCCCAAATTGAGGCAGTTTTGGTATAAGTGGGTGAAATTAGAAAAGTTATGTTAAAGAAGGTATTTAAAAAACTTAGTTAAAGGAAGAACAAAAGAATAACTTGGAGGAAAAATGATCTGAATTATGAATCTGAGATAAAAAGCATGGTATTAATAAATAAGGGATCCATTGGAGGAGAAAGACTTAGTAGGTCTTATGTGAAATCTGTTGAATTTGAAATATTCATGTGAGCCAGGTGTGGGGGCTCCAGTGCCTGTAATTCCAGTGACTAAGGAGACTGAGTCAGGAAGATTGTAAGTTCAAGGTCAACCTGAGAAAATTAGCAAGATATTGCCTAAGACGAAAAAAAAAAAAAAAAAAAAAGTACTGGGAATGTAGCTCAAGCTTAATGTGTTCAATCCCCAATACCAAAATAAACAAGGAAACACATAAATAGATAAAAACTGAAATGTCCTTATGACATCCAAATGCAAATGTCCAAAGAACTATAATTTTGAGGTTGGAGTTCAGAAAAAAGATTGGGACTGAAGATAAATATTTGAAAAATCAACATAATTAAAGTAAATGAGATGTCAGAAGTGGATAAGTTGCTCATAAGGAAAGCATAACATGGAAGAAGAGACAGACCAGGGCAGACTGTCATAGTTGAGGGGTTGCCAGGAAAGAGCTGGGAAAGAGCCATCTGAGGTAGAAGGTCCACAGTACAGACACCAGGGGAGTATATTACTCAAGAAGGAGCCATTGTTTAGAGAAAAAAAACACTTTCAAAGGAAACATGTTTTGGGCATAAAGAAGTCACCAGTGGCCTTCTGAGAGGGCAGTTTTCAAGGACTGAGAGGCAGGAATGAGATCCTAGTGGTTGGGGCTTGGATGGGAGGCAAATAAGTATCAATGGTGCCCAAAACTTGTCCTTGGGAAAAATTTTATAGTGAAGAGAAGAACAGAAATGCAGCTTGAATTTCTTTTTCATGTGGTTTATCAATTTGAAAAGAACTACTGTATCCCCGGCTCACTTGATTCCCAGCACAACTCCAGGAGGTAGCGAGGGCAAGTGTTGATACACTTGGGCACAAACTGAAGTTAAGAAGAAATTTAAAGGGCTTAATCAAGGTCACTTATAGCAAATCAAGAACTAAATATGGAACTTTAGACCTTTCCATAGTGTCCAGACTGAATGTTTCTGAGGTGTTGGTGCCATTTGGATAGAGGAGGACAATAGAGAGCTACTGGGAGGTTTTGTGCTAAGGGGATGCTATGTTTAAGTCACTGTCTGATGGAAACAAATCTGGTAGTGATATGTAGGATGTGTTAGTCGAACAGACATTTCAGTGGAGTAGACAGGATGTGGCTTCAAATCAGGCCAAGGCTTTAAATAAATATCCAATCACATGCTGAGAAAGTTATGTCCCTTTTAGTTCTCCAGAACCTCTTCTGTGTAAGTTGAGGAGAAGGTTTCAGTTTGCCAATATGTTTCTAACACCTCTCAAATACTCTCTAACATCACTCTTGAACAAAATTCTCTTCAGGCTAAGAACATTTGCAAACATCTGTGTCTCACTAGAAAGAACTGGATTGCATTGCTTATTGTTCACTCTGTTTTTCTGTTTACTTTCTCCTTATGACCAGAAATGTTGATTTCTGATTAATTATAATTAATATCTAAACAAAATGTATCTAAGCAAAATGTTAAATTAATAAAAACTACTGTCAATTCTAAGACAAGCAGCACGCACACATAGGGGATGATGAATGCATATTCTAAACGAATGCATGTCTAAAGTTTGTGCCCAACTATATCATTAATGCATGTCTAAAGTTTGAGAAATTCTGGACTTGGAAACTTTTGCAATAAGAGTAATGAAGGTTTAGACCAGATTGGGATCATGGAAGTGGAAATAGAGAAGAAGAAAAGAAAGCTCTGAAAATTCCTTCTCCCGTTTCTTTCTTTTTTTTTTTTTTTAAATTCAGGTCAGGGCTGGGGATGTGGCTCAAGTGGTAGCGCGCTCGCCTGGCATGCGTTCAGCCCGGGTTCGATCCTCAGCACCACATACAAAAAAAACCAGAAGATGTTGTGTCCACCAATAATTAAAAAATAAATATTAAAAAAATTTCTCTCTCTCTTTAAAAAAAAATTCAGGTCACATTTCTTTTTTAAAAAAATATTTTAAGCTATAGATGGACACAATATCTTTATTTTATTTTATTTTTTTATGTGGTGCTGGGAATTGAACCCAGTGCTTCACACATGCTAGGCAAGTGCTCTACCACTGAGCCACAATCCCAGCCCACCTTCTCCCACTTCTTAGGATGCTTTTAGCTGCAATAATGGAAAACTTAAAAGGACTCATGCAATACTATGAATTTATTCTTTCATATATCAAGAAGACCTGTGGTAGGGTGGCTCCAGGATTGGTTATCAGAGCTTCCTTAGCATCAGTAAATGCTCAGCTTCCATTTATCTTCCAACCCCAGCAATCAGGCTTTTCCCATTGGCTCCAAGACGGATGATGTGGTTCCAGGAATCCCATTTCAACATAAGGTGTTTTCAGTGCAACAAGAAGACATCTCTTCTTGAGCTGAAGAGTAAAGTAGAGAAGCTTTCCCTGAAGGCACCTCCACCAAAAGATTTTACTTCAGGATTCATTGGCCAAAAAAGTACCACATATTCATTCCAAAACTAATTAATGCAAAGGAAAATCAAATGGTTGTAGACTAAATATGAGTGATTCTCTACGCTAAAGACAGAGATCCTTTTCTCTATGATGGAATTCTCAATAATAGGAGCTCTGTTAATAAATATGGTCAGGAGGCAGTTGTCTTTTACAACTACCGAGAGAGCTGCAGGTTTACTCCCAATGCCCGTGGTTTTGAAAATTCCTCAGATTCACTCTTGCATAGAAGTGGGAAGTTCCTAAGGCTTGAGTTTTTTTATTTCTAAAACTTCTGCTTTGCTCTTCTCTCCATGTGTTGGATTAAGGCAGAACGAAATACTTCCACTGCAAAGTCAACTTCTGGCTTAGTGATGCACATTGGGGGTGCGATGCGGAAGGTCTGGGAAGACAGGAAAATAGAGCAACAAATCATCAGAGAATCAAATGGCTTTGAGGAAAATGCACTAAACTAAGACTCCCACATTGTTTTTATGACATTTCTTACATTTCTCTCATATCTCCTTCTCCTTCTTCCAGAACCATCTCAAAGTGTTTTTCTTTTTGTCATCTGTTCACTTCCTTGTCTGTCTACCACCTTTCCTGAAATCTTGAGTGCCTCTCTATACTCAATTACTGCCATCACCAAGGTGACCTCCCTCTATGTGTATAGAACCCAACCAATTAGCTTCATTTTTCTGATAGACCAAGCTCTCAGAACTCTCATCTCCATTTCTCTGCATTCACTCACACCCAAAACCAATGTCATGAGCCTTCTTTTCACCAGAATAACCCAATTTCGGATTCCCATTTATACCTATCCTTTTCACCCCGAGCCCCAGTCTCCTCATCCCTTCATTATCTTCAGGTCTTCTCCCCACTCAGATCTCTTCCTTTCATTCCTACCCAGCCTGGAGCACACAGTTGACTGAAGTATGCTCTCACCTGCCCTTTCAGTTTGCTTGCATTTCCACCTTTATGCCGCTAATACCCACATGGCCCAGTCTCAGCCTGATTAAAGCTATAACTGAACTGCTTTCCTCCAACTCACATGACTGAGAAGTGTTAAGGAAGTCACAGAGCATGCCTGATGACACCACCAGATATCCAGGGTCTCCAGTGTCTCCCCATCTCTGAGATTTTTATTGACCTCCGCCAATTTTCTCTCTCATTCTAAACCTCCAATATCCTTAATTTTCTTTCTCCACTCCTATGCTTTTCATTCTATTTTATAGACAACCATGCCTCATAATTCTTGGAGAAAATTGAAGCTGCCAAGCAAGACCTTTCTATAAACTTGTTTGCTCTGACAGCCATCTATATCCTTTTCCAAAGGTTCAGAGAAGGAGATGTCCTTACTGTTTGACTCCAAATCATCTGTCTGTGCCCTGGACCTTGGACACTCCCATAACTACCACTCCAGAAACACCCCTGGGTTCTCTTGCATCTATCATTTCTTTTCAACTTCAACTTTCCCTCAGCTTCTAAACTAGTAGGCTTAAAGCTCTCTCTCACAATCCAAATCCAAATCACAACAAATAACCATCTGAGGTGATTCCTGGTCCCCTCTAGCTACAGTACAGGTATTGTCCTCCTCCTTTTATTCAAACATATTAGAAAGATGGGTTGATGCCTATTGGGCATTAGTTTTCACTTCACATCCCAATTCCAATCCCATCCACATCCCAGTCCATGTTAGTTTGGTTTCTGTTCCTGTAACTTTCTGACATCACTGGGCTAAAATCAACTGGAGAATCCATTGGGCATTTCTTGCTCTTATCCTTCCTGTCCACTTCATGTTTTGGACTTTCCTTTTTCCTGAACCTCTCTACTCTCTTCTAACCTTCTTCATGCTGTCTGCCCCTTTCTGTCTCTGTCTGGGCACCTTCCCCTTTTGCCGTCAAATGGTGGTTTTACCACACCTCACTGTGCCTATCACCTAGACACTGGCTTCCTGTGTGATGTCCTGATCCTCTCTCACCACTTAGATGCTGAAATTCTCAGCTGTGGTCTTCATTTTAGCCCTGCAGACTTGACTATAGCCAGATGTTCACAAGCTACTGCAAATGGAGCATGTTCAAGGATGAATTCATTCAGGTCCACCTGAACCAAGTCAGAATTCCAAAATTATCCTTCGAATGTCTCCTCTGTCCTTTCAACCACTGCTCAAGTTCAAACAGCATCCTAAACCACACCCCCTGTATTCCACACTCCCTGAGTCCAGTTTTATCACCTTAGGTTTATTCCTATCAGAGGAGAGATTCAGAAATCAGACTGCCAGGCTCTGAATCTTCATTCTTCCACTTACTAGCTATATGACTTGGGCAATTAACCTCTCCATGCCTCTTTTTATTTATCTGTACAATAAGGATAATATTAGTATTATTTCCTAGGCTTTTTGAGGTCATTTCATGAGTTCATACAGGGAAAATGTTGAAAACAGCCCCTGGTCATTGGTAAACAGTCTGCTAGTCCAAAAGGCTAACCGTCGTCTTCCTCTAAACACTTCTTTTTATATTTGAAGTTGAGTTCACCAGATTGCATTGCAATTTTCTGTTTATATTTTTTTCTCTCCTATCAACTTCATGAAGGAGGGACCAGCCTTACTTATCATTATATCTTCAGTTTTCAGCATATCACCTGCTGCTTAGGGCTTAATAAATGTTGGCCAAGTAATGAAGGAATAGCTAAGTAAGTGAACAATTGTTTCATGTCTTTATAACTCACATAGCTGAGAATTTTAATAATTAAGTTTTGTTATCTAATTTATACAAAACAAATATTTAGAGTTTATTTAGAGGTCTTGACTGATAGCTTGAATTTTCTCTGGAAAGTATGAGGCAAGAAATGGATATGTCAGTAGGAGGCAGGAATGGACCAGGGAAACTGGCAGAAATGAGAAATGTTTGAAATTGTCAGAGACACTGAGCTCCAATTAGATAGGAACAAGAAGTTCTGGTGTCCTATTGTGCAATTGGTCAACTATAGACAATAATTCATTGCATATTTTAAAAAGCTGCAAGAAAGAATTTTGAATATTTTCACCACAAAGAAATGATAAATGGGGCTGGGGATATAGCTCAGTTGGTAGAGTACTTGTCTCACATGCACAAGGTCCTGGGTTCAATCCCCAGCACCACACACACAAAAAAAGATAAATGAGGTGATATATATGCTTACCCTTGTTTGGACATTACACAATGTATATAGATACTGAAACATCAGATAGTACCCCACAAATAAGTATAATTATTATGTGTCATATTTTTTTTTAATGGGCAAGAAAGATGATAGAGCACAAGAACAAATTAGGGGAGCTGGACATTACTCTTACTCTTAAATCTTTGCCTGGTGGCCATCCTTGGTGTGGGACCTATCAGTGTGAGGGATTTAGGGACAGATCATGTAGCTCATAGCAGCAGTATCTCAGTGAGCAGCTCAGGGGCAGGTCCTGACTGTGAAGCTGAGATTTGGCTTTTCCAGGAAGAGAGAGGGGAAAGAGCTCCATTTCTGATTTTCCCAGCCAGAGTTTGAGGGCACTGGCCATATCTGGTCTTGAGTACCGCACTAGGGACCATGCCCAGTAGGTCCCCCACCTCTTCTGCAGGGATCAGTTGGGACTTCCAAGGCTGTTAGGTGGCTCCCTGCCACAATGGTCACTTGCTTTGTGAGCAAGTTCATAAAGTCAGAACTCAGGGCTGAGTCAATGATGGCTAGGATTTATTTAACAGGAGTTAAAACTAACTCATAAGTGAGACAAGCTGTATATTGCATGACTGTTAGGTCTCTACCATTCTCCATACCGTTAATTATGTGGACTGGCTGTACATCTTAAGCTTGCCAGTATCTTCTTCCTGCAGAACCGCGATAACCAAACCATTTCACTACAGCGCCCTCTCGTGGCCACAAGGAGGACTAACTGCCCCTTTTGAGAATGCCTGAGCAGTCTCCTTTGAGCCTACAGTCCTGAAGAAAAGCCACCTGCATTGGCATCTCAGGGATATACCTACCTAAAAGGACAGTTAAACATCAGCCTTTCTCTTACCTGAGAAAAAATGCCGCCTCTTCCCACTATGAGACCCATGTTTTTGCAGTCCTCATGGATTTGACTTACTTCTTGAGGAGGAAGGGGCTGGCGGCTCATCTGTGAAAACATTTTTAAAAGTTTCCTAATTGGTGTTTGCATGGTTAGAAGAACTATTTCCCAAGAGGGAGAAAACAAAACAAAAGGAAAGCAATGAATGAGCCTGTAATTAAATAAAGCTGTTAATTCGCTGAACCAGATTTTTGGAGGGTATTATTAAAAATATTTGTCTTTATTCCACTTCATCCCAAATTCCCAAGAACAAGATGAAATTCCATACAGATAGCCAGCGAATCTTGGCTCTGCTAATGGCTACCTTGGGAGTCTGGTTCCTCAATAACTGAATTTGGAGTCTGTTTTATTTATGTTGAAATCCTTCTCAACTCTTCCCTGTGTTCTGTCCACGCAAAGAGCGCATTTCAAAGTCCAGGAAGTGGCTCAACAGTTGCTCAAGGGCACCAGCAGCCCAAGTGCTCCCCCCGGGTCCTGGCATGGCCAGGAAGCTGGGGTGGGACCATTGTGTCCTCATCTTTCCTGCTTGTGGAATTTGCTTCCCCCCACCCCCACCCACAAGACTTCATCTTCAGTGGGAGGAAAGGTACACCCTTCAGGGCCCCAGAGGCTGTGTCAGATATCTAGGTAACTGATGTTGTTGCTCCCCTGTGTGGGGGCTCAACGCGTCAATTCCCTTTGGTGACAGCAAGCTTCAGCTTGCATTGTTTCTCTGTATCTTCTGACTGTTTCATCTGTGAGCATAAATATCTCCCTCTAATTATGTTTTATTTTTAAGTCTGATTTTATGTCTCTTACATAAAAGCCTATCACAGTACAAATACTTGGGATTCACCTTAGGCCAAATCAGAATATTTGGGCTGGGCTTAGGATTTGTATTTAACAGATGCTGCTCAGATGGCCGGGCAAGGAACTGCTCCATTCCTCCTCCATTGCTGCCCTGGCTGTCTGGTTTTAGGTACATAAAACATGATCCTTGCTCCTGACAGCCCCTGCAGGTAGAGAAGGGCTCCTTCCACGTCCATGGTCAGTTTTATCATTCTCAGCACTTCCTATCTGCCCTCCTATGTGCTTTGGTGTCTATTTTCTTCTCCCCACTGCCTCTTGATACAGCCCTTTCCGAAAATTCTCTATTCCTTGTAAGGTGTCTGTATCTTTTTTTTTTTCTTCATTTTTTTAAGTTGTAGATGGACTCAATATATTTATTCATTTATTTTTATGTGGTGCTGAGGATCAAACCCAGTGCCTCACTCATTTGTGGCAAGTACTCTACCACTGAGCTATAGCCCCAGCTCAGGGGTCTGTATCTTACTATGCAATGTGTCTGACTTCCAAGGGCCCCTTTTGTTTGCATATTTTAAAATTTGTCTTAAAGTTTTATGAAAAGAAAAGTAACATTCCAACTTTCAGATTATTGGTAATGGAGTATCTGGGATGGGAGAAAAGACTAAAATCTTCTCTTCGAATTCCAAATTTCACAATGCATTCTTGCTTGCCCCTGAGGTTTTCATTTATTGGAGAGGGAAGACTAAGATAATTGAGTGTTAAATTGCGAGAACTGGAGAAAAGTTAAGTGAGATTTGAAGGAACAGAGATCAGAGGGGCCAGCATTATTGGAAAGGCTTGGGTTGGTGGAGGCCTTGCTCAACTTTATGGATCTGTAAAGATGGAGTTTGTCTGGCCTCACCCCAACATTGGTCTGGACCAGACCTCCTTATTTCCTTTCCATCTTACCCCACCCCAACCTTGACAGCTATGACTAATTGAAAATCTTGTCTGCATTCCACAAGGACAGGCAGGGCCAGAAACTGCAAGTGACAGGGCAGCCTGCTCAGGCCTTCATGTTCATGCTTGTGTCTCAATTGCTTGAAAACAAAGTAGGCACATAAGTAATTCAACTTCTTGTTGGATGCAGAATGTAGCTTTAGGCATCCGTTTTTATCTCTTTGGGTTTTTACTTTTTTTTTTTTTTTGACAAATCTGTACTGAAACAATTATAAGAATGATACATGATTTTTAAAAAAATTCCAATGGTAAAAGTGCAGGAAGCAATACTGAAAATTTTCCTCTCCCTCTATTCTATGCCTAAGGACATCTCGTATTGATAATCTGATGTGAACTAGGCCCTTTTTCTTTGCACGAAAACACATTTATATGCATATTTAAAAATTAGTTATAATGTTGTTCTGTGGTCAGGCATGGTGGTACATGCCTGTAATGCCAGTGACTCAGAAGATTGAAGCAAGAGGATTCAAGTTTGAGGCCAGCCAGGACAACTTAGTGAGACTGTCTCAAAATAATAAATAAAAGAAGGTCTGGGGATATAGCTCAGTGGAAGAGTGCCCCTGGGTTCCATACCCAGAACTGAAAAAAAAATTATGCAATTTTCTTTTAATAATTATAATATATTTTGGACATCTTTCCATGTAAGTATATTTGGACATAGTCTTAAAACTTACCTAGTATTTCACTGTTTGCCAGTTATATGTCCAATCTCCTATTATTGGGCATTTAGGTTGTTTCTAATTTTTCATGATTATAAACAATGCAGCAAACATCCCTATTCAAATACATCTTTATATATTTTTGTATTTTTAGGACACATTTTTGGAAGTAGAATTGCAAGACCAAAAGTCTAAACATTTAAAATTTTGATAGTTACAAACAAATTGCTGTCCAAAGAACTGCACCAATTTACATTCTAACCAAGTGTATGAGAGGTGGGAATATCATCCTGGATTATGCTGGCTAGCAGAGTTATAATTACATGAATGTGGTCAGAGGCATTGCAGGAGGCTAAAATCAATCCACAAAGCACCTACCACATGTTTTGTTTCCTGGCCACAAAATTATTAAAGAAAATAAGATATTTAAACAATAAAAACTAAGTTCATACATGGTTTATGCCATAGATTGAAATGTTTCTGCCACTAAACCCCAGTTCATATGTTGAAACCTAATTCCCAGTGTAATAGTATTAGCAGATGGGCCTTCAGGAGGTGATTAGGTCATGAAGGTGGAACCCTTATGAGTGAAATTAGTTCCCTTATGAAAGGTCAAGAGAGTTCCCTTGCCCCTTCTGCCACATGAGGTTTCAGAAAGAAGGTGGCCATCTATGAACCAAGAAGTGAACCATAACCTAATATTGATCTGCTGTCATCTTTATCTTGGACTTTTCAGCCTCTAGGACTTTGAAAAATGAATTTTTGTTGTCCATAAGACACTTAGTTTATGGAACACTGTCAGAGCTGTCCAAGATGGTGCAGAAGGTCTTTCCAAAGGAGCTCCTTTGTCAGGGAGTACTTGAGGAATTCTCTGAAGGATGGAGCCAATAGATGAGGGAGAAGATATGAAACTGGACCTTGTAGAAGACCAGGACTTCCACGGAAGAGGCAGAGAGGAGAGGTGACATTTGTGTGTAGGATAGTGAATGGCATTCAGGGGACAGAGAGTAGAACTAGGGAAAGGAGGAGCTGGGATTCTAATCTGGGTGGAGCCTGTGCTTAAAACTGATATATGGCAGAGGGAGGAGAAAAAGATTTCATTTTAAAGACACTGTTTAGGGAGTGGTTTCATTTTTCCCACAAAAGGGTTTGAACATATTTCTACATCAAAACATGTATCTATGCCATTGGTATTAGGGATGTGCCACAATGTATGTCTTTTGTATCAGTGGCCATTTGAGAAGATTCTGATGTTTTACTGTGAAAGTTCTCATGAACATCTTTGTTCATGTGACTATGAGCACACAGAAATTGGGTTTGGCATAATGACACACCTCTTATTTTGTTGGGTTTACCTCTCTTGAGTCTAGACTTGAATTTAGATATCTTGCATGGAGTTCATGGGGTGAGAACTAGGGTGGACTCAAAACAATCTGGTACTGGGTGACCAGCTGAAGATAATAAGTACGATGTGGCTCATGAACCAGAGGGCTCTGCCTCAGGTTACTTTATTTCAACTCTATTTAACTATCCCAGCTTTCTACTGACTATTAATGAAGAATCTTATGTCTATGGTATGAATTGAGAATCAGTACTTCTAAAGTAGAAGGGTATGGTTAAGACCAAATAACAAGGAATCAGTTGCCCACTTTCTATATTGTGGACAAAAGTTAGGGTATGAGATTGTTCTGGGAACTCCTTGCCCTGTCAAGATTCTCCCCCTCTTCTCTCCATACAGCATCCCATTCTTGTTTTAGGGAGAAAAATCACAATTTCCTAGTGGCATGGACTCTAGTGTCGACGAGATCTGCATGATCTGCTAGCATTTTGTTCATAGTCAATACTACCTCCCTATCTCTGAAGGGCTTCACTGAGTCTTGCTATCTATGTCACCCTCTCCTTCTCCCGAGAGTGAAAAAAGAGTGTGTTTTTAGCTGGTGCTTTCTACCTCCTGCTGGCACTGAGTAGCCACCAAGAGCACAGCAGATCAGAACCTACCTTGTCCTGCACCATTTCTATCCCTATCATGAGGCCCTTGCCTCGGACATCTCCAACAATGTCAAACTCATCCCGCAGCTTAGCAAGCTTCAGTAACATGTAGGTACCAACTTCTTGACAGTTTTCTTGTAGTCTTTCTTCTTCAATCACCTGTTGAGAAAAAGCCCCAAATGAGCTTATGTGGCCAAAGTTTCAAGATTGACTGAGAAGCACAGAGAGATAAATGTCTATGACCCTCTTACAGTAACCAGACACACCAAACCCAGAATGTCCAGTGTGGACACACCATGGATAACACAAAAAGATTTGCAGTAAGCAATTAAAAGGTCTCAGTGAAAGGGATGCTTCTCCCAAACACTCCCACTTTCAGGGGTGAGTGAGAAAAATTTAGGAGAGAATATAAGGTATGTGTCAGTGTGTCAGTAACATAGATTCCATGATCCAGAATTTCATTACATCCAGGCTTTGCCGAACTAGGGTGCAGTGATAAAAAATATAAATGTTCTGAGGAAAGAAATTTCACAGGTGCTTTCTCTGCTGAGGGTTAGTGACCTTTGTCCTGCATCCTTCAGCCTGACCCAAGCTCTCATAGCCTAAGTGCCCCACCTTGGGACCCTGCCTTCTTTAGCTGAGCTGAGCCCTGTGTTTACCCAGAGCCAGGGCACCTGAAGATATTAAAGGATTTTCAACTAAGTTCTACCCCATAGCAGACACCTATGATTCTTGACAAGACACATGAAATATACTATTTCTATATTTAGATGATAGTAATTGCATGATTCCAGGCAAATCTTCACATTTTTAAAGACCTATTGGTTCACTTAAACCCTCTCTGCTTTCTAAATTGGTTGAGATGACACAGCACTAAAAAAAAAAAAAAGAGTTAGCAGTGTATACAAAATAAAATAAATGACACATTTCTACCCACATTTTCTCATCTCGTAACTTAATCATCTTTGAAGATAAATCTTAAGTTAGCAAAATAGTTTTGACTTACTTATTTTTATTTCAAAGTACTTTTAAATTCAATTTTTCAAATAGGTAAATCATATTCATGTTTCAAAAATTTTAGAGTGTAAATGGGTAGATGGTAGAATGATTCACCCCAGTCAGTTTCCATTCCTACAAATTTAGGAACTTCTTAGACATTTTTCCAGAAATACATTATACTTATTTAAGCAAATGTTATTATGTATTTTTTAAAGGACTTTTTCTAAAAGGACATTTTCAAGAGGAAAATATGCTTACAAGGCTAAATCAATGGTATAGGGATGAACAGTTGTTAATAGTACCTGAATTACCTAGTTGTAACCATATAAAACTTAGTTTTTCATTATTTATGATAGTGAAACAAAAGAAAGGAAGAAAAACATACAATACAAGGCTAAAAATTAAGATAAAAAGATGGATAGAAGTTAGCAACTATCCATAAGACACTATACAGATAACATTGCCACCTGGCGAGGCAAATTCTTATACTTCCCACGTATGTGGGGTTTATTATGTATTATTTCTTATCTAATATACTTTAAGCACCCAAAGTAGAACTTAAAAAAGGGGGGAGGCAGAGTAACAGTTGGAAACCTAACTGAAGTTGATGAATATTTAATTAGCTCTTCACTTCATGCAACGTGTGAGTTCTGACATTGGGTGGTTTTCAAATAGATATTCTGTGAAATGTGCAATGTTGATGTGAGTGCTGGAACAAACCTCAAGCACAGCAGATCCAATGGTACAGGCCAAGGGGTTCCCTCCAAAGGTATTGAAGTGAAGCAGGCGTTTAGCCAAAGATCTGGCAATTTCTAGGGGTAGAAAATAAAAAGTGGATAGAGTGACACATTCCTACCTGTCACCTCCTAGCACACCACTGTGGTTATGTTTACTTAGGAAATGGCATCAGGGCTCATTCATTCATTATTCATCTAATAGGATGTTATGAACCCTAACCTAACCTCAATTGTGATTGTTCGGAGATTGTGCCTTTGAGAAGGCACCTATTGTAAAGGCTATGTGAAGATATAACAAGAAGGTGGCCATTTGCAAGCCAGGAAGAGAAATCCCAACACAAACCAACCCTGTTGGCACTTTGATATTGGACTTCTAGTCTTCAAATCTGTGAGAAAATCAGTGTCTGTTGTTTAAGAGACCCAGTGTGGCATTTTGTCTTATCAGCTTGAGCTAATACAGGGGATAAAGAGAAAGAGCTTCCTTGCTCAAAGAGAAGTTTAATAACAAAATTTATAATGTGTTGTTTGGGTGGGAAAGTACCTTGAAATTTTGGACATATTGGGAATTTTGTATAGAACCTTAAATTAGCTAAACCTGTATTTTTTTCCCTGAGTTCTACTTGAGATAAAGTATCAAGAAAAAAAATCTCACATCAAAATCTAGTAACGTGATTCCAATTGTTTCAGAGTTGGTCATATTCATTGTACTTTACCTTCGATGACCATAGTTTTGGACATGTACTCATTCAATAAACACAGTGAAATATCACAGGGGCACCTAATTAGTGGTTTACAAATGTGCTTACTATTGGTAGGAAATATCAATACAATGATTTTAAGAGCTTCAATAATCAATGGTTTATAAAAAATGACACATAGCAAAGCCTAGTTCCATGGAATATGTATTCTAACATTCATTTCATAGAATGTTCTGGGTAAGTGAGATTTTACTTGTACTTGACTGTTTTGTTCATTGGACATTTGAATGGAGAAATCTGTCTCTCCAATCTTGAATCACAAGTAATCACATAAGAATCTTTTTGAAGACTATGACTCTTAGAAGTTCCAGAGTTGGGTTTGTTTTGATTTTGCAGCACATTTTCCTATCCTTTGTCAGTGTGGTGGGACCCTGCATTCAATTGTGGGGAAGGGAGAATTAGTCTTCCCTAAAGCAAAAGGGCTGGCTTTTCCCCATCTGCCCCACAGTCTGGCAGACAGACTGTTTCTCTTTCATTTGCTTGTTAAATGCATCATGTAGTTCTGTGACTGCCTCCAACCCACATAAGTTTCTACCTGTATGCCTGATACCATTGCCAATGCGGGAGGGCCAGGAGCAAGAACAAACTTTTGGGGTCCTACCTGGAGTAGTCACAACTGCTGCCATGGGAAAGCCATTCCCAATCCCTTTTGCCATGGTGACAATGTCAGGCATCACATCATGGGTTTGGAAGCCCCAGATGTGAGAGCCCAACCTTCCAAATCCTGTCTGTACCTGATGAAAACAGATGCAAAATCATTGGAAAACTTTTAAGGATTTTAAAAAAATCTGAGTCTCTATTTTTTTTTTTCCTTTTCTTCTCCCTGCCCTTCTCCCTCCTTCTCTGCCCAGCTCATCCAGTTAATTCAGAAGTTGAACTTCTGTTATCTAGAAATTGCAGTGGTTTGGACTGAAAGTTGACCTTAGTTTTTTATGTGTCATGTCCTCTCTCTCTCTCTGGAAGATCCCTTTCCTGCTTCTTCATTTCGCTAACTTCATGTCTATCAAAACCAGGCTTACTCATTATCTGGTCTAGTAAGCTTTTCCTGAGCTCCCACTCCAGGTACATGCCATCAGGACCTCTCACTGTGGACTTTCATCTCCACTGCACATGTCCAATAGCAGGGACCTTGCCTTATTCCTCCCCTATGCACAATGTCTAGCACAGTGCTTGATACAAAAAAGACACTTAATATTAGTAGAACGAATGAAGGGGTGGCAGAAATGCTTAATAAAGCCTGACAAATATCTCCATGAAAAATTTCTGACAGGGCTTTTCTGGTGAAGGTAAACTTGATCTCTTTCTGACTGTCTCTGTCTGTCTCCACACATGTATACACATGAACTTTGTTCAGGTAGGTCCTGGCTTAGTTTACCGGCAGGTTGGAGAAAGAGGATGAGCACTGCAAGTGGGGATTAGGTATAGAAGAAGCCCATTCTAATATGCAATTAAAAGAGCAAGTTTCTTTCTCAGGCTCCCTTCTTGTTTTCCCTACTCTCTCCTGGTCACTGCAACAAAGGCAGATTCCTGGGGTTATTCTTAGATGATACTAACCAGTGTAGGAGAAGGGCTTACATATAGGAGTCAGAAAGATCTGGGCGGAATCCTGAGTCTTTTACTTCCTAGCCATGGGCCTTTGGGAAAGCTGATTAATTGGCCCAAATGAGATACTGCAATGAAGCCTATACATTTTGTCTTTCTGCCTGTCTTCCTCTTTCACTTTATCTAGGAGCCATAAGTAGATGGTATAAATGGTGAAACATTAAATTACTTGAACAATGAACAAAATTGTGCAGAGCAGTAAACCATGATTAGTCACTTAGGAAGAATCAATATTAAGACAGAGATGGATCACTCCCAGGCGAATAACCTCAAGTGCCTTCCTGGAAGTGGAGCAGCTGGGTCTATAACAGAGATAAGGTGGGACTCTGAATGTGCAATCTGCCTAAAAGCAGTTAATTTCAAATTCATTAGGACAGCCTTTAGGACAGGCCTTAAGGTTACCCTATGTGAGAGCAGCATCCAATTATATTCTTGAAAGACATGAAACCACATCTCTTGAAAAATTCTGAAATTCTTATTTTCTTTGAATTCCTCCCACCTTCTCTCTAGTTGGTCCCACCATAGCAGCTCACTATGTGCTGATTCAGAGGCCAAAGTTCATCCACTTCCCTGGTGTAGCTAATTTCAAAATGATTGACTTTAGTTTTCTTTTGTGAATATTGGGTGAACTTTATTCAGGTAGGTCCTGGCTTAGTTTACCGGCAGGTTGGAGAAGGGAGGATGAGCACTGCAGGAGGATCCTGGCCCAAGTCATGCTAGTACACTAGGGCAGCAGGACTCTGGGGGCATAACAGACACCTGGTACACGTAAAGAACAGGCATTTACAAAATCTCTGCCAAGGGACAGTGCAACATCAGTTGAATTTTTACTCAAAGAAAACTGTTCATGCACAGATGGTGGAACTGAAACAGGCATGAAACACAAGTTCTCCACCTGTCCTTGGTGGGTCTAGCTAGGTATTAGTGCAATCATTATTGCAGTGAGCTGGGAGGACATCCATGCCTGGTGGCCATTCTTTGGCTGTTTATCTCCTGGCTATTCTCAGATGACAAAAGTCTGTTTTATTTGATATGCTGTAATATGAGGTATAATCTCAGTAGATCCATCCTTTTAAAAACATGAGCTAGAACTCATACAGCCCATGAGTTTTATTGTCTTCAAAGTAGTTCTATTGGGCATACTGTGTGCTTAATACAACAGTGCTGTCTCCACTCCACTAGTTTGCAATTTTTCAAGAACTATTTTCTAAATGTCAGCAATAGAGGCACTTGACTGGATTATAATTTATAAAACTATCCTTTCCAGGCAAGTTCAGTCAGAAAAGTATATGCTGCCAGATTGGTTAATATTATTTTGGTAAAAATAATATTAATTTGATAAAAATTAAGATGAAAATTTGGTTATGAGATAAAATTTCTTATATGATTTTCTAGTGTTCTTGTAGCAATCCCCAAAAAAGAATTAAAGAAAAAAAAACACATATAGTAATGGTAGCATAATCTATGCCTGTTAGTAACTTATTTGATAGACATCACCTTGGATGTTGATGTTCTATTGTACTTGTTAAACCAACCAACTAATCTACTAACAAACCAGCCAGCCAACTGGAAGAAGCTTCCTTCATTTATGGTCACGCTCCCAAGTTTGTGCACTTGCTGCTTTCCTCCTGGAATTCCAAGGGGGATTTGAAGAGTTTTCTCTCTGTGACTGTCTTGTTCCCATTGCACCAAGTTACACCCTAGGATTGCTACTCACTTCATCGGCAATGCACACACCTCCCCTTTCTCGCACCAGCTTGAAGGCTTCCTTGAGAAACCCCTTTGGGTACTGGACAATGCCATTCACACCCTGCAAAAGACCAAACCAAGAAGACCTGTAACATCAGCATAAAGAACTTTCACAGTTTTAGAAAAAAGAAGATGAATCATTATCACTATTAACATGATAGTAATGCTAGCAGTGTTTTATTTTTTTAAACATTTAAAAAAATTTTTTTCTAATTAGTTATGCATGACAGCAGAATACATTTCATTTCATTGTACACAAATGGAGCACAACTTTTCATTTCTCTGGTTGTACACAATGCAGAGTTGCACTATTTGTGCAATCATACATGTACCTAGGGTAATGATGTCCATCTCATTACACCATCTTATCTACCCCCATGCTCCCTCCCTTCACCCCCTCTCCTTTGCCCAATCTAAAGTTCCTCCATTTTTCTCATGCCCCCTCCCACTGTTATGGATCAGCATCCACTTATCAGAGAGAATGTTCAACCTTTGGCTTTTGGGGATTGGTTTACTTTGCTTAGCATGATATTCTCCAACTCCATTCATTTACCTGCAAATGTTAGCAGTGTTTTAAACAGCCTGCAGAACTGTTCAAACCATGGGTGAGAAAAGGAGCCATTACTATTATGTCATGCTTTTTGGGGAAAGGAAAAAAACTTTATTCTTTTGTTAGAGTTCAAGAAAGTAGAATAAGGGGATTTGGTGAAATTTAAGAAAACTCCCCCTGAAAATGTTGGGTGTTAAGCACATAAAAATCACTGGGGTTTCCTTATTCCTGAGAATTGTTGCAATTCAGTAGCTTTGTGTATCTGTTCAGTGTGGGAATGGAGGAGATGGATCTTTAAAAAAGTTAACAGAAAACCAGAACATTATTTTTTAATTTTATTTTCTTTGTTTTAAAGGGACCAAGACAATGAATTGAATCTGAAGAGAGAGACAGCAATGGGCATTTAATTAATTTGAAATTGTTGAGCAAGTATGAGTTAAAATTCTCTGATAATGGGACACTGATCAACTAATGTGTACGGTTCTTATACCCACCTGAATTGGCTCTGCAAAAAATCCAGCAATTGACTTGGCCACAGAAGTGTTCAGAGTATCTTTGAACTGTTCAATATATTGCTCTTTAGCTTGGCAGCAGTCTGCAACAAATAAACACACAAACCACAGCATTTGAAGATATGAGGAAGGCATCCAGAAGAATGGGGAAAAACAGAAAAGAAGCAGAAACAGGGTGAGCAAATTGGTTAGAGATCCTCATAAAATGGTAAACTAGGATATGAGGACATTTGTTTCTGTGTGAACCAATTATACTGATTAGAACAGCCATAGAGACATGAACAAACCACTTAAACAATTTCCATCTGGGGAAGAAATGCCTCATTTCTCAATGAGTCTGGTATAGCTAGCTATTTTACCTAAGGTTATCCATCCTCTCAAATGAATGCATTTAATTCCAATGTAATTGGACTATTTATTTGAAAATAACTCATTTACTTTTTATTACGACTTAATATGATGTACAGTTTTAAAGTACAAAATGTTTCTGTCTTCAGAGTTAGTTAATATCTCTGTAAAACAATTGGAATTCAGGCTATGGAGAATGTGCTAGAACCAGATAACTTGGTATCTGCTGTAGTCATGGACACTGGATCCTGTGCTGTTGTCTACACACCTTTTTTTCTTTAACTGAGGAAAGGAACTGCACCTTATTAATTTTTAGAATCTGTGTCCAAACAAAAATGTGTCTGGTATACTGTAGTTGCTTAGTAAATTTTTAATGAATTAATAGGGAAATAAATGGTAGAAATTGTGATTGGTATGAGACATTGAGCAATTTCACTTGAAAGTCTTTCTTCTAGGGAATAAAGTATCCTCTAAGTCCTTAACTCGTTAATTTTCTTTTTGGCTGGATTCATCTGCGGATAAACCCACCCACTGAGTTTTAAATGCTAGTTTTTCTTTTTTATTACTGGAAGATATATTAGTTTTCAAAACTTGCATTTTCATTCCTTATAATTACTTGTTCCCTACCCACAGTATATTTGATTTTCTCTAAATACATCAAATATATTCATCTTATTGTCTGTCTGACAGTTGTGTTGAAATATTCATGGGTCTTTTTCTTGATTGTGAAGTTTTATTTCCTTGTACGTTAGTTGTTTTTGACTATGGGTATTTTACTTTCCTCCAGATTTCATTCGTGAGAATTCTTTGCAGCCTAGAATGGGTTAGATTTCTCCAGAGCATATTTGCGTTTGCAGTTCTTGGGCACACAGGTATTCCCAGCCTAAGATTCCTCTCAATTATCAGCTTGAGGTAGTGACATATATAAAAAAAACCTGTGTATATGTCATGTGTCATTCTCATTCACCACCACCACCACCATCATCATCATCATCATCATCAATCATGATGATCAGCCAGTAGTTCAATTTTCAGTGATGATTACTACCAGGTCCTCTTCACTTCCATTAAACATGAGGATGAGAATCCTCATGATCATGAGAATCATGATCCTCAAGATCTTTTTGCATGTGAGGAGTTGTTGGTGCATTTACTTCTAGTTGACCTACAAGGATGTGGCCTCTTAGGAATTCCAGCTCTGTGGCTGGAGAGCCTTCCCTATCCAATCCCTTCCTTTGTCTGGGCTCTGGACTTTGTCATCTCTGCCCTGCACTTCACAGAGCTATGAACACTGAACATAATTTATCCTAGGCAAAAGTATAGTACCCCCTAGGCAAAAGTATAGTACCCCCTAGGCAAAAGCTGGCTGCAGTACCCTGATGATCATTTTGGGTTTCTGAGAATTTTTTTGTTTGATTTTTTTTCCTTTTTTTAGAAATCCACAATTTTTAAAATTTAAGACACCTGTAAAATTTCAAAGACAAAATGAATTCTACTATCATATATAACTAAAAAGAACTAATAAAAATTAAAAGACATTTTCAAAGTTTAGAAATGAGGTATGGGTAAGAAAAATCTAAAATATGATTTTAACTTAGTAGTTCAATGTGTTACTAGTGGAGTACTTTAGGATTTTGAAAATGACCTTTAACCACATTTTACCCCCTTTAGATTGTTTTGACAGATCTAGTAGAACAAGTTGTGAATTGTAAGAATACTTTAGCCTAAGAATCTCTCATGGATGGGCTGGGGCTCAGTGGTAGCACACTTACCTGGCATGTGTGAGGCACTGGGCAATTCTCAACACCAAAAATAAATAAATAAAATAAAGGTCTATCAACAACTAAAAAATATATATTAAAAAAAGAATGTCTCATGGAGTATATTATACAGGTAGGTGGGAACATTTTTATCATTCTTTAGACTCATTTTATCTTTCATTTTTGTTGTTTTAAAAATAACCTTGATAGAAGAGAAAATAAGCTCTCCTGAATAAAGAATTTTCCTTTCTCCAAGTAAGAACTTGGTCTTGATGTGATTCCCCACCCCCACCCCAGCCAAAAAGTATAGAAAAGAGTAATCTCTGAGTTCCCAGTTTTGCTAGTTTTAGTTTAATTACAGGTGTACTTTGGCTAGTGGAATATTTATTTCTTGGCTTATGTTTAAATAGGTTTAAAAGTAATGTACTTGAGTTTAGTTGTATAAAATTAAATAGGTTTTTGTATAAATAGGAACATTGACTGTCATAGGTGAGTTCAGAATATTATATGAAATATTTTACTTGTATTAATCAAGTAATATTTGATTTTCAGAGATTTCTGAGAATTCTTACTTTTTTGAATCATGCTTTTACAGAGGGAGTGTTTTCATAATTTATCCTGGATTTTCATTTGATTTTACCTGGAGCTAACTCAGGCTATCATATTGCTACCAGCAGTGGTTTTCTACCTAACCTAAATGTCTAAAAAGTAATCATATTTACATTTCCATCATGCTTAAAGATGCTCAACATATTCCTGATGGGCATGACAGATGCTTCACTAGCTGTAAATTTTACCACATAGATAGGCATGAAATCCTGTGGGTGGGAGAGAACTTGAGGAGGGAGAAGACTGTCTAGGAGGGTTGCCCAAGCTTTGGAAGCCACCATCAGTATGTCATCCCAGAAGGTGGGGACAACGAAGGGAACCGGTAAGGCGAGAGAGGAAGCCTTCTACTCTGGAATACCAAGGTCCCAGCTCAATTGCATCTATATGTGACTGAACATTCAGAATTTTTATCCATACTTTTAGTTTTGTCTTAGACAGCACCACAGCATCTCTGTGGTCAGCAGGAGGAATGCAGAGGGAGATGTGGATGGGGTGGGAGCCTCAGACCCTTGCCAGAGAAAGCAGACTGAGTGTGTACAGGGGCATCACCACCTACCATTTACAACTTGCAGCCTGTCTCCTGATGGCTAGAGATATGGAAGGCAAACTGCCAACAATCCTCATCAAATGAAACCATGAATACATTGTATCCTTCAGCTCTTCATTAAAAAGTGGGAAAACACTACCTGACCTCAGACATCTTTTTAGGGTACATGTGCTATTTGGGAAAGGTTGACTAAGAGAGCTACCTGATATCTTTGGTTAATGGAGGTTGGGGATTGGGGGTGTGAGGAAGGAGAAAAGGATATCAAATCTAAAAAATAGATTTTCAGCCCCACTTATGTCATTTTGATGAGAGAAGGGGACAAATAAATCTATGCTGAAATTCCTTTTATTTTCTTTAGGAAAGGAAAACAGGGTTTTCCTTTGGGTGTTTTGGGTGACCCTAAAGAATGGATCAGACATATATTCAAAATACATAATTTGGAGATTTAACAAGCCCAGAGAAATCAGCAAAATCAACTCCAAAAGCTTAAATTTGGGGAAACTCATACAAGGGAAAGTTTTGCTTCAACTTATGCTAGACATTTCATGATCCACCCACACATTCAGTGACGAAAGGGGTCATCTACTGTGTTCATCTCTTTATTTCACACTTGCTTCATTGGTTCATTGCTGTAGCTCTAGGTCAGGCCACCTCTGGAGAGACTTGGTGCATTGGTGTCTCCATGACAACATCAAGGAGATGTGGCTGCTCTGCTGGATACAGCAGAGTGGCTGTGGGAGAGTCTATTTTAGTTGGTGGTACAGAAGGAGTTAAGCAGAGTCAGAAACCAAGAAAGAACAACAATTTTTAAGGAAAAGGAAGGTTTCCTTCCAAAAGGAGAATAAAATGATTAATATCAGGTTCAGGACATTGAGGGGGGCAGTGTGTGATGAGAGATGAATTTCATCTGGGTTACATCTGAAAGTTGGGGCTTTGGAATAAACCTCTGGAGAGAAAAAAAAATCCTGGGGAGACAGAGTAAGAGAACGAAATCTATCACATAAAATCTACATTAGGTTCATGGAATGGCCCCTTATAAGTTGGGAATTGATGATTTAAACATAGCAGGGGTAAGTCTCTACCATAGCTGGCTCCTGTATGCATCCAGTGAACAAAGAGAAACTGAGAATTGGAACCATTTGTACTCAGAGCACTTATATGTTGGGATGCATCTGTGAATACACCAGTTTGACAACAAAGACCAAAACTTCTTGGGTTCTAAAGGCCCTAGAAGAGGGCATTTTGTATTTCAATCCTGTTTGAATATATGTGATCTGTCTTGTCCCTTGAAGATGAGTTAAAAAAGAAAAACTGACTTCAGATACACCAAAAACAGCTCAGAGAAGCAAAAATGTACATCTGTCACTATAATTTAGTCTCTAAATGCCACCAAAGAGATGACTATGGTGGCCTGGCATTTTCAAGCTGGTTTAGGGTAGAGCAGAAATGCTCAAAAAGGGAGGATGCAGGGAAGGAGAGAGATAAGGAAGGTAAGGTACAGAAGGAGGGAAGTGGTTGGCTCTTGAGGCTCTGTCTACTGGACTCTGCAGGTGGCTGTGCAAACAGACCTAGGTCTGTGCATTGCATCAAACTGATTTCATTTCTTTGTGCCATACAGATGCTATATACATGCCTGGCTTTACTTGTTAAAGCAAGTAAATTTTAAATTTAAGTTGCTATTCATCACCTTCCTTTATAGAAAACTTTATATGCCTCAATCTCATGAAGTGCTGTGTTTGGAGCAGAGGGAGAAGGTATTGCAAAGAAAGAGAAAACTGATGCAAAAGATGAAGATTTTGCTCATAGCTGGACATGGCAGTATTCGGAGTGGAATCTATGACTCTTAATTCAATGCATCTCCTTAATACGTCTCCTCAATTATGGTTGGAACAGGAAATGTTTTTCAGCTTAGGTTCACCTTGCTGGCACATTAGAGTGAATGAGTGTGGTCATAGGGGTTGGGAGCACTGGCCTTTGGGATCAGAAGAGCTGACCTAGCCTATCCTTTTAAATCCTAGCTTTCCTACTTCCTACCTGTGGATCTTGGTTTCCTCATCTTTAAAATGGTGAGTTTGGGTGGTAGCTTTAAACTTCCTTGTGGTTTTAAACTCTGTGATCACACCATCTTATCTTGTTCCAGTGCTCATTCTTTCATCCTTCTTCTTCCCTTTTGCCATTATCCCAAAGGAATTCTAAGGTGACTGGGAAACTTCTTTCTTGAAGACTTCCACCTTGCATTCTTCCTCTCAACCCAGTGACTCATACCATTCCATTGAAGATCATTTAGCTGGAGTAATTAATTTTTCCCCCTAGCACTACTTAGAAGCAGCTATTGGAAATATACCAGTGATAAATCTGAGTCAGGGTTTGCTGACCAGCAAAGAGCAGGTGATGCTTCCATGTGTCCTCTCTTCAGATTAACCATAAGTAAAGAATAAAAATATAAATGTGATTAGTAACTCAATGTTTTCCTTGTGAGGATGCCTTTAAAACTTTTGCAAGAGGCATCTGCAGTCTTCAGGGATTGCCTCATGTTTTGACAGATGCTCTCACTTTGGCTGGCACTCTGGGTCCCTGGAGAACTTGGCTGGAGTTTTGAGATTACCCAAAGTAATCTTTTACTTTTCCCTCCTCCTTTTTCCATTAAAAGTTGGTAAATAATCCTGCTGCCTTGTTTTCTTTTAAAATTGATACCAGAGTTATTGCTAACAGAGGTAATTTTTAATTAAGTTTAATTAAGTGCCAGGTGGTAATCTACTTTAAAGTGTAGCTCTGATAGCATGAGATGCTTTTCCTACATTTTCCAGATGGTAAGGTCGTGGTAGGCATGAGAAGCATGCATTCAACAAGGTGTCACTGGTTACTTTTTAGTTTTGTTTCCTTTGCTTTTTCCTTTCCCATTCCCATTTCTCTAAACTTGATTGCTCACTCAGGGACTGTTTTGCCCTTCTCCAAGCTCCTTGTCCCTCCTGTCCCTCCACTCCATCCCTTCCTTCCTGCCCAAACGGACCTGGTACACAGCTGCATTTCCTAATTGTTTGTGCTGGAGAATCTCGACAGTGGCTTCCTCCCCAAGGACCACGGAAAACATCTGGGCACATTGTCTGTAAATGACAAAAGAAGGATTTTGGTAAAACATGAACACAAGACAGCCAATTTGGAGGAGCAGATGGTTTCAATGAAGGCAAGAGGGCTTCTTAATTTGATATTGAAATTTCTTCCTCACTTCTTCCTTACTAAGGATGAAAATCTAATATTATGCTTTGAAGAGATTTTTTTTTTTCTTGGAAATCACTTACAAGGAAAACTGATTACAAAGCACTCTACAAGGAAAACTGATTACAATGTCAGTCTAGAAACAACTTTCTCAAGGGTTTGGTGGATAAGGGCATCACAAAGAATAAGGATAATTAGGTATCTGATTATGATGCTGGAAAGACAGGTACAGCATGTGAGAACAGAGGGTTAGAACAGTGACAATGACAGAAATTTTGTGTATTCAAGGTTCTCTGGGCTTTGAATTTACTTGATTGTACTTACAAGCTACATAAATTTTTAAAACTCTGTCATTAATTATTACTCAGACTCTGAAGCCCTTTTTAAATTTTCCCCAAATTGTCTTCAATTCAGTTAAGGCAAATTGAGCCTCTGATTAATGACTGACTTTTTATTAGTTTAATATGAAGATCAGGAAAAAAAAATATGATCAATTATCCACATCAATCCTTACAGGAACAAATTAAAAATTTCGGGACTCACCGATCGACAACCCATTCCACTGGAGAGTCCTGTCTTGTAAGCCACTACGTTTGTCATACCAAGGGTGTAAGGACTGCATCCATGGTAGGCTCCTCTGTAAAATACAAGGGGAGAATGGGATCAAGTTCCCTTCTCTTTGGTTGCTAGCCTAGACAGAACAAAAGAAAAAAAATCTATAAGAGTAACAGAGATAAACAAGAACAACACAAGCATTCAAATCTGATGACTCCTATTCTTTTAAGCCCATGTCAGGTGAAGGAATTTATTTATCTTTTTGACTGGTGTCATGGATTTGGAATTGTGGAAGGAATTTTGAAGACCATCTGTTCAAGAACCCTAACTCTAGGACCTTCCCCACTCTATTATGCTAAAGGAATGAAACGTGGCTTTTAGCAACATGCCAGAAATTCTATGTTCAACAAGGGCTAGTCATCTTGGGAAGACAAATATTTGTTTCCATGATGAAAGGATGGCTTTCTATCTTTGGAGAATCCTCTAAGTGACTTATAACCAGCCTTCTTGGCATATAAAAAACACAGGTTTTGTGCCTTTTGAGCCTGACCTGGTCATATTTAGTATAAATCATTCTAATATATTTTGACAATTTCTGAAGTCAAAATCACCCTTAAATAAAGTTTTAAGACTACTGGCGAGAATGGTCACATACTTCAAAGAGGAGACACAGTTTGTATTAAACCGTGGTAGCACCATGACTTCTTCAAATAGATCATATTTATTTAGATATGTATATCTTGACTGTTATTTTGGTAAAACATCACAGTTCTTTAGTGCCATATTGCTTTGACAACAAACATTTCATTTTGCTTGTGATAGCTACATGTGAGTTTTCTGTGGTATTTGTAGTATTGCATGTGCAATACTACACATATAAAGGACATATAAAGTCTTCTTTGAATTTGGACACACAGGTTACAATGGGACTATTTCTTCATTCCATCAACTTTTTACTGTGAAGTATTCCCATGTGTTATGTCAACCTTTTGAGTCTGTTTAAATGTTCTAAGGCAGGACATTGTAAACAAAAATATTAGTTTTCTGTTATTTTAATAAATCTTATTTTTCTATTATTTTAATGCTAACACACTCCTCAAGTCTTCCCCTCAAATTTAACACTGGAAAGTCACCCCTAGAAAAAGTCCTCTCCTGTTTCCATGCAACAATTTAGAGACAGATTTAGTATTGGGGTAAGTCAACGTTTCTAAAATTAAATATTCTGAGGTATGATTACCTGAAAGAAATGATGTCTGTGTTGTTGGAGTGTGCCCTCGCCATCAGCATGGCCAAGTCATTGGCCTCTGAGCCACTGTTCACCAAGAAAATGACCTGGAGGGGAAAAGAAGACACATGACCTCATGCTTTAATTTAGCTCCCTATTGTTCAATTCATTCAAAATTGCTAAAGACTGTGTAGCCTCTGATAGTTCTATTGGAGATCTCTTCTATTTGATTGCTTTCAGATATGGCTATCAGCTCACCGTGACAGATAATTAATGCACAGAACAAATTCCCTGCTCATGTTCTGGCTTCCTTGAACAGATCCTTTGGGATTTCAAGACTCCTAGCCCTTTAAGATGGGAGCACCATACCTTAAGAGGCTCAGGAAGAAGTGCAGAAAGCTTCTCTGCGTATGTGTGCATTGGAGGGTGAAAGAAGACAGAACTCGTGTGCCACAGGCGGCCGAGCTGCTTTTGTGCAGCAGCATTCACCTTCCTAGAATCACAGGAGAGCAGAGTTACCCACGCTGTCACCAGGCGTGTCCTTCCAGCACATAATGGCCACTGAACCCAGACTGATGGCTGTTCTGGGAATTTCAAGAGGCAGATTTCATCCACACACAAGAAAAATGTTTAACCACTAGAGCTGTCTGATAGGAGATGTGTCGCCTCAGTAGGTAATGAACTCCTTCCCGAGATAAGTGTTAGGGGAGATTCCATGATTGTCTGTTATGGATTTTAGGAAATAAATTCCTAGTTTAGGAGGGAGTTCAGGCTTAGAATTTCTTCTGTGTTTTCTCATTAACTTTCCTTTGAACAGGTTGGAAAATAGAGCTGACTGGTGTCTTCCCATTTTGTTTTCATAAAGAGTTATGGATCTATTAAGCACAATATTCAAGATAGACACTTTGTCCTTCAAAGGAGATTCCGGCACCAGTGTCTGAGCAGTGGTCAGTGTTGATGAACCTTTTTTAAAAATACTTTTTTAGTTGTAGATGGACACAATGCCTTTATTTTACTTATTTAATTTTTATGTGGTGCTGAGGATCGAACCCAGTGCCTCATATGTGTTAGGCAAGTACTCTGCCACTGAGCCATAATCCTCGCCCTTGATGAACATTTTTAATGATTAAAACACATTCTCTGAAGTCCAGGCTAATCTTAGAGTCAGAAGGTTCCTACTGGTGGACCGTAGGAACTAGCAGACATGTGAAGCTCCTCTTGGAAGGCCTTTGAAAGGCAGCCCAAGTTTTTTCAATTTAATCTAAAGGACAACAATTGCTAAAGTTTGTTTCACATCAATTCTGTTTGTTAATATCTATTGTACACACACACACACACAAATCAGTTTAGTGGCTCAGTAATTTTGAGACATAACAGACTAAATGGATTTATTTTCCATGGGATATGTTAATACCCTTAATAGGCTAATGTACAATGGTTTTCTCCAGAGAAGAGAGAGTCTGAAATGTTTTTAAGCCTATTTTCTCATGGGATCCTTTTTGCCAGAACCACTCCTCTGATCGGTGTTCCATAAATCTCACTTTCAAAAACTATGGAGTGTCAGTAAGCTCTTCAGAAGAGAAACTTGGCAGCAACACTGTTTAGAAAAACATGTTTAAGAGCCACATGAAGGGGGTTACTGGCAGTGTGGAGGATAGCCAGGTGGCATGGTGGCCTCCCACTGCAGGAAAGGAAGAACTCCTAGAACAGGCTTTGTGAGAACCAGTGAGAGGGGCCAGCCCAGTAGGAGAGGCATTTCAGTGGAAGAAAAATTGGTCTATGGGGTCGGGTTGGCTATAAAGAATGAAAGTCAGGAAAGGGTCAAAGATAACTTCAATATCCTTGCTTTTAATACTGGGCAAACCCCAGGAACAGTTGAGAAATACAGCTGCTATTCATAGGGGCTCCTTAAAAAAATAAATAGAAATAGCTTCATGTAGATGATGGATTAGTCTTGGAAATGTTGAATTTGAGCTGCTGGTGGGTTATCATGAGATGAAAGATACCCTAGATGATCATGGAAAATATGGGGACATCTTGCTGTCTGCTCTGGGCTCATAGACATATTGTAACTCCGAGAGGGACAAAGGGTGAAGGGTAGAGGCTCTGTAAGGTAACTGGAAATGTGGTAAATAAATAAGCAGGGAAGGGTCAGATGGAGATCAGAAGTATACAGAGGTCATGAAAGCCGGCAAGTGTTAGGACCATAAGGGACAACGTCAACATTATTGGGAGGATTCGGAAATAGGGTTTAAAATTGTTCTCGACTGCATTTTTCTCTACTTCTTTCATGCATGTTCGTACTGTTTTAAGTTGCATCTGAAAAATATTTGGATGCTCCTTGGGATGTCATATGGGACTGGTGCCTCCTGAATACAAAAGAGGAGCGAGAAGGCAATGGAGAGGATGAGGCCTGGGTCTGGTGGCAGCACTCACTCGTCACCTCCTGACAGGTGCTGGAGGAGGAGAACCCTGGACTCCTGATTTGATGGAAGGGCTTCAACATATTCAGTTTATTTTAGGCCTGCTGCCTTTTTCTTTTTCACTTCATACTAGTTTTATTGGCCAGATTGTTAAGGGCAAGGGAGAACAGACCTGAAAATGAGATGCTACACAGGAACCTGCCCAGGGCATGTGTGTGGGTGAGTTGATGATCAAGACTTCAGACAAGCTCAAGACTAACTGCTCCATATATGCAGCAAGGTTTGCATCTGTCTCTTATTATCCTTTTTCCCCTTATCTGTCTCTCAGTGTCCATGAAGATCCTCAGGATAGAAATTATTTTTCGCCTCTCATCATCCCTCATCCCACACACCTGTCTCCCTGTTGCTCTGAGACCCACCTACCCCTCTCTTTCTTTCTGCCCTTTCCTCAATGCACTCCTCTCTTTCAAAACTGTGACTAATGAGAAACACACACAGAAATGTACTAATCACATGGTACGGCCACACTGCATGTGTAGTAAGAATGACAAAAACTTGTA
The DNA here is from genome assembly GCF_047511675.1 of Marmota flaviventris. Lineage (NCBI taxonomy): Eukaryota > Metazoa > Chordata > Mammalia > Rodentia > Sciuridae > Marmota > Marmota flaviventris. The sequence continues at coordinate 145,157,263 of NC_092502.1, forward strand.
TTGTCAAGAAATGTGCAGCGTCAAGATTTTTTTTTTTTAACTCAGGAAAGTGTGGGAGTATGTCAGCCACAATCTATGTGATAGATATATATATATATAATTTTGTAACCAGAGTGAGCAAATCAAGAGTTCTAAGTCACTAACATGATTGTTTTTCATATATTCTTCTGGAGTTAAAACCCCAGGATTTTAAGGATACTTACGGGTGGCAGTGACCAACACTGACAGTGACAATCCCAGAAAAGAAATCCAGGTATCTGTTGCCTTCAGAATCAAATAGCCATTCCATGTGTCCCTGGTGCAGGAGCAAGGGCTTCTGGAAAAATGCTGTTGCCACAGGAGAAAGATGCTTCTTGTGGATCTCCAGGATATGGTTGTAGGCAAGAGACTGTAGGGAGAGGAGACTAAAATCCCTCTTTTCCTTTTTCCAGCAGTTCTTACAAGAGCAACAACAGGTCAATATGCTGATGCCTCTTCTCTCTTGCGGTTCTCTAGGGAACCAAACACAGCTGCCCTACAGGGGCTCACACCTGGCTGTATTTACCTATTCCCCTTCTTGCAAGAAAGGAGTCCTCTTAAGTAGCAGAAATGATTCTCTGTGGTCTTTTGACCCCTTTGTAGAGCAAACCAGGAGAAAGGGACTAGAATTTCTACCTCTCAATGGGAAAGCTTAGTTTTGATTTGATTTTAACTATGGAAAAGGGGGGCACTTTGGAAGTAAATCAATGTCATTTCTGTTGCATTAGTCTTTTTTTTTTAACAACAACAACAACAACAAATAAATGGAGTACTGTTAGTGTTAGTGTTTTAATTATAAAACTTTTCTCCCTTGTTTCTCCTCTTTGTAGATTCACCCTGACTGTTGATTCCATAATTTCTGATCTATAATTATTATGTAGACTAAAGGGATTGTTCTCTGTGTGTGTGTGTGTGTGTGTGTGTGTGTGTGTGTGTGAGAGAGAGAGAGAGAGAGAGAGAGAGAGAAAGAGAGAGAGAGAGAACTCACTAGTTATTAGTCTGATAAGATAGCTGTATAATTTTTGGTGAAGGACTAAAGAAGGTCAGATTATTCATTGCTTTATGAGTTAGAAAAGAAATGAGTTTTTAAAGCAAATGCATGTCGTCATGTTTGTGATATGTGTGTGTCCCTGCAATATGTATATTGTCACACATGATTTCTTACTTGTACTTTTTGACACTAGTGCATGCGCATTAGTTCATACACTAGTACTAAATGATGTAAGAAGGTTTGGATGCTCCCAGTGAATAAAAGGATAGACTACCTGGGGTGGGGCTGCTGAGTGGCAGGCAGGGCCATTTGTGTGTGTGTCCTTTTTGAAGAAACAACTGAGATCTTCCAAGGGGAACCACCTCTTTGGATTTTCCCAAAGCACTGAGTCTTACCTGGTATTTTTCAGGCAGGAAGTCGCATGGTGGCATTTTGGGTTTTGAATGAAGACCAAGCTTGGTTCCAGATATCCAGGAAGCATCTGCTGAAAGTGAAGTGAGTTAGGTCCTCAACTAAACACGACAGAGGTCTGTTTGTGACAATCACCTATAGCTACCTGAATCAAGGTCCTTAGGCAATTTTGTTTCCAGTTTTATTTATTTATTTATTTATTTTTAATTTTTTATTGTTGGTTGTTCAAAACATTACATAGTTCTTGATATATCATATTTCACACTTTGATTCAAGTGGGTTATGAACTCCCATTTTTACCCCGTATACAAATTGCAGAATCACATCAGTTACACATCCATTGATTTACATATTGCCATACTAGTGTCTGTTGTATTCTGCTGCCTTTCCTATCCTCTACTATCCCCCCTCCCCTCCCCTCCCCTCTTCTCTCTCTACCCCCTCTACTGTCATTCATTTCTCCCCCTTGTATGTTTCCAGTTTTAAAAAAATCATTTGAATCAGGCTTTAATTTGGATTTAAAAACTAAGATATCTCAATAATAAATCTTCTGGGGCATGGGTAGATATTTCCTCTCATGTCTAGTTCAGAAAGGCTGCAAGGGTACTGGGGGAAGTCACGGTTTCTCCCACTGCAACCCTCACAGTCTTGGGAAGCCCAAGTCAAACTCCCCCTAGTGGCTCCCACCCATGTACTATGGTCCTCTCTTTAGTTGGCAAGACCTCTGCTAATGCTGTGTGCCCCCAGAGTCGGTCCACTTTGTCAATAAAGGAGTTTCCAGGCTCTGAAAAGCCTACTGCCAGAGTCCCAGAGCACAGTGGCTCCTGATAAGTGTGAAATTAATGGCTGTTGGCTCTTCTTATAGGGAAATAGGTGTTAGGCAATGCAGTGTCAACAAATACCTGCAGATAGATCTGGAAGACAAAACCTCCCAAGCAAAAGGCTGACAAACTGCTGTGACAAAGGGAGAAAAGTTGAACATTAAATGTGTGCAGCAAGGAGGAAGCTTAGAATTTTTATAGATGAGCCTAAGGTGGTAAGTTAATTTCCTTAAGGTCACCACGCTAGTTCGCTGAAGAATGAGAATGGAATTGCAAGCTCTGGCTCCCAGCCTACTGCTGGCTGTTCCTTGCCACTGGTTGGCCACCTTTCACTGGTTGGCCACATTCCTACTTTCCTGCCAGCGCAGACTCTGACTTCTCTGTAGCAGTGGGATGGGATAATGGAATCAGAGACAATCACAGCAGGAAGAGATGTCTGGAGAGCTTGTAAGTGCTCTTGGAGAAGAATGCTCCTAATTGTGAAGATCCAAGGTCAATATCAAGATAATTTTGCAGGTAGAAATTGCTGAGGAAGCCATGGTTCTTAAGCAGTGTGAAGGTCTGTGTGCCTGGATGACATGCCCGTGTTTTGCGTGACCAACTGTGAAGTCACAGTCCTGAGAAACACATTTGGATTTAAAAACAATTGTGTTTTTCAATGAAGTGAACAATTGTGTTTTTCAATGAAGCTGGAAAGGAGCACTTCTGTATTTTCTTTCAAAGAGATCCCACTCACTTTTCAGTTCTAAATAATCACTAATGTCATTAATTTGCTCTTACTTTAAAGCAAGTGGCTTTTAGTTATCTGTGCATAGAGATGACAAAAGAATAGCTTAGGATTTCTGAGAATTTCACCTTTTGAAAAGCTTTTTATTGTGCCTCTCTGCATTAGTTACTCTTCTGAGATGGAAAAAAACTTTTTGAGTCTTTCTGAGAATTCAAAATCCCTTTACTTTATCTCATTTTCCTATCTGTAAAATTGGAGTTGCCCATTGAAGAAGTTATATGTTCTCTTGACTCCAAGGTTATAGGATTTATGAGTGTAGGCTGGTGGAGGAAGACAGTTGGAGAGAAAGACTTGATAAAGAAAGCAAGAATTTTAAATTTTCATTCATTCATTCATTCATGTACCAAGGAGATAAGCATACGATGGTGCCGTGAAGGTTATAAATAAAATACATAAAACTGTGCCTGAAGAAATGGAGGAAAGAAAGAAAGGAAGAAAGAATGAAAGAAAGGATGAAGGAAGAGAGCAGAAAACAAACAAGGAAAAAAATTAGTCAATAAGTAAAATAAATCTATAAAATACCCGAAAATCTCTTTCCTGTCATACCATCCACTTAATAAATAAAAACTCAAAAATCATTGTAATGATAATGATAATTAATGGCTTAAAATGAAAATGCTTTAGTTTTTATTATTTTCCAAAAAAATTTTTAAAATCTAAATATCTAGATAAGTATATGCAGTCTTTATTCAAAATAGCCTGTGTTTCCAGGATAAGAACTGAGGGTTAAAAAAGCTTTTTCTCATATTCTTGGAAATTGTGCATGCCTATGTTCAAGTAGGTATGGGTGTGGAAGGGGTTGGGTGGGGGAAGGGATAATTGAGATTTGGGTTAATCCAGTTGAATTCCGGGTCTATTTCTAAATAGGTATTTTTATGTCTCTTTTTATTGTTTTAACTGATCTGATATTGCCTTTTTAGAATAAAAACAAATGACAACTGCTGATTTTCATCCAATTTAACAATTTCTACTTCAGCTCACACATATAGCTCAAGACATTAAAAGAGAATTCAATTCAGGGAATAATATCTCTCTAGTATAACAAAGGTCAATTGGGTTTAATTTCTCAGTTGCTTAATTCTCACAGAGAATTCACAGCAGACCATATTGCTTTCTTTTCCTGAAATCACATCAAAATGGTAAAACTGTTGGGCAAGATAAATGAGAGAAATCAATTTTTTTTGTGGGCCTTTGTAATGGTAAAGATTTTTATAACATCTACAATCAGTTTTCAACTGAGAGTATTTACCAAGGGCTTCCTCACCCTCACACACACAAAAAATAAGTTTACAAAATGCTTGAAAAACACACAATGCATGCAATGTGCTTTATTAAAATGCTAATTATATCTGATTTCTGCCAGCATCTTAGGTAACTACAACGCACTTGTCTCATATGGTATCTTATTTGATACTTAGGATAGCCAATGAGTTAGGAAAGGCATATTTTTACCATCTACCCGTCTTGGAGCTGAGACAATGACATTAAATGTGAGGCCTTGCCTGTTTTTGGGACCTTCACACTGTTGAGAATCTGAGCTACCTACCTTCCATGGAGGCTTGTTGAAACTGCTGGGGTCCAGAGTGAGGTACAGTGACTGGTTAGAGGAGAATTATTTTTTCTCACACCCTTCTCCTGCACTGGAGCTTCCAGATCCTTTCCCCTTCATAAACTGTCTCTCAGTTGCAGGGGATACTCTCTGTTGCTGCTCTGTATCATCCAGTCCCTGACAAATTCTATAACACTCTTATTTCTCTGCCCCATTTTATGTACTCAGAGCAAAACACCAGGTAAATGCCTCCCACCAGTGAAACCCTTATCAAGCTATTTCTTCCAGATATTATGGCTACTCCTGCCTGGCCCTCCTTGACCCCTCTTCATGCCCAGTCCTGTCTACCTCCTCAAACTCCTGTGGGTGATTTCAGCCCCTTCTCCCTCTTTCTGCTCCTTCTTGTCTTCCTGACACATGCCCTTTTGCTGGAGTTATAGTTGTTCACAAGCAAGAGAGAGCTGCCTGATTCTGGACTGGTGGGTCTTCCTTTCCCCACTTTGGGAAGTGAGCCTTTTCTGAGATCAGTAAGGGGTACAAGCAGGAAGCCTCCCTTTGGGGCTAATTTTATTTTTTTTTCTTATGGAAATGGACATTATTTACCATGCATGCACTCTCCTGTGAACCCCTTGTTTGTGAGAGAGAGGACCTATGATAGGAAAACAGCACACTGGAGCACATTCCCCACCTACCGAGAAACTATATAAATTTTGCAGCCTTAGCAATTTTAAACAGCACACCAAGAATTTTTTCCATTCTTTATACTGAAGGCAAATTGCTTTTATAACTTTGTAAACATCTTTAGCACAAAGTGGTTGTGCCTATCAAGATAGGCAAGGCTGAATATTTTGTGTATATCAATATCATTTAGTAGATATGTGGCTATTACAAAATTATGGCTTATTTATTTCTGCATTTGACAACACTTAACACGTGGAGGTCTTATCTGCTTCAATCCTTCATTCTATTTTTCTATTTTCTTAGCTTGACTTGTTTTTACTTATAGTATGTATCTTTATATTGGATTAAAATATATATATATATATATATATATATATATATATATATATATATATATATATTTGTTTATCTTGGTATTCCTGTCTCACCTCTGGTATACACAAGAAAATGGATTTTGTCTTGTTCATTGTGGCCATGTCTGCAACAATGTGCATAATAGATGCTCAAGTAATTTGAATGTACATTTTGCACATGGTAGGTGCTCAAGAAGTATGCATTTATTGCAAGTGCTAGTGTTCTGTGCAAGTCCAAGTGTATGTATTATGAGTGTGCATTTGAATGAACAAACACAAACAGAAATATTTATAGGTATAGTAGACAAGCAAGTAGACACAAAGGCCCCAAAACTTTTTGAAAGACTATGTGAAGAATGTGGCATTCATGTCTATGTGGCACAAGTTTAACAGATTACTTCTCTGTAGTATGCTTGGTAGAACTGCATCTAGCAGTTCCCAATGAGTTGATCAGATCTCTAGGCAACAAAAAGTACATGAAAAATGCATAACACCACTACTCATTGGAAAGTTGCAAATCAAACCACCATGAGGTGTCACCTCACCCCAGTTAGAATGACTAGTTTTTAAAACAGCAAAAAATAATAAATACTGGAGAGGATGTAAAGAAAAGGGAATTCGTATCCACTGTTGGTGGGAATGTGAACGAGTATAGCCATTGTGGAGAACAGTATGGAGGCTTCTCAAAAAACTAAAAATAGAACTACTATATGATCTAGTTGTCTTACTTGTGGGTACAACCACAAAGGAAATGTTATCAGCATGTTAAAGAGATACTTGCATACCCATGTTTATTGAGGTACTCTTCACACTAGCCAAGCTATAGAATCAACTGAAATGACTACTGGCAGATGAATAGATTAAAAGAAGGTGGTGTATATACAAATGAATATCATTTAACTATAAAAAGAATGAAATCCTGTCATTTGCTGCACAATGATTGGGACTAAAGGACATTGAATTAAGTGAAATAATAAAATAAGTTAGATACAGACAAATACTGCACATTATTTCCCCAAACTGCAAGCTAAAAATACTGATATCAAAGAAGAAGAGAGTAGAACAGTGATTACTAGAGGCTGGGAAAGTGGTAAGGAGAAAGAAGGGAGATTGGGGAAAGGGTATCAAAAAACAGACAGGAGGAATGAATTCTGGTGTCCTACAGCACAGTGGGATGAACATAGTCCACCACAGCCTAAATGTCATGAAGAGCTAGGAGAGAGGAGTTAAGAGGTTCCAAACAGAAAGAGATGACAAGGATCTGGAAATGACAATTGTTTTGATCTGATCACTCTAGAATGTATATATGAGTGGAATTATATGTGTGAATATGTATGACTGTTGTATCAATAAAAAATAAAATTACAGATTAAAAAAACAGAACAACAACAACACAAAACCAAAATAAAAACCCTCTCTAGTTACCAAGCCTCACTTGCCATTTCTAAGTCACTGGCTGCTACCATTAGCCCAGCTCAGAGACTGGGGTAGAAAAGGGGAAAGGGCCAATTGAAGAGAGCATTATCGCTCACTTTGTGAATTACTGGTACTTTCAGCATAATTTTCCCCTTACTGAGCATAAAACTCTGGTATAATTCTAACTCCTTCTGAGAAAACGGGGTTAAATGATGTCCTGGAAAAACCTTATGAATTAGGGAAAAGAGAATTCTAACTCAAAAGGAAGAGTGTGGGTAAAATTGGGCATGGTGGGATCACTTTCATTTGGAGTCAGACAGATCTGGTTTTTAATCTCAAATTGTCACTTCCACGCTTTTGCTTTTGACCACAATTCTTCTTATTTTTTTGTTCTCTGTCTCCTCATCTGTGGAATGGGGTTATGGTATTTACTAACCAGATTTTGTGAAGGTGAAAAAAATAATATGTTGAAAGCATCAGGCAGGTATTCACAAAATTGCAATTGTGGGGTGGGGGCGTGAAAAAGGAGAGAAAGCAAGGAAAGAGAAACAGGAAAGACGAGGGAAAAATGAAGACAAAATTGACCACGAGGGAGAATGGAAAATGGTCCCCTTTGACCGTTTGGGGCCTGTGGGGCACAAGATGCTACTCTGGCATAGAAACATACAGACAGCTGCTTAAGCTTGTGATGGCAGGAAGCAAGTGGTTAGGATGTAGTGGGGCTCTAAGAAATCAAGATCCATGTGAAAATCACCAGCACGTAGGATAGAATTCCACCAATGTCTGGCTGCCCCAGGTCTTCTCACATTTACTGTTTCTGCTGCAGAAAGAAGAGAGTCTGAGCAGAAGGGGAGAGCCTGGGGTCTGGTCCTGGTGTGCCTGGGTGACTCTGGGCAAATTTACTGCATTTCTGAGTCTCCTTGTCAGTAATAGGGTGGGTGTGGGGTGAGGGTACCTCCTAGGGGCAAGGTAAAGATTTGTGAGGATATGTCTTTAAAATGGTCATCCCTGGGCATCTATATATTGAATTTAATGCTTTAGTTTGAATTGCTTTCCCTTGATTACTTCTTTATAATACATCTAAGATAGCATGCCATTCTCATTTTGACATTGTGTATAGTCAGGTTTTATTATCCATGGATTTCATTTCAGAACAGAGGGGGCATTAGAAAATATTGTCTATGGAAAGGGGACACGGCATAAGACAGGATGGGAAATCACTGTTACATGCTCAGTTTCTAAGACCCCATCCAGCTCTTACATTCCCAATTCCCAGACAACAGACTCCAGAGTTTGTGCCTTCCCTTCTTGCTGACCCTCTGCTGACCCATGTACCCCTGGTTTCCACTCACGGCTCAGCGAGGGACACAACTTGGAGGTCCTGGGAGAGGAGGTCTCCAGGCACAAGGCTCTCCGCAAATATCTCCAGGCTGAAGTCATTTCTCCCAGGCAGGAAGCAAACTCCTGTAAAAGCAGGTCAGTGGGAGAATGGGCTCCAACTGCACACTGACCAGCTGGACTTTGAGATTAGGAGGGGGAGGAGGCTCTAGAAGGGGAGTGCTGGGCTGGTGACTGCCAATGGCCTTGGGTTAGCTCCAGGGCTTGCCATCGCCTGCAGTAGTGCCTCAAGAGAGGAGAAATAGGGAAAGTGGTGGGGGAGGTAGCGGGAGGAGGGGGAGAGTGAGAGAGGAAGGAAAGGGGAAGGGAGGGAGGGGAGGAGGGGGAGAGTGAGAGAGGGAGGAAAGGGGAAGGGAGGGAGGGGAGGAGGGGGAGAGTGAGAGAGGGAGGAAAGGGGAAGGGAGGGAGGGGAGGAGGGGGAGAGTGAGAGAGGGAGGGAAGGGAGGAGGGGGAGAGTGAGAGAGGGAGGAAAGGGGAAGGGAGGGAGGGGAGGAGGGAGATGGAAGAGAGAGGAGGCTAGGCCAGGTGGTTCAACAAAGCAAAGGTTGTTTGGACTTGTTTTGTTTGTCCTATATTCCAGCTGGTTCTCATTAGGTCAAGCTTCTCTCTGCAGGCGGCTGGTGATGGGTGCTGGATGAAGATCAGTATGAATTTGAAGGGTCTAGAAATTGAGAAATCAGGGAGGTCAATAAGAGTGCCAGGAAGAGGGTCTCTAGAAAGTGAATGAAAATTGGTTTGGGGGTCTTAGAGAAAAGAGAAAAGAGTAATGGGGAAGGAAGCATTCAAAGGGACAGAGGACAGGGTACCAAATAGCCTGATAAGGACCTGGTATATATGGATCCTCTTAATTGCCTGAATGAGGCAAGGGGTTGCGAACTGGGGAGTTAGTGTGCTTTATTTCTATGATATTTTTAGTGTTTTAATTTACCATTCATCACTCTGGCCTCTTTCTAACTCCAATCTCCATAGGCAACTATATAGTGGGTTTATATCTTTTTGTTGGCATCTATTCTTGGAAAATGTGTATTGTTTGGAGTGAATGCATTTTCAATTTATGCGATATATCATCTTTGTCCTTTCCTCCCTACCCAACTCAGAGCCATGTTTTTAAGATGTAACCAGGTTGCTATGAGTTCATCTCTCTGAGGTTTCCAATTATTTCAAAAAATGAGAGTCAATTCATTTTGCCTGGAACACTTAAGGGGGATAGTGACAAGGTAATTGGATCTAGAGGGGACAAGGAAGTGGGGAGGGATAGACCCTGTTGATCTTGCAGAAAGAACAATTGACTTGATTATATTCTTTACCAACACCTGGGAAACAAACTTTTTACCCCAAGTGCCCACAGAAGATGGGGGCAGTAGGTAAGCACAGAGAACATTTTAAATTCAACGTGAATTGTCTCCCTTTGCCTGGACTTCCTGCTCCTAGCCCATTCTGCTTTGGGGGTTGTGTGATCAGGCTGGTCAACTCCTGCAGGAGTGACCCAGGTCAGTGAGGCCAAGGGACATAGCCTCTCTCTGGGAAGCACAGTCTGTCAGGCTGTTAGGCTGTGGGGAGCAGAAGTTGAGTTCCTGAAGTCTGGTGTGAGCTGTTGAGCTCTCCTGGGCTTTGGTGTTTGGTGACGGCCTGTTTCTCATGGAGGTCACTTTCGCATGTCCTCACATAACAGATGGAGCAAGCAGGCTTGCTAGGGTCTCTAGGTAAGGGTAAGAATCTCATGGATGAGAATGCCATCCTCCCCCAAGAACCCCTCAGTACCACCACTTCCAAGGTTAGGATTTCAACATGTAAATTTAGGGGGATATATACATTCAGATCATAGTAGGCACTATTCAAATATTTCTCCTGCTCTCTTCTTTCTTTTCCTTCTGATAATTCAATCACACGTATATTACCCCTTGTGAAATCATCTCACAGTTCTTTGAGGTTCTATTATGAGGGTTTTTTTGTCTTCTCTTTTTTCTCTCATGCATTTCTTCTTGGGAAGTTTCTGCGAGTTTTTAAACTTAACAAATCTTTCCTCAGCCACATCATCTTCTGATGAGCCCATCAAAGGTATTCTTCCTGTTACAGAATTTATGATTTCTTGCATGTACTGTAGGCTCTTTCTTGGAATGTCTATCTTTCTGCCTATATTGCTCATCTGTATAATATTGTGTATTTTTTTTTCCATGGGAGCTTTTAACTTAGTAATCATACTTATTCTATATTGATAATTGCAATACCTGTGTCATATCTGAGTCTGCAGCTGGTGCTTATCTTTTTCTCTTCAGACTGTGTTTTTTTCCCCTAACATTTTATCATCCCTTGTAATTGTTTGATAAAAGCTGATCATGTTGTATTTGATAATAGCATCTAAGGCAAATAAACCTTTTGGGTGAGATTTTATGTTAATCTGGTTAGGAATCAGGCTAAATTTAGTGTTTGCTCCAACTGTAGGTGCCGCAGGATTTAACTTCTAGTTTCTTTGCTTTTGTATCCCCTGTTGTCTTTGAGTTTCCCTAAAACTTCCTTCTTAAAAAGAATTGGGGTCATAATGGAATGAAATTAGAAATCAATGATAATATAAAAAAATAAAAACTACTCCGACACCTGGAAACTAAATAATATGCTACTGAATGAACAATGGGTTGCAGAAGACATCAAGGAGGAGATTAAAAAAAATTTGGAGGTTAATGAGAACACAGATACAACATATCAAAATCTCTGGGACACTATGAAGGTAGTTCTAAGAGGAAAGTTTATTGCATGGAGTTCATTCCTAAAAGAAGAAGAAGTCAACAAACAAATGACTTAATATTATCATATCTCAAAGCCCTAGAAAAAGAAGAAATCTAGTGTAACTGATGTGATTCTGCAATCTGTATACGGGGCAAAAATGGGAGTTCATAACCCACTTACAAAGTGTGAAATATGATATATCAAGAACTATGTAATGTTTTGAACAACCAACAATAAAAAATTAAAAAAAGAAGAAATCTACACCAAAAGCAGAAGAGAGAAAATAATTAAAATCAGAGCTGAAATCAATGAAATTGAAACAATTGAAAAGATTGACAAAACAAAAAGTTGATTCTTTGAAAAAAATAAATAAAATTGACAGACCCTTAGCCATGTTAACAAAGAAAAGGAGAGAGAAAACTCAAATTGCTGACATACATGATGAAAAAGGAAATATCATGACAGACACTACAGAAATACAGAAGATAATTAGAAATCATTTTGAAAACTTGTACTCCAATAAAATAGAAATATTGAAGGCATCAACAAATTTCTAAAGTCATATAATTTACCCAAAGTGAATCAGGATGATGTACACAATTTAAACATATAAATTTCAAGTGGCAAAACAGAAGATACCATCAGAAAGAAGTCTACCAACCAAGAAAAGCCCAGGTCCGGACAGATACACAGCTGAGTTCTACAAGACCTTTGAAGAAGAACTAATACCAATACTCTCCAATTTATTTAAGGAAATAGAAAAAGAGGGAGCACATCCAAACTCATTCTATGAGGCCAATATCACCCTAATTCCAAAACCAGGCAAAGACACATCAAAAACAAACAAACAAAAAACTTCAGACCAATATCTCTAATGAACATAGATGCAAAAATTCTCAATAAAATTCTGGAAAATTGAATAAAAAACATATCAAAAAGATTGTGCACCACGATCAAGTGGGATTCATCCCAGGGATGCAAGGTTGGTTCAACATATGGAAATCAATAAATGTAATTCATCAATAGACTTAAAGATAAGAAGCATATGATCATCTCAATAGATGCAGAAAAATCATTTGACAAAATACAGCACCCCTTCATGTTCAAAACACTAGAAAGATTAGGGATAACAGGAACTTATCTCAACATCATAAAGGTTATCTATGCTAAGCCCCAGGCCAACATCATTCTAAAGAAAAATTGAAGGCATTCCCTCTAAAAACTGGCATCAACAAATTTCTAAAGTCATATAATTTGCCCAAAGTGAATCAGGATGATATACACAATTTAAACATATAAATTTTAAGTGGCGAAATAGAAGATGCCATCAGACAGGGATACCCTCTTTCTCCATTTAACATAGTTCTTGAAACACTGGCCAGTGCAATTAGACAGATGAAAGAAATTAAAGAGATACACATAGGAAAAGAAGAACTCAAAATGGCACTATTTGCTGATGATATGATTCTATAACTAGAAGACCCTAAAAGTTCCACCGAAAACTTCTAGGATTAGTAAATGAATTCAGCAAAGAAGCAGGATATAAAATCAACACCTATAAATCAAATGCATTTCTGTGTATCAGTGACAAATCCTCAGAAAGGGAAATGAGAAAAACTACCCCATTTACAATAGCCTCAAAACAAACAAACAAACAAACAAAACCCAGGAATCAACGGAAGAGGTGAACGATCTATGTAATGAAAACTAAAGAATGCTAAAGAAAGAAATCAAAGAAGACCTCAGAAGATGAAAAGATCTTCCTTGCTCTTGGATAGGCAGAATTAATATTATAAAAATGACCATACTACCAAAAGCACTATACAGATTTAATGCAATTCCGATCAAAATTACAATGACATTACTCATAGAAATAGAAAAAGCAATCATGGAATTTATCTGGGAAAATAAGAGACCCAGAATAGCTAAAGCAACCCTTAGCAAGAAGAATGAAGCAGGTGGCATCACTACCCCAGACCTTAAACTATACTACAGAGCAATAGTAACAAAAACAGCATGGTATTGGCTCTAAAACCGACTGGTAGACCAATGGTACAGAATAGAAGACACAGAGACTAATCCACAAAATTACAATTATATTATATTAGACAAAAACATGCACTGGAGAAAAGATAGCCTCTTCAACAAATGGTGCTGGTAAAACTGGAAATCCATATTCAACAAAATGAAATTAAACTCCTCTCACCATGTACAAAACTCAACTCAAAATGGATCAAGGACCTAGGAATTAAACCAGAGACCCTCCTTCTAATAGAAGAAAACATAGGCCCTAATCTCCATCATGTGGGATTAGGCCCCAACTTCCTTAATAAGACTCCTTTGGCTCAAGAATTAAAATCAAGAATCAATAAATGGGATGGATCCAAACTAAAAAGTCTCTTCTCAGCAAAAGAAACAATCTGTGAGGTGAATAGAGAGCCTACATCTTGGGAGCAAATCTTTACCCCTTACACATCAGATAGAGCACTAATTTCTAAGGTATATAAAGAACTCAAAAAGCTAAGCACCAAAAAAGCAAATAATTCAATCAATAAACAGGCCAAGGACCTGAACAGACACTTCTCAGAAGATGATATACAATCAATCAACAAATATATGAAAAAATGTTCATCATCTCTAGCAATTAGAGAAATGCAAATCAAAACTACTCTAAGATACTATCTCACTCCAGTCAGAATGGCAACTATTATGAAGACAAACAACAATAATGTTGGCGAGGATGTGGTATGCTCATACATTACTGGTGGGACTGCAAATTGGTGCAGCCAATATGGAAAGCAGGATGGAGATTTCTTGGAAAATTGGGACTGAAACCACCATTTGACCCAGCTATTCTTCTCCTCTGTCTAAATCCAAACGACTTAAAAACAGCATACTACACAACCACATCAATGTTTACAGTAGCACAGTTCATAATAGCTAATCTGTGGAACCAATCTAGACTCCCTTCAATAGATGAATGGATTAAAAATGTGGCATATATATTACTCAGCAATAAAAGAGAATAAAATCATGGCATTTGCAAGTAAATGGATGGAGTTAGAGAAGATAATGCTAAGTGAAGTTAGCCAATCCCAAAAAACCAAATGCCAAATGTTATCTCTGATATAAGGAGTCTGATTCATAGTGGGATAAGGAGGGGGAGCATGGGAGGAATAGATGAACTCTAGATAGGGCAGAGGAGTGGTAGGGGGAAAGGAGGGGGCAAGGGGTTAGAAATGATGGTGGAATGTGATGGACATTATTATCCAAAGTATATGTATGAAGACACGAATTTGTATAGAACCAGAGATATGAAAAATTGTGCTCTATATGTGTAATAAGAATTGTAATGCATTCCACTGTCATATATAAATAAAATATTAATTAAAAAACTTTAAAAAATGGAGTCAGTAGTTCTTTTAGCTATAAACCACCATTATTATAACTAAAGACCTAAAATGGGACTGGTCTCAGTGTTTAGTGGGTCTGTGTCTCTGGACTGTGACCTTCAGAAATGTTTGTCTGGTAGTATAACTTAAAAACAAAACAATATAAAGCAAAACATTCCTGTTTCTTCCTTCCTTCCTGGTATCAAGGTATTTCTTTGAATACCTTGGATTTTCTACCTTGGGTGAGAAAGCAGATTAGAAGGGCCTAGTGCAGGAAGAATGCCCTTCCCAACATAGGGCAAAGACATTTCCCTTGCAGAATAGATCCTTGCTAAAGTGAAGGCTCTGAGCATGTTGCATAATGGTGATTACTCTCTCTCTTTTTTTTTTTTTTTTTGGCCAGAGTGAAGAAGATATCTTCATCTTCACAATCTGGTGATGTTCCATAAAGGTTTGGGGGTCCCCTGACCTTGGCAACTAGAGAGTTCTTCTTATTTTCATGCTAGTAATTTGTCTTAAGTTACTATTTAAGTGCTCTTACTATTTATGGCCTCTGTGGCTTCCCCTTCTGGTAAGCAGATCTTGTCTGCAACTTAGCATTTGCCTGTCTCTAGATTTCAGAGTCATAATTCATTTTGAAACTTCACTTTTCTGGTGGCTCCAAGAAAAGTCATTGATTTTAATTTATCCATCTTCTTCTTATTGCAAGAATGGGAGTGATAAATTTCAAGCTCTTTTCATGTTGAAATTGAAACTGGAAGACTCTCTATATTTTATTTACCAAGTCCCTATTCATGGGTAGCTAGATTTTCTCTAACATCCTAGGACATAGAATTGTGTGTACCTGACTAATTATTTTTTCTTTGAATAAGTTCTTTCAAGAAGCATCCTTAGGTCAAAATTTGTAAACATTTTAAATGCACCCTAGTAAGATGGCATCAATTTATAGTTCAACTAATATTATAAAAAAAACTGTTTTCCAAGATGTTCATTCTTTTGACATATATAGAATTATATGATATGCACTGAATCTGAAAATTGGGATGAGGAGAAAATTTAAATTTCATCTAGATCTTAATTCTCAGCCTACTTGGAATATCAGTTCCAAGTCTTACCCAAGGTTCACAGTAAAATTCCAATTATCTCTTGAGTTATAAGGAAATATAAGAGGCTGAATCTCTTCACTTGTTTCTTCTTTGGGCTGATCAAGTATATAATTTGCTCCTTTTCATATACTATCAGAGATGAGGAACTATCTCAGTTTACACAAATGGTAAATAAGAGGAGCAGAGTTTTCAATCCCTTGAAGTTCTCTGTTTCTCAGAGATTGAATAACTTTGAAGGCTCAGAATATATTTCTTCACTCAGGAAAAATATTGGGGTTTGTCCTTTAAAAATATTTTCAACTGGGAAAGCATTGTTATGTTAATAATTGAAGGGGAGAATTTTTACATACAGGTTAATCAGTGGTTTATTAGTTGAGTCCTGAACATAACTGAACTTTGCTTTTTTGCCTGTAGGCCTTCTGCCCATAAAAGAGCAGGATTCAGTTAAGACTTTCGAAGGGTAAAAAACTGTCTTTTCAAATTGTTCATCTTCTAATTCATTTAGGAGTTGTAGAATTGAAGGAAAGGATTTTAAAAAAAAGAAAAAAAAAGAATTTCAGGTAAAATGTAATTTACATGAAACCTCATTATAGTTATTCCATTTCAAAATGGACTATGAAGAATGGTGTGCATGGGGCATTCAGATTGAGATTGACAGGTGTGTAAGAAGAGAATAACCAAGTGGAGATGTGATTCAGAAACTGTACCTATTAAGGTTCATGCAACACTCATTTTATTGAAACATGGTGCAAAATCCAAGTCCTCTCATTTATTCATTATGACTGAACAAAAGTCTCGTGAGAATTCCTGGACTTGTTACCTTGTAAAAAGCCATCTGGGACACTTAGGGCTACGTGGATTTCCTTAGCTTTCCCACTGGATTTTAGTTCCCAGAAGGGCTTAGAGTGCATCCATATTGCTTGCTATATTCTCACACAGTGTTTAACACACAATGCTTAAGTTTTGTTCAATAATGCCTATGGCAGATGCCTGATGAAAATTGTTATTGAGGAAGATTTGTATTTAGAAGGGAAATGTGACAAATCCAAATGATTTTCTCTTGGATAGAATATATGGCAGAAATTTTTTTTGAAGCTAAGCCCATCTTAGCAATTGAACAGCTAAATTCTCCAGTGGTTCATATTTTTGAACTTTACAACCAATGCACAATTAATTCTTCCAATCATAGCAGGATGGGATTTCTTAGAATTTGGCTATGACTGTGGTTATCTCTTCATGAGGAAAGAGCTTCCCTTACACTTGTGGCCCTCAGGTACAGTGAGTCATCTGACAAGGATCTTTAGTTGTTTCCAGTTCTTATTAAAAAATTGGCTGTTGTGAATTGTGCTGCCATAAACATTGATGTGGCTGTGTCCTTTGGGTATAGACTAAGGAGTAGGATAGCTGGGTCAAATGGTGTTTTCATTCCCAGTTTTCCAAGGATTCTCCGTTCTGCTTTCCATATTGGCTGCACCAATTTGCAGTACCACCAGCCATGTATGAGTGTACCTTTTCCCCCACATCTTCACCAACACTTATTGTTGTTTGTATTCATAATAGCTGCCATTCTGACTGGAGTGAGATGAAATCTTACAGTAGTTCTGATTTGCACTTAGATGCCCTTCAATAGATGAATAGATAAAGAAAATGTGGCATATATACACAATGGAATATTATTCAGCATTGAAAGAGAATAAAATCATGGCATTTGCAGGTAAATGGATGAAGCTGGAGAATAGAATGCTAAGTGAAATTAGCCAATCCCCCAAAACCAAATGCTGAGTGATTTCTCTGATTTAAGGATTCTGATCTATAATATGCTGGGGGTGGGGGGTGGAGAATGGGAGGATTAAATGAATTCAAGATAGGACAAAGGGGAAAAGGGGAGGGTCATGGATAGGGAGGGGACACAGGGGTAGGAAAGATGGTGGAATGCGATGGTCATCATTACCCTAAGTACATGTAAGAAGACACGTAGGATGTGACTCTACTTTACGTACAACCAGAGATATGAAAAATTGTGCTCTATATGTGTACTATGAATTGTAATGCATTCTGTTGTCATATATAACAAATCAAAATTTAAAAAGAATTGGCTGATTTAAAAATTCAGATTGAAGAAGAAAAATAAAGGAAGGGTGCCACCATCAAATCAGAAAAGGAGAACTGTCTAATCACCCAAAGGATAACATTCTTAACTAGAAAGAGAAAACCATCTAGCTACATGCAGTTCATAAGCACACCTAAAATATGATGACATAGAACAACTGAAAGTAACGGAACAGAGATTTCCCACCCCAAAGAAACTGCATTAACAATGTTAGTATCAGAAAAAAGTGAATTTTGTGACAAACAGACTCATTAAGGACAGAAACAATTATATTTAACAATGAAAAAAATGATTCATTAAGAGTGTTCAATATCTAAGTCCATATTTATCTAACAATATATTCACAAAGTATATAAAACAAAACTGATAGAATTGTAAGAAATAGGAATTTCCACAATCCTAGAAGATTTTAACTTGCCTAAATCATCTGAGGAAATTCTATCTCAAGCAGCAAAAAAAGGAATATCATAAATGCAAAAATTCTAAAGAAAATTTTAGCAAATTGCAAAAGTACATCATGAACAAGTGAGGTTTTTTTTCAAGAATGCAATTTAACCTTAAAAATATTCTCTAAAGTAATTCTGTATAATTAAATTAACACATTAATTAATTAACAGTGAAAAGCCATGTGATCATTTCGATAGATGTAGAAAAAAATTATAGGAACTTTTAACACCAATTCATTAGAAGAAACTATTAGCAAACAAGGAACTTATATTAAGGCATTTCCTTAATATAAGTAAGGGTATGCGTTAACACCTACATGATGCATTACACTTAATAGTGAACATTTAGCAGCATTCTCTTTAAAGTCAAGAGCAAGAAAGAATGACTCTTCTGTTACTCTGCTTCTATTCAACACTGTTCTCAATGGGCTATCCTAAGAAGTAGATGAAGAAAGAGAAGAATGATAAACAAAAAATATCTAAGTTGTTACTTTCTGATAACATAATTGTAAATATGGACAAACCTAAGAAATTATACAAATTATAAGAACTAATTATTAGGGTTCAATAAAGTTGCAGCATGAAAAATTAATATTAAAAAAACAGTGGATGTTTTTACAGATCAGCAACAACTGCTTAGAATAAGACAGTTTTTGAAAAGATGGCATTTACAATAGCAACAAAAATTACATAGTACCTAGGAATGAATCTAGTACAACACATAGAAACATTGATGAAGAGTAACACAAATTTTTATTGAAGACCAATGTAAATAATGTGATTGATATACCATGTTCATGACTAGAAAGACATAATGTTATAAAGATGTAACTTCTCTTGAGATTAATACATAAAGTTAATACCCGACAATCTAGTTTCCAGCACAAGTTTTTAAGAAACTGTATCAGCTTGTCTCAAAATGCACATGATGAGTAAGTAGGTAACAACAGAATAATTTTGAGGAAGGGTATGATGATATGGGAATTAATCTACCAGGTAGCAAGTCCTTGCATAAGATATGATAATAAAATAGTGGAGTACAAGAGCAGGGATAGACAGACAAATGAACCAGAAAAAGAAGCCCCATATGTGGAATATGGGGCTTATTCCACATATGTGGAATCCCAGAAAGTTCTCATAAAAGGTAAGCAGATAAAGGGTGAGATACTCAAATACAAGAAATGAAAATTAAAATAAAAACAGCGTATCATTTTATGTTCATCAAATTGTCAAAAATAAAAAGATCTAGACAGCGCCAAGTAATGACAAAGATGGGGAGAAATGGAAAATATACACTCATGGCAGGGGTGTCCAATTGTACAACTACCTTGGAGAGAGAGCGATTAGTCAATGTTTAGGAATGGCTAAGGTATGTTATTATACAACCCAACAATACTACCTCTGGGTTTATATCTTGGAGAAATGAAA
Source organism: Marmota flaviventris (assembly GCF_047511675.1). Lineage (NCBI taxonomy): Eukaryota > Metazoa > Chordata > Mammalia > Rodentia > Sciuridae > Marmota > Marmota flaviventris. Next base: position 145,176,894 of record NC_092502.1, read on the forward strand.
TCTTCATAGGAATGCTCATTACAAGCATTTAAAATAGTGGAAATAAAAAGTTGATTCACAGAACATTAATAAATAAATTGTGTACACGTATCCATACACCCAGCAGATAGAAAGAACAAACTGAAGTTATTTGTGCCTTATAAACCTAATGCTGCATGGAAATAAATCAAGGTTCATATAATAATAAGTACAATAGTAAAATTCATAAACATTCCATATAATTAATTATATATATTATGTATGGATACAGAGTTATAGTTAGGAGGTGAATGCATTTTAAAAATAGACAGGAAGGCTATACATCAAGGAAAATAGAATTTGTTGAGTGATATAAATTACATACCCATGATGTTTCATTTGTTAAAAAGATATGGAACAGATAAGGAAAATATTAATATTTATGAAACTTGATGTTCATAAATAGATCTTTGCTATGTTTTTAGTGTAATTTTCAAGTGTTTATGAAATAGTCTAGGCAACAGATGAAAGATCATAAAAGAGGATTAAATCACAGTTGGAGTTTGAAGTGAAGATGCAGAGTAATTCTAGGTAGAAAGAAGTGAACAACAACCAAAAAAGTCAGTCTTTGGCACTGAGATTTGGGGCTACAGCTTTATTTAGGGAAGTTGACTGTAACTTGGTTTTGGAAACTTTCCTTTTGATTGTTCTCAGTTACTCCCAGGAGAAGATCCAAGGAATTTCTGGGTGCTTCCAAGCCTGTTTGCACTTTCAAAGCTCAGGTCTGGCAAATGAATAAAGACCAGGGAAACACGAGGGCAGTACAGAGAGAAGATGTAGAAGTTAGCTAAGTTGGAAGCAAGGTTTGGTTTTGACTTAGAATTAGTAGGAATAGAAAATCAGAGAAGGTGTTGAAATATGAGCAAAGAAATTTGTGCCCGGAAAAACAAACAAACAAAAACAACAAAATGCCAAGGATGAGTGTCCTAAGATAAATGTTTTGGCATGTGTCTGCATGTTTTATTACCAGAGAGGTTTAGAATGTCATTTCCCCCTTTCTTTTAAAAAAATGTGTCCCAAGATGTTTTGCTGAATCAAAAACATGTCTCAAATTCTGTTTTTCATATAATCCAAGTTTCATACATATATGTATAAAAGACCCTCCAAAAGCCATTGCTCAAGAAATAATTTATTAAGTCAACTTAAAGTAGGCATTGTTACCATTGCAAAAGCATTTGCTCTGAAAAAGGATTGAAAAATGCATCATAAAGTTACATAGTTCAGCAACAATATCAATATTCATCTTGTAAAGTAAAACTACTGGCAAATGTCATTTAAGCTTGCCTTGTAATTTTTAATGTTTTATAAGGAGCAAATGTGTCACCTTAAAAATGTACCTGTGGCATTTACAAATTCTTTCAAATACATTTATAAATACAGTAATAAAAATTCCTGAGCTCTGTTTTCTTATGCCAGTGTTCGCCAACACACATCCATGTGGTGTTTTATTTGACTGACATCCTCTAGCTTTTTCTTTAAAAAATATTTTATAGCATTCATAAAAATATCTGTGCTTCAAGTCAGTTTATAAGCACACATTTTAATGTGAACCTGATCACAACAAGAGAAAAATGCTTAACATTTGTATGGGAAGCAGGAGTTGATGGACAGTGTGGGTGTAGGAGGTTATTGATAAAAGAATTTTAACTTTAGGTGTCAAGATTTCCATAGCAGAATACATTTTACAGCACTAACAATGGGTTTGATTTCCTCTGCAGGCTTTGGAGGGATTTTCAAAATCATCAGGACTTTTTCTTCCCATGTCCAGAGAAGTCTCTTTTGGGGGCTTTATCAATGACACTTTCTTTCACTCCTCTTCACTCCCATCTTGCTCCATCACCCCAAGATGAAAATTGCATCTCTCGGTTCTAAAAAATGGGGGAGACTTGGTATGTGTGAAACTTGGTCAGTAAGATGTAAGAGGTCTAAGTGGGTGAAAATTTCATATGGGATTCTGGCAAGATGTGGCAGTACAGAATTTCCATTTTCATTGAGGAAAGCTCATGCAGTTAACTTTGGAAAACTAGCTCCCTACTACTTCCCTAGCTCATCACTAATTGTAGAGAGCCTGTGTCTGATGGCTGACAGTGCACATTTTGTAGCTTAAAAATACAAATGGGCCCAAGAATTACAGGCAAATGGTTCCAAGAGAACAAGAGAGTCAAAGTTTATTTGCCTAAAGCCAAGTATTCATGTAGGGAAGAAAGTTATAATTCTTCAATAAGATACGGCATTAGTGAATTTGGATGTGGCAGAGAAGAGTTTGTAAAGCAAACCTCCATGTTGTCTCGTAATTCAACAGAAGCATGAACTGTAGTTGATTTTTTAGATCTAGATCTTTTTCAGAGTAAGAGGTTATCCATTCACACTTCATCTGATGGATTTTGCCAAAAATATATTGGTAATATCAATGAATTATAGTCTTGAAAAAGGGTTACTTTTTTTTTTTGATGATTTGGTCTTTCCTTTATTTAACAATATTTAAGTGATATTCTCTTACTCATTCCCACTGTGCCCAGTGCCATGTCACTTTATTTGCAGCTTCTCATATGACAGGGATGAGGTAAAGGAAGGGAATCTTGTCTGGTAATTTATGGCAGGATGAAGGTATATGAAGAAATTTATTTTGGTCCCATTAAAGAAACAATTTCCTGATTATACATCTGTCAGCAACAAAAAGTTTTTCAGATAATTGCTTTAGCCCAACATATGTTATTCTGCACATCCCCATTTCAAGTTTAAAAAAATAAAGAAGGATAGGCAAGGGAAAAAGGGAAATACATATTTATTGAGCTGGACACTAGGCTGGGTATTTTTATAATGACATGAATAGAAATATAATGACCAGGATGTCTAAGATTTTGTTTGGCAAGCATTGTTTTTGGCATGCAGTAAAAATGAAGGTATGAGAATAGTAGTTAGCATAATTTCCCATACTATTGACAAAGATTTAACCGTCCGTGTGGTCCCCAGAAAATGGAAGGAGATAAAGGAATAAATCCATGGAAAACGGGAAGCATGGTATGCAATAACCAAAGATTTATAGAATGAAAAGTGCAAGATAACAAATCAGATGTGTATAATCTATAATTCTTAAAGGCTAAACAGGAAAAAAATAGATATTACAATGATGGCATAAAGAAAATAAGTTTTTAAAATCAAAACAAGATTATTTCTGATAAATGACTGACTTTTCCCATATCATAATATATTTGATAGCTAACATTAAGTAAAGAAAAAATTTATTTCTACGAGTTTTAGGGGAATTATATTGTAAATTTCCTGATTATGGATCCTTTAGCAGCAAAAAGTCTTTAAGAAAATTGCTTCAGCTGTATACATGTAATTCTGCTCTTCTCCATTAAAAAAATATAGATGAAAGGCAGGCAAAGGAAATAAACATTTGTTAAGCCAGGCACTGAACTGGGTAGTTTCAATAATGACATATATTATCATGGCTTTGGGAAACCACCTTAAGGTGACTTAATAGTTAGAAAAAAACTCTACACTCTGTTATTGTTTTTTTTTTTTAATCTGATGACTATGTATTCTTTCTGAAGTTTACTCATCAGCCAGTTTTTATAAAATATAAAAATGTAAAAAGGGTTATTCAGAAAACCTAGCATAAGCCTGCAAAGTGGTGAATTAGAAGTTGCATTCTCATGTGAAGAAGCAAACAACGTCATCAATGTATTTAACAATCACTTCTAATTTGCCTCTTAATGTTGAAAGATTTTACTTGGCATTTTCTAGGGAGAGAAGACAAGCAGAGGTAGTGGTAGCTTTGAAAATATGGAACCTTCCATTATGGTGAAGGCTTCACTTCAGTATGGCTTTGCAGAAGACACGATCTTGCAATGGGTTGGGTCTAGATCGCTTTGGTTTCCACATGAGACTCGTACATTGTTCAAAATGAATGATGAAGCACAAAACTAAGCCTCATTATGCAGATAACACTCAAGACTCAGTGGTCACATGAAGCAAAGCCAAGGGGTTGAAGTTGATGTTTAAATAGTTGTTGGATTGTACTTTAAACACAGAACATCCCAGAGCAGCTGTACAGTGGCATATGATACTACTTCAAAGATTAAGGAAAAATTAGTACATTCACAGTTTCAACAGAAATATGTGATTACATTTTTTAGTCTTATTTTACAGTTATAAACATAATCATCTTGAAATTACACATGGATAGATTCTAAGTCATTAAATAATTTTCATTTCTATTACATAATGAGTTTTATAACATGAGGATTATATATTTCAGTGTGGCATATACTGTTTTTGAACCACATACGGCAATATAGTATAAAATAATACAATGATTACTTTAAAGTCAGAAATGACTTATGACAAATACATCCAATATGCCACCAAAAACAGTCAAAGCATGAGATGTTTCATTTCTAAACTACAAGCAGCTTTGAAGGAAGGTTATTAGGACATGAAGGGGAGGTAGTTATTTCTAAAATTAATTTCAAAATTCATTTTTACCAAGAATTTATAAAACAAATCATTTTTCAGAGGTATTCTTGCCATATAGTTTTTCAATTTTAGATAACATGATAAAAAGATCCCCTCCCACCAGAATGCAAAATGTGCACAGAAAAGCTCAGAAATTTATCCAGGTGAGCATAATTTGACCACAACTATTTAAGTTTATGTTTGATATTACTCCTTCAGTTGCCAAAGTTTTCAGAGGTTTTTTTTTAAACAGCAGCAGGTAAAATGTTAATTAACTAATATGCCTTGATTATCTGAGAGTCCCTCTGTTCATTGATTACACCATATCAACAGGATATGCCTTTCCAATTTACATTTTTCAATGCTTTGTTAATTGAAATCAGAGCATAAACCAAATAAATTGATGTGGATAAAAGAGCTGCCAGCCTATTGTATCATGAATTATATACATCTCAGAGCCATAATATCAGACTACTGAATACATTATAGTTTTATTATTTTCACTAAAATTTAAGTTTAGTGGCTATTCTTGGCATTTTGTGGAATTCTCAAATGTCCAAACCTTTGGAAACATCCTATTTTCTATTTATCTATCTTTTACCTTTAATTGAAATAGATACCATGGGGGTCCCAGACCAAAAATCACCTTCCTAAAAAGCAAAAGTCTAGGCAGAGAAATCCTGTTTGATTTGCAGATGACAAAGCTGTCAATCATACAAATCTCATTTTTTATTGGATCATAAGTTCTGAAGAAATAATTCTGTGTTTTTAAGTTTCTCCTTAAGACCTCTGGTGCCTAGTAATAAAGATAGCTTGAACTTATAGATGGCCACCAAATTAATTAAAGAGTGAATATGGGCTTAAATCTTTAAGCATGCAAATCTCTCAGTGGGGTGTACTTGTGATCCTCAACTTGGGCTTGGATATCTGTGCCTGATTTAACATTTGACTAGTTCTTTGCATAATTAAAGTTCATTTTTAAAAAATAATTTTGTTTCTTGCTACTAGGTATGATTAACACTTGGGAGAAATAACAGGCCCTGGGGAGAAGGAATAAAAAGCCTAGAAGTACATAACACCAGGAAGGAAGAGGAGTGGGGAGGATTAAATTCAACTGGGTTGAAGGAATGGAGCTGACTTTGTCTCTTAAGCATTTTTATAGACACACTGTCTTCAGAGTTCACTGGGCAGTTCAAGGGCAGGTCAGCAATGTGTTCCTGTGGGGTACCTGGACCTTGGACATGAACTCTTGGATTTTACTTAGATTATGAGAATCAAAGACAGAGCTAGAAGAAATCCTAGAAATATTTTTGGCCAACCCGGTGAGAAAATTGGTGGCCAGAATTTAAAGGTCCATATAGTTTATTCAGTGGCAGTGATAGGAGCTAGACCTGGACATTGAATGCCAAGTCACTATCCCAGCAATGACAATATTGTGCTTGAACAAAAAAGACAGGAAAGGACATTTATTCACTGAAGTACACACAAGGCTTTCATCAATGGCTTATCTATTTTTAACAACACTGGGGGTGATAACTCAGAGTTATTAGTATTTTTCCGTCTGTGCAAAGTTTCAAAGTGCACACATTGTTCTTTTGAGGCTCTGGCATGCAATTCAGTGACATTTAAAAGCACAACAATATGCTTTAAAATGGATTGTCTTGAGTGGGTGGCAGGTTTATCCTCACATCATAGCCAGACTCAATTTCTTGTCAGGCAAAGTAAGTCACACTGTTAACATATGCTCTATGATGGTTCTTTGGAACAATACACAAAAATCTACTGAACATTTTGCTGGTTAATTCTTAGGCCATTTTGTCATTCTTTCTGACTTCTCTTTCCATTTCTTCATTTTTTTATGCAACATTTGCATAAAAACAAAATCTACTTAAGGTCAGTTTTACTTTCTGACAAATTTCTTGCAAAGTGACAACTCTTTTTTTTTTTTTTTTTAGAAAATAAAGAAAGGCACTTTTATAAAACATACAAATCTGTTTCTTTATTCTCTAAGGAGATAGGGAAGTTGGCAAGGCAGGCCCAAGTCTTTCTGCAAATGCAAATGATGGGCAGCAGAGGGCAGCTCAAAAAAGCGAGAGCCAGATTTCTTCCAGAGACAAACTGCTCCCTGGAACTCAGCCTCAGGTCACTCATTAACTCAAGGTTTGCCTGTTTATTCATTTCAGTCACCACAGGGCAAGGAGTCAAAATGCTTTGATCTTACACAAGCAGCTGGAGATTGATTCCTCAGACCAAACCAGTTAAAGTGAGTATTCAGTTCATAACTGACTACCAGAGATGGTCTTAGGCACTTAGGAAAATGTCGAGTCTGCTAAGTATCAATGGCAGCTGATAATAACTTGTGCTCATGTTAGGGTGTCTTATATACATTAAATTAAAACTTAAATAGGACATTTTGTTACTTTGGTCGTAAGTGTCCATAAATCAACCATAAGTTTCATAAGCTTCGTAACTTGAATATTTAGGTACTTGTTTATCAAAGTATGACCTTAAGTCAGTTGGGCAATGGTTGTTTACAAGCTATCATAAGTGGAAAAAAAATGAATAGATAAAAGAAAAGAGATTTGGGGCTGCTGGACTCAGCCAGAAATGAGCACGGCTTGATTCACTGAAAGATAATTTTTCTACAGATTAGTGTCTCTTTTCTATCTTATGCCTATTCTCTCTATGCATATTTGCACATAATTTAAGAATATGATTCTGTATTTATATTACTTAGAAAATGAATTTGCAATACATTAAGATCATTTGGGGCTGATGATTTAAAAAGTAAAGTATGATGAGCAGATCACTGAAGATTACCTGGTATTCATATAATGAAAAGCAATTATTTGATGCCATATTAAGATACAAGGCATTTGTTTGAATGATCTTTGTAGGAAAATATTCAGTGAGTCATGGAATCAAGGAATCACAGTTTAAAAGCCTTTAGAAATTATTTGGTCTAACATCTTCAGAAAAAAAAAGAGACCTTAAGAAGGTCTCCATCTCTCCAGGGCAAAACAGGAGAAGAACCCAGAGTATGCGTTCTTCCATTCAATCAGCTGTTTCCATCAAAGAAAATATGTTATATCATGAAAACAATCGAAAGAGTGCCAAATGATTACAGAACCATAATTTTGACTAATGAGTGCTAATTTGTGTCTTTGTGATTTGGGTTGTCGTTAGCCGGCAATAACCTTTTTTTATATACATAAAATTATATGTCAAAAGAAGATTGTTTTAAAAACTTCAAACTATAAGATCTACACAATTACACACACACAAACAAGTTTTTGTCTTTGCTATGGTCATAATTTTATAAATAAAAACCTATATATACATATGTTGGAGAAGAATGGTCTACTTGGGAAAAGTATAGTTTAAATTGTCTTGAAGGTCATTGTCTATGATCAACATCTTTTAAGTGGACTGTATTCTCTGGCCCTAATGGAAATTTTATGTACTTTTGCAGGTCATTCTCAGATTCTCCATTATGTGCATCTTAAACCACTAATACGTTTCTTTTTTTGCCTTATTCTTATATATAGCACTGTTCATTGAGAGTTAAATGTAACTTGACCTATACGTTCCATGAGAGGATTGTTTCCATGCACTAAAATAACCTTTAGTGGAAATATTAGTCTAGGGTGATGTTTCTTAAACTTCCATGAGCATGTGAATCATCTGGGGATCTTCGTTAAATGCAGATTCCATTTCTGTAGGGCTGGGCTGGGGTCCAAGATTTTGATTTTCATACAGTGTCCAGTTGATACTGACACATTTGATTCTCAGACACTGAGTATTGAGGATCTAGAGGATTAATGAGCTTGGACAACTCTCCCAAATGCTTCCTCAAATCATAAGAGTTGTCTATGTATTGGGAAAATAGAGCACTGGCAGTGTGTTCACTTTTAATCATCCGGGAAGCTGGATCCAGTTCTTATCAATATGGACTTGTTGGGGTGGAATACTTGACTCACCAGGGTGAGCTCAAGTCTTTTATGTCATTAGTGAGTGGCTGGAAAGTGGATTTGTCCTCAGGTGAAATCAAAAATAGAGGGAAGCTGTTTGTAAAGTCAATGATTCATAGATGTTCCTCTTAAAATGGTGATCCCAGCTTTTGACCACTCTCAGGGGGTCAAAAACAAACAACAAACAAACAAACTAACAAACTAGCTAACTAACTAACTGATCTACAGATTCTCATTACCATACCTGACCTTTGGAGCTTTTCCTATTACTCTACAAATGCCTGGCTTTCTAGAGCGTTTTTGGACACTGCCCATGTAAGTGCTGTCTCCATCTCTACCAAGATTTTGCAAATGGATCTATTTAGGAGAGATACTAACTCCTGGTTTTGCTTAAAATTCTTTTGCTGCCCAAGATTGCTCAGAAAAACAAAACAAGACCAAGCCTCTGTCTCTGAAACAGCATGTTAAAATCACCACTGTCCTTTTTCATGGTAGCTTTATGAAGATTCAACCATAGATGGGCAGAAGCCTCAGAGTTGCCCTAAACTCACAGGAGAAATAATTTCTGATCTGTGGAGAATTCTTTGAACCCAAGTTGTTGTTGTTCGTTGTTGCTTAAAGTATCTTGGAGAGAAAAAGAATCAGAGAAACTATACTCCATTGTAATGGAAACTGGATTTTGTAATCCACTTCATATTTCTCAGTGGGCTTTGGGTTGGTATGACATTTTACTCTACAAACAGGGACTGCATACACTTTTATGTACTGTAAATGCTCAATTATAACCTTGTAGCAGAAAATACTGTACCCACTGAATACATAAAGAGCTATACTGGGAAAATAGAAAATAGTCTTTTATTTTACCTCAGCAATAGAAAAATAGTCTTCAAAAATACATTGCTAAACTTATGGGTTTGTATTAAAGTAGAATTCGTATGTACAGTAAGGCAGTAGTTCTATTAGCATCATGCTGTGATTATCTTTTAGAGTAGAGTTCATCTTTTGGGATTTTTTTTTTTCACTAAGGAAAGACTAGGGAATATAATATTTTTTTTTCCTGCTGTAGGAAAACATTCTAAAAGAATTTGCCACATGAAATTCATTTGCCTCTTATATAATAAAATTTTACTTTCCAAAACTATATTCTTTAGAGGCTTTGGAATGAAGTAAAATTTAGGGGTGTGAAATCTATGCTTAACATATTCAAAGTATCTTAAGAAAAAATCGGAGGCATCATTTTACTTGCATCTTGGCAATGTGTCAAGGTATAGGAACAGGTGTAAACAACTCGTCAGGTATGCTGGAATGCATGTGTTCTTTCCATGGGTCATATTTGGGTAATCCTAAAGAAAGAAGAGTGTCAAGATTAAAGAACTGTTTTTCAGAATTGGTTTTCATGGCATTTCCCACCTATCTGTCACCTTCCCGTGCTACCATTTTGACCATTTCATTTCCTTCTGTCACCTACTGAACCATGAAAGCCTTTTCCAGAGGATGTACCTAAATCGTACTATCCCTCAAGAATACTAAGCTATGTGCTTTTATTTCATTGAATACAATTTTTATAACTAATAGCAAAAAAGTAAATCTACAAATCACAGGACACAAAACGACTTGTTCTGGAAATCAGCAGTTGGAAAAAGAGGCAAGTGGTCAGACACGGAGCATGAAAAAGAGCAAAGTAGTGTCATTCTACCCACATTCTCGAGCATCAGCTCGCAGATGGCATTTTGTAACTCTGTAGTGTTACCTGAAGAAAAATCACATTTTACCCAAACCTTCCATTAGTCAACTCTCAATGAAAGGAGTGCGTGAAGCATGCAGGATCCAGGTAATCCAGCCCGCCCTGGGGGTGTCTGCAGTTGCTTGGTGTTGCTGTGAAGCAGGCCAGGTCTTTCTCAGCTTGATTCTGTTGATATGATGGCGGAGCTTCCTTGACCGATGCTTCAAACAAAGCCACGCTTTGAGCATGTGGCTCTGGCACTAACACCAGGATGTTGTTATCCATAACCCTGGAAACTTTGGCATACTCCTTACTGGTTTCAAGAGCCCCGGGCTTCTCTGTCTGGTCACTGTTCTCTTTCTGTTTTGGCAGCAATGACAGAGCTCCATCTTTGTTGACCTTGTGAATCTCCACATAATCCAGGGGTTTAGCAGAGATAAAGTGGGCTTTTTCCTGGGGCAGCAGCCAGGCTGTGCCTTGCTCAGTCTTGGAATGGAACTTTTCCATCTCCTTCTGCTTGTCTTCCTTTTCCTCCCCTCCAGTCTCAATGGTTTTAGAGGATCGTAAAGCATCTTTGCCTGCTTTGTCCAACAACATGGCCAGTGCACCTGCAGGGTCCACAGCCAGTTTACACATATCATCAATGCTGTGGTAAGGAGACTTGGGGTTGTGCTGGGCAGCCTGTGGTAAAGGCCAGGTTGAAGATTTGGATCCACCAGCATGATAGTAGTGGATTTTGCCTTCCATACTTATGCTGTGGGGGTCACAGGTGAAGGGAATATTTGTTTTGGGATTCTCAGGCTGCTCAATGACCTTAGGAGTGTGGAAAGTTGCGGGGTTGGCCCGGGGTTCCTCACACTTTTCCGACAAAAGGGAAGGGCTGTCACAGCTTCCCCGGCCAGAATCATTGTCAGGATCTAGGTGTGAGGGCTTCACACCTTGACCTGGGTGTTCTTTCGAATGTGCTGGCATTAGCTGCTGGTCCTCACTGTCATCTACTTCTAAAAACTCCACCAGCAAGTCCTCACAGTCAGAAGTGGGGGGAAAGTCTTGGCATCCCAAGGCACTCAGGAGTTCTTCAGACTTGCCCTTCTATGAAACACAGACACAAGGAAAGATGGCTATTAGCTTCATCACATGCCCAGTTGGCATCATAGTTGGCAACATGGCATCTGTTCAGCACCTTGATCAGGTGAAGTGTGGTAAGAGCTGTCTGGAATTTCCCAAACTCCAGGCATCGTGTGCCAGGCCATCTATAATCACATTCTGGGTGTTACTCATCAAATATTTTTAAGTCAACTCGTGATTTTTAACTTACTCAGTCTAAACAATAATGATCATCGGTTTAATGGGAAAGTAGTATGCACAATACAATAAACATAAAATTACTCAATAAAAGAAGCTTGTGGAACATCTGAAACCACAATGCTGAGGCGAGAAGCTGACTCTGGTACTCATTGGTGGAGTGGCTCCGAGCTGTCATCGCTGGCCTCCTCACCTGCTCCACCACTTTCTAGAGTGATAATAGGTTGATTCTTTCCTTTCTCCTGCTATTCTCTGCCTTCTCCTTTTCCTGTTTCTCTTTCCTTTCTCCCTTTTCCAATCCCACCTTTTCTGCTCCTTCTATTCCATTTCCCCCACATCTCATTCCTCCTTCTCCTCTTTCCCCACCTCTTCTTTCTATTCCATATTTCCCTCTCTCCTGTTCCCTCCTCCTTCTTCTTTTCTGCCTCTTCTTCCTCTAACTTCCCCTTTTCTTTCCAGTGCTCTTAGGTCAGGTACTACTGCCTCGTTTCGTTCTTGGCTTGATTACATATAGGGTATATATGACTTTGGACAAGCTGCTCCCATAACTTCATCTTCTTCATTTTAATAATAAGAATAATACGACCTATCTGAGAGGGTTCTTTGGAGGAGTAGAGATAGATAATGGAAAGAAGGATATTAATATTCCTAACCCTCAAGTGGCTATGCTGTCTCTGTGGCCAGGAGGTTGAATTGTGAGCTAGTCAGTAAATTTAGTTAGATGAATTGTTAGTGATTGATTTAGTCAGTTGACTTGTGAGCTAGTCAGTGGTTACTTTAGTTAGCAAAGGCATTCATGCTGGCTCTGTAAAAGTCAAAGCTAGACTGAATGGTGGGGTAAGAACACTGGATTAGGAGCCAAACTCCTGGGCTCTTATCACTGCTCTGATATTTGCAAACAAAGAAAATACAGACAAGCCAAATTCTCTGTGAGTCACTTTTCAATTTCTTGCACTATCAATCATAATATAACCAGATCAAGTGATATTTGCTTTCATCTACAGGGAATAGATTTAACATATGTCACTGTTAAGGTTTCTGTCGAATTGAAATTATCTATTTCAACTTAAAAAGAAATAAAAAAAGTTCTAATCTCTCTTTTCATTAAAAACAGTCTAAATACGCTTTGGTAAACAACACTACTATTTTACTAACCTAGTCTCAAGCGAGTGCTCAAACTGAGCAATAGGGAAAATAGACCATTCTATTACTTTGGACTTATATAAAGAAAATTCAAAGGGAAGCTTGTCCCATATGATGGAAGTGAAGGTGGGTTCCTATTTTGTATTAATCAAAACATTCACCTTCTTTCCAAATTATTTGTACAAAATCATAATAGCTGTGCTTCTGAGCAGCCCTGGGTCAGTGTACAGCATCAACATGTGTTTGTATGTTTTCTTTCCTTGCCCTTGGACTTTCCATATCTGATAGTGAGCACTCTTATCCCTCACACCTCTCTCTGTTAACGTATGCCAATAAGGAGACAGCCTGGCTGGATTGATGGGATTGTGTGTGCATTTGTGAAGTTAATTATAACAAAGTAGTGAGTCACATTTCATTCTCTGCCTCTGGCACTTACCTCCAACAGATGAGTATCAAATCCTTTTATTTTTGGCCCGGGAACCGGTGGAAAGATGCAGGTCATCATGCTATAAAATAATATGGGAGATTGAATAAATTACTCATCTTTTTGCTTTGTGATTTTTGAAAAATTATTTTTATCTTCAAATAGCTGCTATGGGAACTATAAAAAAGAGTATCGGGACTACATTAAACTAATAATAAGCGATGAAGATAATAATTACAGAGACCTCTCAAAATTTTCTCTAATTTAGAAGACTGATTTTGAAACTCATGAATTATTTGGACAATTTGCTTCTCTTAATTTCAGCTGTTCTTTCCAGATTTTTACTATTTCACAGCTGTGAACACCTGCTTCAAGTGAGTTCATTTTCCTACTTTTTTTTTTTTAAAGAAAGCACTGATAAAATGATTTTTTTTTTTTAAATTGGCAAGCACACTGCAACTAATGGTTAAAATTAGGCCTTGGATTATCTGTAGGTTTCCATTATCTTCACATTATCTTTTTTGCTGTTATTCCTGACAATCATGATTGAGAGAAGGGCTTAGAGATAATGAAGTACCTATAGCCCTTCAAAGCCACTGCCCAGACCATAATCAAACAGATGACAGCAGAAAGAACAGCCACAAAGATCCAAACCGTTGTGTCTTTCATGGTGAAGTCTAAAAAACAAACAGGCCAGAAAGCTTTGATCACATATAGTATCATTAAAAACAAAGCAGCCAAACTAATGTGTGAAACTTTTGAACACATGATTTTCTTCTAGCTTTATCACTTCTGATTTAAGAGCAATCCAACTTATATTTTCCAATATTACTAATATTTTACTATGTTGCACATATTTTACAATATAAAATTTCAAGTCCATTCACATATTCTTTTATTTGATTCTTAAAGAAGAAATCCATGGTAAGTTGCAGTAATAATAATAAAAGTTAACACTAAAAAAAGTTCTTACTAAAAACCATCAATCACATTAAGCTCTCTACCCACATTGCCTTGTTTTATAGATGAGGAAACTGAGAATCAAAGAGTGACTTACCCAAGGACATGTCAGAATAGAGTTGCAATCTGGGATTTGAACCCAGGCCTCCTGCCTCTAGGCCCTGTGATTTTTTTTTAGTATGAGCTAGTACCAGTCTAGATGTATGTACTGACTCACAGTTCAGTGTTCTTCCCAGCATGCCAAGCCAATGAAGCCCTGATACTTTGGCCAGGCAAGTTTACAGACCTAAATTCACTGAATTTCGTTTTCTCACTTTTAATTCCTAATGGTAATTATATTCTCTCCAAATACATGAGAGGGTTGGGAGCACCAAATGGGATAAAGATACTGGAAACTATAAAGTACTTTAGGAATGCAAAATGGCTCTTTCCCTTTGTGGAATATAAGCCACTATATTTAATGGCACTTTGTTAGATCTGAGGGCCTCTCATGTACTGTGCCCATGGATAATAGAACAACATATAATTCTCATCAGAGACTAAACATGAGTTTGTGACTTTGAGATGGGATAATACCCTACAAACTCAGGAAGAACTAGATGATGGTACTGACTGGACCCTCTAAATGCTAGGGATGAGGCATATGGAAAGGGCATAATGATTGACCATTTGACCCTCTGAGACATTTAAAGTCCACATCTGTACATTATCTGGAAACTGGTCCTCACTGACAGTCATTCAGGGAGAAATGCAACCCTGCTCAATGTCTTTGTGTTGGATAAAGAAATTAAAAACCCACCTCTATTTATTATTCTGGATAAGGCTCAAACAGTTTCTCTATTAGTAGTTAATACATGCAAATTAACCATCTAAAAATACTTAGGAATATAAGCAAAGGCAGTCCAGGCACTCACCACTGGGTATCTGAATGGAGCTCTCTTGACTCCACTTACTCCAGAATCCATGATCTGGTTTGCAGCGAACCTGGACAAGGTATTTCTGTCCTGGATATAAGCTGAGAATCTTAAATTGTGTCTGTTGCCCTGCAAAATGGGTCTAAGGAAGAACAAGGAAAACAGAAGTCACTTCTGGCTTTTGTTTTGAGGAAAGGGACTTTGCCACTAAATAATAAACCATTGGAAACATCAGGCCAGATGATGATACCTACAGGATACTCTGCTTTCACCATTCTGTGCTACCCTTTCAGATCCATCCCTCCTTTAAAAAATCCAATGACATACCTCATAGAAATGAAAAAAAGCAATCATGAAATTCATCTGGAAAAATAAGAGACCCAGAATAGCTAAAGCAATCCTTAGCAGGAAGAGTGAAGCTGGTGGCATCTCTATACCGGACCTTAAACTATACTACAAAGCAACAGTAACAAAAACAGCATGGTATTGGCTCCAAAACAGACTGGTAGACCAATGGTACAGAATAGAGGACACAGAGACTAACCCACAAAACTACAATTATCTTATATTAGACAAAGATGCCAAAACATGCACTGGAGAAAAGATAGCCTCTTCAACAAATGGTGCTGGGAAAACTGGAAATCCATATTCAACAAAATGAAATTAAACTCCTCTCTCTCACCATGCACAAAACTCAACTCAAAATGGATCAAGGACTTAGGAATACAACCAGAGACCCTGTGTCTAATAGAAGAAAATGTAGGCCCTAATCTCCATCATGTGGGATTAGGCCCCAACTTCCTTAATAAGACTCCTGTGGAGCAAGAATTAAAATTTCAAAGGTTTTCTCTCTCTCCACTTGTAACTTTGTTTCACAATGACAAATATGTCATACCCCTCCAACTCTGCTGCATGGAAGACATGATAAATGTTAATAAATCAACTTTATAAATGTATAAGGGACAATAAAATTGGAAAATAGTTTATAAACTCCAGAGAAGTAACTGATTTAAGGATTATTAATTGGTATTAAAATAATAAATTGGAAGAGAACAAGGTCTTCATGTATGTTGAAGCAACTGTAAAATTGCTGTGAAATTGTGATATTTGTAAAAATCAAATGAAACATGAGTTTATAAATAAGGGACCGGATTTTCATCTCCCCAACACAGGCGTCAATTTAAGCATCATTAATGGTTGGTCAACCAGATGGCTGTGTCTGGTGATGATGGTGCTGATGATGCATTATGAAGCATGTAATATCACCTCTGAAGTATGCTGGGCCCAAATTGTGCAATCTGAATCTGCTCCAATCTCCAAAAATTTGGGGAAAGAGAAATTAACTGACATTACAGAGAATTAATCAGATAAATGAAGAAGATGAAATATTCTATGGGACAAGTGGCCCAGCCTCCTGAGTGCATTAATACTAAAGAGATTTAACAACCAGGCATTATGTGTGGTCTTGAAGTGGATTTTGGTTTGGACAAGCCACCATTAAAGAAATTCCTGAAACACTGAGGGAGGGATTAAAAGATGGACTGGATACTACATGTTATTCAGGAATTTAATTTTTCTATATGTGATTCTATTATTTGGCATATATTTGGAAATGCTCTTTGTAAAAAAGACCCATATACTAATGTATTTGAGGGTAGAATATCATAATGCCTGCAATTTACTGCATTATTTCTTTTTTACATTCAAGTATTTGAAAGTATTTCCTTACAAATACAGAAATTGCCTATGGATAAATTACAGTAAGATTCTCCCTACCTCCTGCCCCAGTGTAATTTACATACTTTCATAGGTGTCTAGATCTAAGGTATACTTAGAAAGGCAGGTGGGGAGCCTGGGGGAGAAGGCTGTAAAGTGCAAGAAACTATTTCTGGGAGAGCCATGAAGATGGACTCCATTCAATTCCAAGAGAGGAGAGAAGGCCTTCCCACATCTGGGTGGGTTACATCTGCCTGGGTAGGCCAACATGGTGGCCCACTAGTTGAAGAAATGATCTGTTGATAGCCGTGAGGGGTTCATCCTTGCTAACGAATATGGATTCTTCAAAAACATTCTGTTTGACTCACCTCCCACTCAGCTGCTTTCTCAGGTTTTAATCGAATTTCATACTGTAGTGTGAGCCAACCAGATCTTACGTCAACCAGGCTGGGTGGGAACCACTTTATCCACAGATATGGTTTTCTGTCTTCTGGCTGTTTCACTTCCAATGTCAGGTTCTCAGGAGGGTCTGGTTCAACTGTACATAGAAAAGAAATTCCAGTTGCACTAAGTGTTCACAACTTTTATTTGCCACTACAGTTTTCTATCATGGGTTGCATTTTCAACTTACCAGCCTTCTTTCCCCAACACATTATAATCCCTTAGAAGACAGGAGTTATGCTGTCTGCCTCTTAGTATGTGACCAATCCTATCTGTACTTAAATTTGAGTTTAGTATGGTCAGACTAGCAAGCAGCTGAATTTTTGTTTTTGATGTGTTCTTCACTTTCCAGCAACCAAGGTCAAATATATACGCAAATTATTTTCATGATGGCAGAGACCAGGTGATACAAGTTAAGCTGGAATTTGCAAATGGGAGTTAGGATGAAAGATTATTGGGAGGGGACTTGTAAACTTATTTTTTCTCAGCTAGGAGCAAGATTCTCTTTGATGGCACACATGTTTTGTGAACCATCTATTCATATTTATGACTTAGGTAATAAGTTTACAGATTCTACCTTTGATTCCTCATTTACATTTCACATCCAATACACGTTAGCCCTGATGGTGAATGGAATTCATTCTTTCAGATACTAGTTATCACAATGTGCCTAAAAGTTGGACTTTTTGGCAATGATCTCTTTGGTGACCTCATAACAACTTGTTGTTCCATTCCTTCATTCTGCAAATGTTTTCAGCAAAATGATCACAAACAGTCTTTGGGTGCTTGCTACATGCCAGTTGCTGCATAAAACTCTCTCCCTGCATCATATCATTCAATGTCTCCAACTAACTCCATACCGTGCTATTACTGTACCCATTCTACAGAGGAGAAAACAGGCTTAGAGGAGGGGAAATTACAGTAAAAGTGACATTTGAATCCTGATCTATGTGGTCTAGAATCAACTTTTTCTACCATTTTACTCTGCCATGGCTGTGAGCAGCTCTGTGTGATGCCAGGGGCTGGAGAGTGGGCTTGGGATGCAGTTGAGGCAAATGAGGTGCAAAAGTTGCAAAAATCTTGGCACATAAAAAATGCTCAATGCCATTAGTCTTCTGGGAAATACAAGTCATAACCATAGTGACATACCATTTTACAACTACCAGAAAGCCTAGAATTCAAAAAAGTGTAAAATAAATGTTGGCAAGGATGTAGAGAAGTTGGAGCCTTCTGGTACGAATATAAACTGCTATGGAAAATACTCTGAAAGTTCCTCAAAAAGCAAAATATAGAAATACCATATTGCTCATCAATTTCATTCCTAGATACATGCCCCCAGGAACTGAAGAAAAGATGTTCAGGCAAAAACTTGTACATGAATATTCACGGCAGCACTATTCATAATAGCCAAAAGGTGGAAAAACACAAATGTCCACCCACCAATGAATGGATCAAATGTGGTGTAGTCATCTATTGTATGATCCCATAAATGTACAATATTCAGGCTGGGCAAATGGAGACAGAAGGAAGATGAGGGTCACAAAAGACTGGGAGAGGGAGAAATAGGGAATGAGCGTGTAGGAGGTATGACATTTCCATTCACGATGATGTGACTTTAGGGAAACAATGGTAAGTCACTTGTTTCCCTAGGCTGGGAGCTAGAACTAGATAAATGTTGCATAACATTGACAATGAACTAATGGCACACTTTCAATGGTAACTGTTGTTACATGTATTCTACCACAATAATAAAATGATGGAGGCATCATTCTCAATTCCTGAAAGTGCAGGGTCCTGAGAACACCTCCCTAAAACTGAACTGCCTAGGGTGCAATTTGTCTTACCCTAGTCTCACTTCTGCTGGTCAGTAACATTTTCTCCTTTTATTTATTGCCTCCAGAAATCAGTCTCTATACCAGGTGGGAAAGAGAGTGTGTGTAAGAATAGCATACTTGGCATTGTGACTTACATTTATCTAAAAAATGAGCTTTAGAAAAGCTTCCATAAATCCTAATGCATATGAACTCCTAAGAAAGATTATTCTATATGTACTTACTAAAGAAATATCAATTAATTAAAAGAAGCATTAAGTTAAGCACATACTGAGCAATATCTGTGATTAAAAAACATGCGTGTACAAAAGTCTAAGTAAATATCCAGAATGAATTCTTTAAAGCAAAATTCCTTCACCATTTGGACTAGATAGTCCTTTGCCCTGGGGGGCTATCCTACACACGGAAGGATGGTTAGCATTGGCTTCTCTTCTGCCCCACAGATGTCAGTAATACCCTGCCCCTCCTCAAGTCTCAACATTCAAAAACATCTCTAGACATTGCCAGACATCCTGTGAAATGCAAATAGCTCCCAGTTGGGAACTGCTATTTTCCAGAGTCTCCAACATAGCTAAATATTACCCAGCAATATGAACCCAAAGAAATTGATTTCTGAGCAACTAGTGGCCAATGCTTTATAGGGATAACCTGTATCACAAGTTATCACTGGATGAGAGTCAAGCTGGTAGAAAATGTACCATGGTGGAAACAGATATTTAAGTGAACTCTCTTGGCCTGCCACCAATACAGCATGCTGCAGGGTTATATGAGTTCCACAAACACTTCTTTTATTACTTGGAAAAATATAGTCCAATGCACATTCTTTCATCAGAGAATTAGTTTTCCAGAGTCAAGGCAAATTCAATATGAACTTGTTGATTTCATTTTTAAAATATACAGCTTTTCTTTAATGAATACTTTGTTTTGTGGATCATTTCATTACAGCATTTGTTTATTCCAAAGTTTTTCTTGTTTTTTGTTGTTTTGTTCTCAAATATTATAACTTTTGAGGACTAGGCAATTAAAGAAAGAGCCCACAAAATGTAATTATCTGTCATTTAGCATCTTAAAGGCTTCATATTTCAAGGGAATTTATATGATCAGAATTTATTTTATTTCTACTTGTCAGTAGGATTACATTTCTGATTTTCTTAAACTAAGATCAAATTCAAATTCTACCCCAATGCTTACTCCAATAATTTTTGTAAGGGAAAAATATTCAAGTGTGTGTCAATTGGTATTGCAAGCTTTTCTAGTTTTTAAGGATCAACCACTGACAATATGTCAATGGAATTATATGCAGTTGAATAGTGGAGGGTCCCAGCCTGATCTTCCTTGTTGGATAGTATTGTGTATATCAGGAGACTCAAGAGACCTTGAATCTAGTTAGCAACTTCATAGATTAATACCCAACATATGTAATGAACCCAGCCATTTTTTATTCTATGATTTCTTTTTCTCCCTCACTGAACCATAAGGGCCATTGAAGTTATGCCCACTTGCCCTGCAGCTTAAAGATGATCATGCAAATCAAGGAATATCTTCCAGGTTGATTTTTTTTCTACTTTGCTAATGACTTCTCCATATATTGTACTTGTGATCTTGGTTTTCAGTTTGATGCTCAAGCATCAAGCCAATTCTGTATTTGTAAAATAATAGCTTGGATTGTTAAGAAATATATGTATTTTGAGAATTCATGGTGGGAGTAAAGTAATTGCAGCAATTTCTATGGATGCAGAATCAGATGAATCTCTTCTAACTGCTGCTCTACAGGGAATAGCTTTGTCTTCCATGGAGAGAATAAAAGAAATAAATCCCAGCTTATCAAGGTAGAAAGGGACATTGATTATATGGTCAGTGCAGGAGAGAAACATTAACAAGGAGAGCATACATAAAACAAGCATTGTTGCCAAGCATGGGGCGCATGTCTGTAATCCCAGTGGCTCAGGAGGCTGAGGCAGGAGGACTGTGAGTTCAAAAGCCAGCCTCAGCAAAAGTGAGGAGCTAAGCAACCCAGTGAGACTCTGTCTCTAAATAAAATACAAAATAGGGCTGGGGACATGGCTCAGTGGTCGAGTGCCCCTGAGTTCAAAGGAAAGCACATAAGGATCCCAAGTGCCAAACTTACTGAATGAATGAATCCACAAAAGTAATTTGAAATGCTCAGTTGACAAGGATATTGTGAATTTTCTCATCTTTTTTTTTTTTTGGTCAGGGATCGGCCCATAAGCAAAGAAGACTCAATTGAATTTAACTATTGGTAAATACATAATGGAGTAACAAATTCTTCACCCCTCTCCTTCCCCTTACCTATATAAGTCACATCCACATAGCGTGGATCCGAGGTACTGCTTCCCATCTTGTTGGTGGCATTTACTGTCATGATGTATATTGTCCATATAGAGGTGTGCTTTTTGCTAAAGTAACAGGAGTTGGGGCCACTGGTTTTGTAGTCTGGACATTCATGGGTGATGGTCTCTCTGCAATGAGTAACATATTAGGAGGAAATAAGAAAGTGATAACAACTCTAACACCACTGGCTTTTGGAGATTTGACATTTTAAGTGCATATCAGCTGGGCAGAGAGAGAAAGGGCTGGAAAGGATGTTTTAGGGTCTCAGCTATTCTACTTCTCGGAAACCCTTCCCTCTGTATAGTGCTTTTGCGAGCTTTGAGATATGCATTGTCTGATAATAAATCCTGAGCTGCAAGGATATGGGTATGGCCAAGGCACTGCCATACCCAGGCAGTAACATTATATCACCTCAGGGAACTGGGACTTTCACCTGCATACACACATAGTGTGGCCATCTACAATGCAGCATTTATTGTACTTACATGTTGAATTACATTTGGGAAAAAAAAAAAGATTTCAAGAGGATAAATACTGGCATCAATATACTTTAGATAACCAAATCAGTAAAGTGACTTTGAAAAGAGATATTTTAACCCCGAGTGGCTTATTAGGCTGCTCATATGAGGAGATACAAATCCAGTCACACCACAGAGGGATGGAGGTTTATTTGATTTTGGTTTCCAGTTTGAGTTCATAAAATCTGCTTACATGACACCCCTTTGGGTCCCAGATGGAAGGACAGCTTTGTGTACAACCAGGAGCAGTTACTGGAAAGTGAACCAGCTGTCTTTACTAGTAATATATCCAATTCTCCAGGATTTCCAGGAGAATCTCATTGTGAATTTAGCACAATTCTCACCCAGGGATGTTTTGTTTAGTCCTTATGGCAACATTATATCCAAACATGCCTTCCAGGAGATCTCCAGTTCTGGATCAGCAATTTGATAAAAGAAAAACACTGACCTTCTTTTCCTTATACACTTCTTTATTTTCTTGGATGTGAAACAAATTTGAAAACCTAATGTGCCACATTTGTCAAGGATTATATGGTGCTGATTTATATAATCCTATCGTGTTACAAAAGTAACATGTTTACTTAGGCAAAATTACAAATGGCACAGGGTTTACGTATGGTCGTCTAAGATTATTATAAGGAAATACTTCTATGGAGACTTGGGCTGCAGCCTAAGCTTGTGACAGGTAAATGGAAACATTGCTAATATTTTGTTGCCAATGTGGT
This sequence comes from Marmota flaviventris, assembly GCF_047511675.1. Classification (NCBI taxonomy): domain Eukaryota; kingdom Metazoa; phylum Chordata; class Mammalia; order Rodentia; family Sciuridae; genus Marmota; species Marmota flaviventris. The sequence continues at coordinate 145,199,400 of NC_092502.1, forward strand.
GGATCAGCTTGCCTAGACTGAGAAAGCTTGTAAAGGACCTTAACAAGAGAAGGTGGACAGACACTCCTTTTCTCCAGGGGTTTGAGCCTTTGTGGTATACACCCAGAAAATTCTGACTCAGAACCATCTCTACTTTGGCCTGGATGTGTGAACAGTCTTGTGGGGCTTGATAGGAGAGAAGATAACATTTTACCCTTCCTTGTGGTAAGTCAGTGTGTAATTGGTAGGCAGTCCTCCGTCTGTCCCAGGACTCCACCAGCAGGTGAATGTTTCCTTCTCAGGAGAACGACATTTAAAGATAGTAGGTTTTCCAGGAGGTGACTCTCCTAAAAATAAGTCACAAGCCATTGGGGTTAATATTGAGATCCACTCAACCACTCAACTCTTCTGCTGGTGACAGCACAGTGAAGACACCCAGATCAGAGAGAGGCTCAGATGAGCAGATCTACAGGCTCAGCACCCAGGAACACCCTTTGGGTGCTATCCTAGGGCAGACAGTGTTCTTGGAGAGAGAGCTTGGTGGTGGTTGTGGTGTGTGCCTGTGTAAATGTGTGAGTGTTGTGTTTTGAGATGGCGATACCAGCAGTTCACGTGGGGCAGTGACCAACTGTAACATTTCAGTGAGGAGTGAGCCTGGGGAGCAAGAAGGATGGGTTTGGCTTGGAGAGTGTGAGGCCTTCCTCCCATGGAGTCTAAAGAGCTAACGTAATGCTACAATATAAGGTGACTTCTTCTCTGGCACAAGCAGCCTGTGCATCCTTTGCCCACACATTGCTCCCTGGCACATCTCTGCTTCTGGGTTTCTGTCTTCCTCCATCCTCACACCACTAACTCCAACTGTCTCCATCTTTAGTTTGTCATCTATCATTGATGCCCCCTTTGTCTGAGTGTTCCTCAGCAGTTCCTCCCTCTCTCCTCTTATCTTCTTCTTCCCCTTTCCTGTCACTTTTCCTTGGCTTTGGCCTAATGGCCTAGTGGATCTCCCCATCCTCCCCGTTACCATCTCTGAGTCTTGGTTTTTAGTCTTTCTTTCTGCTTATATTTTCTCCCTCTTTGGGTTTTTTTGTGGTGAGATGGCAAAGGGCTGTCTTGCAATTCTATGGACCATTTTGGGGAAGGAGTATGGTAAGAGGTAGGATACTGGGCAGGTCCTCTCTGAGCTGTGAGCTACCATGAGCTGCATTCAGTCTCAGGCTGGAAGCTGGAAGGTCTGCTTAAGGTGATATGGAAAATACAGTGTCAAGGAGGAGGGAGTTTTTTAGTTGCCTAATCCCCAAAGCTCTTGGCAAGCTGGTTCCCATTTCTCTTGCTTGGCTACTGTTAACTCCAAAGAGAAACTGAGCTATCCTAGGAGTTTGCCCCAGTGCAGCTGGGCTGGGGAGGCCAACTAACCATCTATATAACTCCCATTTGCTCCTTCTTCCTGTCAAGTTTAAGGCCCCAGTGTTCAGTTTAATCAATGAGGAGCCGAGAGAGAGGAGCTCTGAGTTAGGCCTCAGCAGCTCAGAGGGTTCTCACTGTTTCCTCCCGTACTTCTCTCCATCCCTCAGGCAGGATCCTAGGCCAGAACTCCTAGTTGAGCATCAGACTAGGAAGAGCAAGTCTGCAGGAGACCCTGTGAGGGGGACATGCATAAGAAGGGGTTCTCTGGGTAACCTGGCCAGAAAGGAGAACTGAATGGGATGGCACAACATGGTGCACAGGACGGACCCAGGATACCAGGCTAATCATGCCAGTGGGAGCTGAGCAACATGCCAGTTTATAGGCCCCGTGAAAGCAGTCCATGTCAGCCTAGGGCAGCTCTGCCAATATTTGTCATTGCTCATCTTCTAGGGGAAATTTCTTCAGGATGATGTATTTGGGAATCATGGCAAACACACAAGGTTCCTTTTGTTTGTTTTTGTTATGAGTGAGGAGGAATATGTGACATAGGAAGAAAAGTTTATTTAAAAACCCCAAAGTCTATGGTTAAGTAATACAGTTGAAGACACTCGGGGCTACTGTTCATGATTGGAGTACTTAGAATTTCCCTCATGAATGATTCTGACCTCTGCTTTCCCTTTTCTCTCTCTTTCACAAAAACTTCTCTTTCACATTTTACTGGTCACCAATAGTATTTTTAGGAAACTCAGAGAGGAAGGTAAAGTTGTGACATTACAATGTGTGCCTTTATCCTCTTTAGAGACAGTCACATGTAACGGACTGTCTTAATACACAGACACACAGGGACAATCACACAGGAATCACACATGCAGGTGTTAGGCAGATGTCCACATAGATCCCACATCCCAAGTACACACACACACACCCCACATACATGCACAGAGAAATACACACAGGGTCACACTTACAACAGTACATATTATTACACATACTTGTACACACAGAGTACACATACAGACATTCTCATAGGTACACACACAGGCATAAACCCACACACAGATTTATACCAACACAGGTACTCACAGAGGAGCATTTGCAATCAGGCAGTATAAAAAGTTAATATGCACATAGGTACGCTCATAAGTATTCACACTCAGAAATGTATAGGGGTTGACACTCAGAAATGTACACAGACACACTTAATTTAGCTGTGGATAATGTACAGGCACACTCCTAATTTAGCTGTGGATATTATTTCCCAAATCAGCAGATAACAGAGTTGGCTGTATCTGTTTCTCACCATGCAATAGCAGTCTTTTACATCTCTTCATGGTTTTTCCAAGATTTTTCACATTTGTTATTTCATCTGTGGTGGAGGAAATGTCACTGTCCTCACTTTAAGAATTTGGAAAGCCAAAGAGATTGGGCAATTGGCTCAAGGTCACACAGCCAGCAACTGGCAGAATCTGGACTAGAACTCAGGTCCTCAGAAGTGTTTCATGACCCTCCTCAATGAGGATAGAAGGCAGAGAGCATAATGACAAGTTTGCATTAATTTTTCTGCATTAATTTTAATGCAAAAAGGGTTGCAAATAATTTATTAGCAGCACATGACATAGCATTTTTATTTCTCACAACTGCATTGCAAGAAAGCTGTGATGATCTCTTCACCTTCTTGATAAACACCCCAGCAATAAAAGAGAGCAGGACAATCTCTTACTCACCATTCAGGAGTCTGATGTTGAGAAAAAGCAGCAGCATGAAAACAACTGTGGATGCCACATTATCCTTCATGTTGGCTCCCTTTTCTTCTTACAGGAAATGTATCAAAGATTGCCTGAAAGAGAGGCAGCAGGCAACTTTTTTGAAATGACAGCCTGGTCAGGCATATGCACCAATTTATTCTGGGTGTTTACAACTGTTTCTTGCTCCTTGCTTAATGTGAATGACAAAACAGAAGGAAGGGAATGTAGGAAAATGTAACATGGGATGGCTTGGCTCAGAAGCCTCGATTTGCACTTGCTGGGAAAAATTCCACCGCCAGAGGTCATCAGATGATAACATAGAAAGTTCAAGGGGATCACAGTAGTCCACTCCTTTGCACACATCCCAAGGGGGGGGGGGGATGTTCTCTTTTCATTCCACAGTCATCTGACTATCATGCATTTTATGTGACATAGATTGTATGCCCTACAAGGGAACCATTCTAGGAGGGCTTTGGCTTTAAATCTCCAGCCCCAAATAATCCTGGCTGAAAAGTCAGTTTCTCAGTTTCTGACTTTATCTAGCCCCACGGATCCTGCCAAGTAGGGGGTGCTTTCTTTGAAGGTTCAGAGTGAGAGGGTCCTGGAAGCCTGGGCTATGAGCATGGTTGTGAAGCAAACTTTACAATGAACTCTAGTGAACCTTCACGTGATTTCTTTCTCCCTTTTGTGAAGTCCCATTATAAAATATAATAAACTCCAGTAATAATTCAAATCCCTTGAGCTCAGAGTATTAAGCAAATTTTGAACCTGCAGGGGTTGAGAGTTTTGAGCAATTTATTATTAATATTATTATTTTTACCCTTGGAACAGCTTTCAAAGCCTCTCAATGTCCTTCTAAGAAAAAGGATTTTAAAAACTTTTTTTTAAAAAAGAAGGCTCATTAGTTTTATTAGACTTTAAACGACACTCAGAAAACAATAGATTTGATGAACCGAGTGTAAATTCTCAGAAACACATGGCTTTAATTTCTCTTTAAATTTTATTTTATTTCTTTTCTTTTTTAGTTAGTTTGTTTTAGTTTTTAAATGAAGGGGAGAGCATCAGGGGCAAAGCTGTGTTGTCTGATGAGCCTCTAAAAGATCTTCGCCCATTCCTCCTGACCAGAGTGTGAGTCTCCTCCTGACAGTCACTTAATGGGCAGTTTTTTGAAGGCTTTCTCCACCCGACACTTCCTCCTGCAAGACATACTCAGAAATAAAAAGCTCAGTGATAGCAAAGGTATAGGGCACAAGGGCACTAACTATCAGGTAGCTCCCTTACACTGAGGCAGCTGTTTTAATAATGGATCCTGGTCCTCTAATGGGTCCTGTCAGGTAGCCAGCATGTTGTTCTTTGAAGGTCCAGATTCCTTCCAGATGCCATCCTGGGTTGTACATTCTCAACCATCTGCACCATCTAATTCCTAGGGGTCATCTAACTTACATCAAGAGGGCAAAGCCCCTGAAAGGGTTTTAAATAATGTCTATGTGACTCTTCTGGAGCATCTGTGATGGGACAGGCACAGGGCAAAGTACTTTAATCATTTGAATTTTATTTTGTTCTCACAATGGCACCATGAGTAGGTACAGATTATTACCATCCCCTTTAACAGATGAGAAAGTGAAGTATGGAGAGGTTTAGTAAGCTGACAGGCATCTACCCATAGGGACAGAGCAATTGGGCAAATCTGAGAGCATCTGATAAATCATCCTGATTTGCAGAAAGTCTATGATAGATGGAACAATTATTCCCCCTTCTGTTGGAAAGACAGTGGCGATTAAAACAACAGACCCAACAGACCCGACAAGTGGATGTGTAGTCCTGAGCAGAAAAGGAGAGCCAGGGCTGAGAGGCCATGTTGGCTTCTGCCCTGCTTATACCTGCTGGTCTCAGATTCTGTTGATCTCCCTAATCCAGCTTAACCAGGTACAGATAGCCCAGAAAGAGGTCTTTGTCCTGGTAATCTGGTTATCTCATCTTAGGTTGGAAATAGGATTCTGGATTCTTCTGCCCACTGGTCAAGACTTTATTATTATTTTAAAAATAACATCCCTTTATTGAAGCTTCTCTGCTTTGGGTGGGGGGCATTGTATTAAAATGCTTGGACTCAGCATGCCATAAATCACACCTTTTTGGTGAGGTCAGGTGCTATCTAGGCAGATCTTCCAAAGCAAGGTTCCAAGTGTTTTACTATAGAAATGCTAGGGTGGGGATACAGGGTAGGTTCAGCAGAAGTAGATTTTGTCATCTGCTCATACTTGCTCATAAACTGATGCAGGATCAAAGAAACACTCCCAATAAAAGTTTTTTTTTTTTTCCTATAACTTTCAGGAAGCATTTTATGGACTAAAAGGAAGAACAACTATTCTCTGGGATTTCCTGAGACATAGCCTGGTCTCTGATTACTACTGTATATTTTCTTTTTTTAAAAAAAATATTTATTTATTTATTTTTTTAGTTGGACACAATATCTTTATTTATTTATTTTTATGTGGTGCTGAGGATCAGACCCAGGGCCTTGCATGTGCCAGGCGAGCACTCTACCGCTGAGCCACAACCCCAGCCCCAACTACTATGTATTTTCTAATGCCTGAAACCCCTGTGCCAGGGAGTTAGACAAATTCATAGTGGAATCAATGTAGTGTTTCATAATGATTTCTCAACTTATTCTGCATCTTACACCTCAGCAGAAGAAACAAAATAGGCTCAGTAAGTCTTTAGAGTAAAAGATAATGGCAGCTTTCCCCCCACCCCCAGGGGGTTGCGCTAAATGTTAACTCCCATCAGACCCAGGGTGAGTTCCAGCATTAATCATACCTGTATTGCTCATTGACCAGTTTTTATGGCTGGCAAACATTAGATTAGGGATGGAGTTGTTTTTTTTTTATCTCTCTGAGTCAACTCTCCATTGGATTTTGATCTCAACTCTCCAAAAGGATCTTGAGCAAGGGTAAGCCAACCCTCCTTATGTACTACCTCAACTCAGGCTGGAACATCCAATGGAGTCAACAGTCTGCTTTTCATGATGTTATAGCAGCAAAAGGCTTGAAATATTTGGAGTCCAGTTAGCAGAAAGTCAGCCTTGCATATTGGGTCCCAGGTCAATCACTGCAGGCTTCTTTCCTCACTATCTCTGTGAGTGTGACTGACTGTGCTTTAAAAATACAAAACTTGCATCTGAAGAGCAGGTTGGTAGCAAGTTTGTGACCCCCCACACCTTGCCTGTGACTACCTGACTTGGCTTTCTGCCTTCTGAGTCCTCAAGGCTCTCCTATCCTAACGTTTCTTCCTATCATATTATCCAGTGCATCTTCCTACCCTGCTCCTGCTGCTGTGGTATGGACGCCAAGAAAATCCCCTTCTCTCTTGGGCTCCTCTATGTCAACACCAATCCTGTTTAGACCTTTTTAGATCCTATTTAGGCTCTTTCCAAAAGCCTCCCTTCATTACCTTCTTCATTAAGCCAAGTCTCTTCCACAGAGGCCAACAGTTGAGAAAGAGGTCCATCAAAACGTGGCCTGGAACCTTGCCCTTTTGAGAAACTAGATTGAAAATCAGGGCCATGGTACCACAGCCTGTGCTGATTCCACTACACCCATTAGGGAGGACATGAACTAGCAGAGGAGGCCGAGTGGCTCCTAAGAATTAAAAATACAAATCCAAGATTCAACACACCACTCTCCACTATCAACCCTAAAGCCTGTGTTGGTTAGACTTAATCTGCCTGTTCTGGCTCACCGAGCCCCTGAGCAAATCAGCCCAGGATGCCAGCAATCTTGGTTCTCCAATTTTGTAGCACTTGTTCCCAAGATCAGGCATTAGGTGAGTCAATACTGAGTGTGGTCTCTACTCTGGCTGCCATTTCATACCAGCCTAAAAGTTAAGACTGTTACACAAGTTCTGTACAAAGTCAATGACAGTAGAATGAATAAGAGAATCAATGAAGCCTCAAAGGTGAACAAGACTCTAAGATTTGGAATAGGACATCTCCTGCATGGAGGAACTATGGTTTTATCTGAGTATGAGTATGATAAATGCTAGACTTAGAACCATTGTGATCTGTCATTGTTACAGTTAGTTTCCCTAACTGTAGAAATTGACCTAACATGCTAGGCAGGGATTCTGAGGATTCTTCAGCTCTTGCAAGCCCAATTGTCAGATGGATAAGCAAGGCCTCATCTAAGTCTTTCTTTAAATACTGCTATACATGTGGTTTACATATATGAATCATTAAGTATTCTGCAATAATTTACCACCAAGGGAATATGTCCATTGTATCACCCAGGTTAAGAAACAGAACACTAACAGCACCCCAGAAATCCAACTTGTGCCTCCTCCTATTATCTATCCACACTACCCAAGTAGGAGCCACTCTCCTGACTTCTAACACTACAGATGAAATTTACTTACTTCTGAATTTTTAAAATATTTTATTTTTTAGTTGTAGTTATAAATAACACCTTTATTTCACTTATTTATTTTTATGTGGTGCTGAGGATCGAACCCAGGGTCTTGCACATGGGAGGCGAGCACTCTACCACTGAGCCACAACCGCAGCCCCTACTTCTGAATTTTATATAAATAGAATCATACGCATGCATTTAAAGAGAATGTATGTGCGTCTGGCTTCTTTCATCATCCCACATTACTGTGTGATTCATTCCTGTCATTACATGTAGTTTTACATAATTCATTTTCATTTCAACTCATTCATATTTCACTGAATGAAGTATCATAACTTATTTATTCATTCCAATGTTGGTGAATGTTTGTGTTATTTCCATTTTTGGCACATTGGGTTTTGCTAAGACTGAGCCAGCTGGAATGGTGGGCAAACACCGTATGCCCCATAACCCTTACCTGTAGCTCTGTATTATACAAGGTGAGTGTGCTTCCTGTCATACCTTCTGATAATTAGCCTCAATTACATTTCTACTGCATTTCTTGTCCTAAAAAAAATAAAAATAACAGTCTCATTTCCTGAGAACACATTTTGAATACATGCCTTCACTGGTTAAAGTGTTAGGCATTGTGTTAGGCACTTCCTTTGGGCCCCTCTGCCCAGTGGGTTTTCTTATCTGCCCTTCCCCACCCAGTATTAGACAGCCTGAGGTTGAAGCACAGTGTGAGAACCCCCAAGTGCTCTTGATTTCCAAGAATCTGGCTTTTCTTTCCAATACAGAAGGCCAGAATTTAATTTGGAAAACAAAGGACATAATCTGCTCAGGGTGGAGAGAGAAACAGGAGGGATTTAGCCATTTCATACCAGGCTAAAAGTTAAGACTGTTACACAAGTTCTGTACAAAGTCAATGACTTTGAATGAATAAGAATGAATAGAATGAATAAGAGAATAAAATGAAGCCTCAAAGGTGAACATTCTCTAAGATTTGTAACAGAACATCTCCTGCATGGAGAAACTGTGGTCTTACCTGAGTATGAGTATGATAAATGCTAGACTTAGAACCAGTGTGATCTGCCATTGTTGAGAGGAGAATTTGTAGAGGTTTTAGAATATGGTAACTGATCTTTCATGGAGATGCTGGAAATTGGAGATTCGGTGCCAAGAGAATTTTGGCCTAGTGGCAGATGAAAGTTTTAGCTCTTCATGCTCCACCAATAATTAGCTTTGTGCAAACATGTGGCCACAGCAATGAATGGTCACCTGTCCATAGCCCAAGTGGTACACTTACACATTAGTGAATATTCACAGAAGACCCTTGTTCAAGAGGTCATCCATGACTATTATTTTTTATGGCTGTTACTATGAAGTTTACATTTTGTTGTTTTTTGAATGTGTTTCTATCCTATTCCCTGTTTGGTGCTATCCCTCGATGGGAAACATCTGGAACTTTCCACAAGGGAATTATTTCTATGTAAAATGTTTATCACATTAGAATCTGGCAGGTTAATCAGAGAATCAGGACTGCGTTAAAGTTATTAGAAATAGGGTAGAAACTGCTTTCTAACATTCACCTCTGATTTCAAACATATCCCTCCTTACTCTCTCATAAGCCCCAGGGTTCCTGAAAGGGAACTCTATGCTCCGTGAAGATGCACCGAAGAGGAGACCTGTGCTATGCATGATGATGGCTGCACTCTGTAAGAAGCAGATGATCAGCAGAAGGAGCATTGGCAAACTGGGACCTCACTGAGGGTTGGTGCTGTGGGGAAACTTCCACAGAAAGATCTACTGGCTTCCAACCTAATTGGGCTAATTGCCACACTATAATGTATGCTCCTTTGTACTGGAGTCATTTAGTAAATCAAATGCTGCATGCTTACCCATGGCTGGAGGCATCGCTTCCAATTACACCAGCTTCATTCCCTCACCACAGGATCCCAGCAACATTGTTTTTTTTTTTTTTTTTTTTTTTTTTTTTTTTTTAATCTGAGGGAGGTTTGTTTTTGCTCAATCTTTTTTGGCTCAAGGGCAAGAATAAGAATTGGGTGAGTTTCAGTGCTCCCTGGCCAGTGCACACTCTGGACAGATGGTGGAAAATCCAAATTGGCCTGATTTCTAGAGGAACTAGTCCCTCATGAGATCATTGGTCAATTAGTTACAATTAAAATTCATCCAGAAATTGTACATTATGTTTTGCAGTTGACAAAGCTGTTCAACAGACACCAGGGTTTTCAATCTAGCATTCACATTATGAGTAAGGGGACTTCTTTAAAGTCCCCATCCCTCTGCCTTGTCCCTGGAGATTCTGATGACAGTCGGCCCTCTGTATCTACAGGTTTTACATCTGTAAATTCATCAACCCTGGGGTGAAATATTTGAAAAAAAAAACATTGCATCCGTACTGTCACTATACTGTGATAATTTGGGGGAATATTTATTATTTACCTATATTTATATTGTATTAAGTAATATAAGTAAGATAGAGATGATTTAAAGTATATAGAAAAATATGTACATAGGATGCTACACCATTTTACATAAGGGACTTGAGCATCCACAGACTTTGTTATCCACAGAGTTTCTGAACCCTGTCTTCTGTGGATACTGAGGGATGCCTGCAGAGTTAGGCCCAGTGGGACATGGGGATTTAAAAAAGGTGTAGATGATTCTATGTGTAGTCAGGGCTGAGAACCACTGACTGTCATGATGTCACCTAAGATTCGTAATGCCTGCTCTAGGAGGCCCACTGACAGGAGGTTCTGAATTCTACAAGGCACCCCTTTCTTCTGATACCAGGCTAGCTCAGCATACCCCACTGTCCAAAGTGTCTCTAAAGCCACATGTAATGGGAATCCACCTGTGGCCCTTCAAGAGTAATGAGTGTTCCTGGGGCACTGTTCCTAGACACTGTTCTGGGCACCATTGCCACCTTAGGCTTACTGGGTCAAAATATTTGGAAAGTGGGGCTTAGCAAGGAAATTTTTAATGAGCACTTAAGTGATGAAATTGAAGCTGAAATTTGAGAGCCCCAGCTTCAGCTGAAAGGAGATGGAAAGAAAAGGGCTGTGGAGGTGGGAATGGCAATCTCTACACAGGAAAAGCTGCATTTAGAACTTCAATGGAGGCAGTATCCCCACTATTTCCTTCTTCCCAGTTATAGGGTTACACATTCCCATCTATTGTCATAGAACATGCTTATGTGCATCCTGTGGGAAGGCTGCACATCTCAACTCAATAGCTTTAAACTTGGCCATGGGAAAAGCTTTAGACAATGGGATGTGAATAGTTATGATCGTTTTTGCTGAATGCAAACAGAAGCCTTAAATATAATTGCATAGTTTGGCTCAGGTATTCTTGTTTTGAGTCTCCAAATGCCCTTGGGATACTGCAGATAGTGGTTATACTCTCAGTCAGGATTCCAAAATGAGAAGACAGAGAAAGCCAGATAAGCTGAGCAGAGTTCAGCCAATCCTAGCAGTGCCACAGCCAACCTGATGCTGATCCAATGTCCTTAGGTAAAGGGAATAAATAGTGAATATTGTTGTAAGCCACTGATATCTCACTGTTGGTTACTATGGCAAAGCTGACAAATATGGGACAAGAGTGGTAGGAGGAGGACATATGTTTTGCAAGATTGCTCAAACAAGGTTGTGTGTGTGCGCGCATGTGTGTATGTGCGTGTGTGTGTGCGCATGCGCTGTTCAGTTAAACACAAACCTACTTTGCTATAAAAATGAATCTCTATTGTATTAGTAACCTTGTCTACTGAGTACATTTTAATTTCTGAAAACTTGGGCTTGGGATGTGAGGAGGAAATTTAGAATTAATAAGAAAAGATAAATTACTGGTTACTGGCTGTCTGCTTAGTTGACTTAGGAGGAAATGAATGTCAGTAGTTACAGAATACTGAAATTTTGGATCTGAAAGGAACCAAAAGGCTTGAAAGATATTAGGATCTGACCTCACACTTTAATATATGGGGAAACTGAGGCCAAGACCCTTTCACTCCATATGCCATTCAGTAGCTATGTGACCTTGGACAATCTGTGCATCTTGTCTGGGCCCTGGTGTCCTCATCTGTAATATTGTCCTAATGGGAGAATCTTTGGAATATTAAGGATGGGATGCATGCACTGTTGAGAAAGCCAACAAGTTCAATGAGGAATCCTCAAGAATGTGTTAAAAGACTTTGTTCCCCTCTAATTCCTACTTCAGTTAGAACCCTGGGAATATATTCATGGGAGTAGCAAAGGCTTCTAGTGTCCGTCAGAATTTGATTCTCCTCTCCTGTCTGTCCACACGGTTCAAGCCCACTCCCTTGCCACTCATGTAGTTAGATGGCATCAAGTGTTTGAGCTGTGGCCTCTGAAAGTGGGCAGGAGTAATATATTCCTATTCTAGTCCTGGCCTTCAACGTTTTACATATTCATTCTTTGTCTCTTTTCCATCACTGGTCAGAGGGAGACATAATTGAGGACTTTAAGATGGTAAAAGCTCAGTATAATCAAGAAATGGGAGGCCCTTGAGTTCCACTCTGACCCCCACTGGATTTTGTCATGGGTGAGAAAGAAACCTTTGGCTGTCAAGCTCTGGGTATTATAAATGGATAGTCTCTCTTAGCCTGGCTAATTCACAGACAATCCAGAGACAATCTGCACAGCCTAGTTTAGATGGTAACTATTGTATTTAATCAAGTATAAGAGCTCTGGGTAAATGAAAACCCTTGGTGACTGGCCTATTGCCACTGTCCCCGCTTGAAATCCATCATCAAAGTCACAGAGTAATCTCAGACTCACCTTGTACATATCCAGCACCCCCACTCTCTCCTTTATACCTGTTTAAAGTAGGTCAGCAACACTTGCTGAGTGAGCGATTGTTTTTATAAGGCCAAGTAGAGTATACTATTTCTCATCCACAGATCCACTGAAAGTACTTTCATTCCTCTCTGATTCCTGCTTTTCCCCATCACTTCAATTAGAATCCACAAACTGTGCAAGTCTTTCTTCTCATTAATCCCTATGGTCTCTAAATTACTAATGGATATGTTCTGAGACTTTTCTTGATTCTTTTAATAATCTTTTCAAGCACATTAATTTGAATGTAAGAACAGGTGGAGGACAAAGGCCACCGAAATGTGGTTGTACGGTAGGTGGCTGTAACTGAAGCTGATTCAGATTTCAACACTGGAAATGAAGGAAATGAGAGGGTTGTTAAGAACAGGCAAAACCTCAATTGGGCAAGCTCCAACTGGCAAGGAAATAATAATCCTCAGCCCATTCTTTCTTTTATTTTTGTGCATTTTTCAACAAAAACACATTTTGGGGGGCTTAACATGTGTTTAAATACAAAACTATACCATTTGGGAAACAAAAACTTTATTTTAATTAATTAGATACAAATTTCTAAAATTATTCACTTCCCTGCCTTTTTAATTGAAACTTTCCATGGAGTATTGACTATGGTGTGATGTGGTGGATATAGGCTACCCTACAGAGAATGAATACAGACCAAGGTCTTGCAGACCAAGGACCCTTTGCTAAATCAAATGTCTAGGACTTGAATATTTTCAGCCTCTGAATCTTCTTTTGCTATTCCCCCACCCCACCCCTTCTCTCTCTGTTTACATTCTTTTGCCTTTTTTCCCTTACATTCAATTTGATAGCTAATAGTTTTCACTTTTGTTAGTAAACTCTTTTCTAGTAGTCTCAACACCCCCTTACACTCTACCTTTTATGGCCTATGAATTCAGAAAGCTGATAAACAAATTTTAGAAAATTTAAGCAATTTAACATGAGAATAATGAAGCTTTTAGTAAGGGCTAAAGGAGTTTCCTATTAGTCCTGTAGGGAAATGGATTTTTGTTCTATTTTGCCCAAAAGCCTATTTGGCTTGCTTCCTGGATTTCATATATATTCCAGAGTTAAGGTTGCTGGATTAATGAGATTTAAATAGTGGTGCGTTCCTGTATCACAAAGTTAGACAACTGTACTTAGAAAAATATGACACAGTATGCTCAATATCTTAAAAGGCTATTGAGAGCCACAGCCAAAGGGGCCCCAGCAAACTTCCAGCTGCCAGCTGATTGGCTCCTCTGCGGTGATGCTCATTGGGCTGTTTCCCGCCCTTTCAGACCTCGGAGCTGCTCATTAGGGGACTTTTTTTTGGCTCCGCCCATGCGACCCAGCCAATCGGGCTCAAGAGCAGGAGGAGTGGGGTGGTTGAGAGGTTTGTGGGAAGCCGGTGGTGGCAGTTGGGCTCTGAGGGAATTCCTGAAGAGCTCCTGTGGTGCTGCATGTGTGTTCTAAAAATAAAGGTTGTTTCTGCTTGACAGGTGGCTCGTGAATTGTGCCCAGCCAGACTGTGGCAAAAAGCAAGTACTATTGTTAATTATAAAAGGATCTCTTAGTGTACTTCTTAATAAGTCCACCATGACACTAGTGCATGAGTAGGCCTAACTCCCAACTGGCTGCTAGGCTTCCTGGGCAAATGGAAGCAGAGTGGGCCAATTCAGATGTCTGAACATGTGGCCACCATGACATTGGCCAGGCACACCCCATTAAATCATTGTTGATTTACTGCTTTACAATAACACCACCTCTTGTTTGGATAGCATATGATTGATGGTGTGTCTTTCAAACACCCTTCTGAGAAACAATGAAATGGAGGGAAAAAGATTGGGAAGTCACTATTCAAAAGACTAGTCAACTTCCTTATCTGGGTAAACACTTTCTTGGTAGTTTATCTATAATAATTTTTCATCCTTGGCCTGGCAGACATCCTATTGTTCCATTCCCATGCTTCTAGACCCAGCTTTAGAGATGACTAAATTTAATATTATGAGAGCAATATAATCTAATATTATGAGAACAGAAAGTTTGGTGCTTTGCTACTTTGATACTCTTGGTTTTGTCAATTGTCAATTTATTTGCAAATCAAAATTTAATGATTTGGGATGCTTTCCATAGGTGTATCTGAGTAGAGAGGCTGACCCACACCTCGGTTTCTGGAATGTACTTTGGAATATATAATCCTCACTTTTACTTTAAACCTCTGTAGGTGCATATGCTCAGACACTTGGAGCCCCAGTAGGCTCATTGGTTCATTATGGAAAGAGCAGCAGGGCACGTTCACTTTCATAGCCCACGTGGTTTAGATGGAGGATTTTGGGCTTGAGTGTTCTGAGCACACAAAGCACTTAAATGTTTGCAGAATGCAGGATGAATAACCAGGCATGGCAGCCTCCAACAGGTGGTCTTTGTTCTTACCCTCCACCCTGATGGAGGCCATACTGAGCCCTTTGTCACTTTATGGATTTTCAAGAGCAAGGATTTTGTGTTCTATAGCATATTACATGAGAGACACTTGACAAAATTCCTTTTTAGGCACTTCTGTCTTCCTCTTCAAGTTTCCTCCCTTGACAGTTGTTCTATCTTGCCTCTGTGTCTTCCCTCACAGTTCTCTAAAATCCCCTCTGTAGTTCTAAGCAATTTAGTAATCAGCCTCAGCTTGCATAGCTCATTCACTAAAATGCCAGGCTGATTGTGGGAAAATGATAACCAGTGTACCCCATGGGGGTCCTAGCATTTCTGTCATGTGGCTCATTTAAAGTTGTGTCTGTCACACACCCCCTTCCCTATCCCCTCAGAATGGCTCTCTTTCTGTGCAGGAATATAGCTGCTAGAAAATTGATTTTTCTGTATTGTTTCAGAAGCAATAAAGATTGGCCTGTGGTTATCTGGTAAAAAGCCCAGCTATCTCCTCATCCTGTTTTAGTCTCCTCTCCCTCAGGCAGGGGCTTCTTTTGGTTTCCCAAGGCTGGAGGGTTCCCAGCCCATAGAACACCCTGAACATGACCTTATCATAGTAGCATTGATAATGAATCTGACTTATCTTTCTCTGCCTCAACCCCTGAATACCTCCACTCCTAGCTATGTGTGTTTCAAATTCCTTATATTAAATACAAAACTCCATATAGAGTAGGTACTCAATAAATGGTTCTGAATAAATGAAATGTTATTGTCAACTACATTTAGAGGGGGAAATTGGTAAAGATTTTGTTCTCTTAAAGGTCTATAATCATTGGAATATTTGGTGGAGAGAGGTAATGTTTTCTTTATCTTGGGTAGTTTAAAAATTGATAATAATAAAAAAGTGTTTTAATCAAATCTTAAATTTTAAAAGTATTTTCATAAAAGATATTTTATTTTATTCTTTTCCCAACATGGACAATTTCAGACTGATATTGAGTTTATAGACAAACTGTGACTGTGAGATAGTAGGATGGGCCCAGCATCTTATCCTTTTGAATGTAAGTTGATGTATCCTTTTTCACAGTATATATTAAGAATTTAACATTGTTGGTTATACTTTGAACTAGAAAATTACATTTCCAGATATTTATCCAAATAAAAAGAGATGTAAAAAAACACCAATTCAGAATGAAGAGATTCCCCATGACATTGTTTATAAACAGAATATTGGGAAAACATCTAAACCAAATTACAAAGGACTGTTTGACTAGATCAGGACATAAGCATACAACAATATATTGTTTTACCCTTAAATTAATGTAATAAAGTTTTCAATAATAGAAACATGTAGAAAACAAAAAGAACTGGGTGCAGGAAGTAGATGTGTTCGATCCCGGTTCTAACATAGGCCTCTGCACATATGCACAGGAGAGACACTGGAGACACATACACACCAATATATTGGCAGTGAGAATCTCTGGGAGGATGATTCTAAAATAAAAAATGATGACTTTTATAATAAAATCAAATAAACCGTTACTAAATTACCTAAATAAAACTAAAAGTTACTACTTTTATAATTGAGGAGAAAAATCCCAATTAAAATGTTAATGCCACAAAAATAATTCCCTAATGAAAAGCTGGCATTTAGTGGTACAAATACGTGGAAATGGTTCCCACTGGCGTAGAAAATAAAAATCACTCCTATGTTTGTGGCAAAATGACCATTAGTGGGTGACAGCATGTATGGGTCTTCTGGACTACAGTGAGCATTTCAACAGTTTTTGACATCCCACAGTCTGCTCACTTACTTTTAAGAATTGCTTCCACTTCTCTGAATTTCCTCACTACATCTGTCTGAGGGTTATTTAAAATAGCCTGAGGTGACCAGCTTTTATTTGCCATTCAGTTTTTTGACAAGTGGGTGAAAGGCAATTTTGCAGGGAATCTCTTTTTCTAGGGCCTCAGAGAAGGAAGGGTTGGGCAATCTTATGAGAGGAGTTTAATAAATTCAGTAGGGTTACTCTGGCCTCTCAGCTTCCGTTGGGCCTTGTTACACAAAGACAATTATACATTGGTAGAAAGGGGCAGGGTGAATTAAAAGCCAAGAAGGTAAAAGTCTGAGCACTTCTTCCACCACCAGTCTCAAAGTCCTTCTCTCTCCTCTCACTTTGCTTCATCTTGTACAAGAACATTCTGTCTCTACCTGATTTACAACTCATGTACAAGATGTTCTTTCAAACTTGTTTTGTCATTTAAAACATCTGGGCTACTTATCTAGCAAGATAATTGCTTGTCTCTCTTACTGGTTTATATTCACTTTCTTCTTCTTCTTCTTTTAAAAATATTTTAGTTGTGGATTAACACAATATCTTTATTTTACTTATTTATTTTTATGTAGTGCTGAAGATTGAACCCAGGGCCTCATAGGTGAGAGGCAAGTGCTCTGCTATTAAGCCACAATCCCAGCCCCTTCTTCTTCTTCTTTTCCTTCATTTTACTCAGTCTCCAGAATTCCTCTCTTAATAGAAAAGCACACCTGTCCAGAGAGGTAATGGCCAGAGACCTGAGTTAGACTGGGTCTGGAAGCGACTCAGGAGCTACTCCCAGTACAATATCAATGAGTGAGAATGGTGAGGAGGGGAGAAGACAAAAATTCAGGCATTTTTAGTGCATTTTCAAAAAAATCACAGGGTTGACCTGTTTAGTTGCTGTAATGTTCGTTAGTCCATCCATTTATCCATCCATCCATGCATCCATCTATCTATCCATCCATCCATCCATCCATCCATCCATCCATCCATCCATCCACCCAGACTTTGATGCAACAGGCAAGGTAGGCCCTGAGAATACAATATTGTGCTAAAATAACCCTCCTCATGCTTTCAGTCTGGAGAAGAGAGAAACTAGTAAAACATTTAAATATAAATGAAACTAAGTGCTAAGAATGAGTTCTTCTGTTTCCAAGAGAGCTAATAGTGGGCAGATTTGAACTGGTCAGAGTTGAGGGGGACTTCCCTGGGGAGGCTGCTTAGGAGACAAGGAGTAGAGGGCCTCTCTTCCTTCTCTGTCACAACCTTGTGTTTAACTGGGTCTGGCAGACACTGCTGGTTGCTTCTCCAACAACCACTCCTGTTGTTTTTGCACAGAGTTGTTTTGTCAGGAATCAGGTATCCAGCCTCAGGGCATGAGCATGTATCATTCTAAGCTGATCATGGTCATCTCATTTGCCTAAAGTCTATGTTGGTTTAAGAGTGGTCATCCCATCTAGTTCTAGCCACTGAGACATAGCAGAAGCTTTCTGGGGGTTGCTGGGGAAATCTTTCCTCCGTGGAAAAAAAAGAGGGGTTGGGAGAAAGAAGCCTCCCTAAATGGAAAGGGTGGCTCTTTGTAAATGTCATGAGCTGCTAAGTCAAACCTGCAAATGGTTTTCTCAGGACATGGTGAGTGTTATACACCCAGTGTTTAATCCACTTTTAGCCAGGCATGCTATTGCTTGTTGATCAAAGCATCCTAACTGGGTCTTGGGCCACAGGAGGATGCAGGAGGGAAGTTGGAATCTCTACTAATTCAGCCTTGGGAGGAAGTAGAGGCCCCACCACAAAGTAGCCCAGCATGGCCCATTTGCCTTGGGAAGATTTCACCAGTTTGGCACGGAAAGCTCAGTGGTCTAATTTTCAAATCTAGTGGCTTAGAGGTAGAGAAAAATTTGGATCTTAATGGAGAAGTATTGGAATGTTGCTATAAAGGAAAGGAAGGGCGTGTGTTGCTAGGGTTATTATTTTATTGGGCATATTAAAAGTGATAATTTGGTTTTTATCAACTGTCCTCAATATTGCTTTGTCTATTTATTTATCCTATGAATTTTTAAGATTTTTCTTGACAGTAGCTGATTTAGTATTAGAGCTCATTAGAAGGAAAGTTCAATAATTATTCTGCATATCTATTTATTTATATGCATGCTGTCAAAAGAAAATATAGAATTGGGATCTATTATATAGCCAAGTATGTAAGTGGCTCATGTACATTATGAGCAAGAAGTTCTCTCAAATTTGAAAATAAGTCATATATATTTAGCCACAGACTACTGAAAATCTTATAAATGGACAGGCATTCTAGAAATCAAAACCCACTGGACTGTTCAAGGGTCTCTCACTGCAGACTATTTTGGAGCAAGGAAAGCATTACCTTCCTTGTGCCTTTTGCATGGTAAAACAGATTCAGTAGACCTGGTGCTACTGAATGAAACAGAGCCATGAACACTCTTTTCCCCTTGCCATTATCAGAACATCAACATTGTTTCTGCTGGGAGAAGTCATACCATCTTTCTAGCCAAGAGGCCTTCTTCCCTCTCTATGAGCTCACGTAAGTCATTTTGTGAAGAAGAGCTCCCTGGCCATTGGCTTGGGGATGGGCATGAACTGAGTTTACAGCATAATCCATGGTCATATACCCTAGGCTGACATACTTGGGGACTTCAACAGGTTCTAAATAACCCGTATATCACTTGAGAAAGGTGATGTGAGCTCCAAACAGAAGAGGTGGAAGGTTTCTAAGGCTAGTTCTGCTATTTCCAGCCATGTTGACTTCGACACCTCTCTTCTTTCTGAGCATGAATTTCTTCTAATATAAAGTGGAGAGGGTCACATCTGCTCTACTTCCCTCAGTCAATTATTTTGAGAATAAGATAAAAGATTATTGTGAAAGTGTTCCACATGTCTGCAAAGTGCTATGCAAATAGGAGATACTGACATTGGTAAAGGGTGACGGTTGCTCCTTCACTGTCTTCAGAAAGGGTGAAATTGCATTAAAAACCATTCATGTTCCTCAGACTCTGTTGACATCTAATCTCAGGTGGAGAAGATGATTTTTTACTCCCAGGTGCTTTTGATTTAGAGGCTCCCAGCTCTGAGTGGACTCTTGGATACTGCCAAGCTGCCTGGTGATTTTCCTTTGGCTGGGAGCCCACAGGTACCTGTGTGTGAGCAAAGCCTCATGGACTAGGAGATCTCTTGTTTCACAAGAAGCTTACAGAAGCCCAGGATCAGACAGTGGAGAAAATGGGCCTCAAAGCCAACCCCATTCACTTCCTTATTTTCAAGAGCTTTGTGGCAAGGCTCATGCATGTTTGCTCAGGGATGGGCACTTGGCAAAGCACACAATTTTTTTTTTGTCTGGTCCCCTATCATCTTGTCTTTGGAATTCTGTTCTATCTCCTGTTCTTCTCCATCCTCCTCAGTGGAGCTTGTGATGGTGGGCTGTCTCTCCTTTCCAGAACTTCCCCCTGGCAGAATCAGTTCAATCTAGAGAACTGCTGTGCAATAGGACTTTAGGGGATCGTGGAATTGTTCTGGATCTTCCCTGCTCAATATGGTAGCCATTAGCCACATGTAGCTATTGAATGTTTGAAATGAACCCAGTATGACCAAAGAATTAAATTTTTAATGTTATTAAAATTATTTATATTTACATTTTCCAGATGTGGCTAGTAGCTTGTGGATCAGACAGTCGTTTCAGTCTTTCTGTTGCAACTAGAACTCATCTGACCTTAGTTCTAATCCCAGACCCTCTTTTTAGAGAAACACCAGCAAGTCTCATAAACAAATTGCTATTGAAAAACTAGGGTCTTCTCCCTCTTAGGTAAGTGAGCAGGTTTTGAGCAATGCTATACTTTACTTAAAGCAGCAGCTTAAATAATAGGAATTTGAGGGCTTTGGCAGGTAAGTGGTGGTTGAAAAGATCAGGTGGACCGAGTTTTAGATACACTTCAAAACACACTGGATGGATGGGCACATCCTAGTGCCCTGGATTGCTTCTAAATTCTTCCAGTCTCTTATAATCTTTGGAGAATTAAGGAGCGAAGTGTGATGGGTACCTGGAACAGGGCTGGAGGTAGGAGAATTGAAATGTGCAGTGCCTAAAGGATGCCAGAACTGTTGCAAAAGAATCTGGGGTGCCAGGAAGAATCTGGGGTGCCAGGCAGATTGCTCCACACTGGGGATGAAGTGCCAAGGAGTGATTGGTAGGTTGTGATCCTCACCACTGGGACACAATTGTAAAGTTAGCAGTTAAGTCCTAGACCAGAAACCAGATTAAAGGCCACACCACGGACTATGGTATTTTTGGCTGAGTGTTGGGCAGAAATTACGATTCTACTGAGTTCTAAACCCTCCTTACATTCTTCTTATGAATGTTGCTTTTTGGATGTCATTTTTTTTTTTTTTCATCCTGAAACTGAGTTGTGTTTCTGTTTCTCTTGGCTGATCTTATAATTGCTTTCAAGTTCCTGCCTGTGCTTTCACAGATACCCACTGGCATTGGAAGCTCCTTTGCAAACCAAATACCAGGTTAGTTAAAAGGTGGAGGATAATGGGGAGTAGATGCCATTAAAGGAGGTCAACCAAGGAATGAAACGACATTGAGGGGCACTTGGAGGTGAGCAGAATGAATGCACACCAATGCTGGCAATTCGGATTTAATCTCAGGGCCTCACTTTCCCAATTGCTAGCACAAGTAAATCTGCTACCACCCCTTACCTGCTCCACACTACTTTGGGAGTGGAAATAGGATTTTTAGTTAAGGCACTGTCCATAATGTGTGCCTATTTGTTTAAAAACCTAGAAAACTGCATAAAGTAAACTGAAAACTCCATTTCAAATATTTTGTGCAAATATGTGGCCAATAAACAAATATATATGGAAATTTTAAAATTGCAGCTGAACACCTCAGTGCTTTGCCAGCAGTTCAAACTGTACAGTGGTTACCAGACCTCTTGGATTTCCTAAAGGAAAGGACTCCCACAATGTTCAATATGACATTGTTCTCCCTCACTTGCCTGTCCTTCCAGTAAGTAGCACGGGGCATTTGGCAGTAAGGGACAGAGCCCAGAAAGGAGAAAGAAACTTGCAGAAGTCTGACTGATTGATTCATCAGTTTGATACTCCCAGGCAGGGTTATTATTCCACAGGGTCCTATTGTATCTAAAGCATTTTTTGATGACTCATAGCACCCTTCCTCTATGTATTTGCTAATGTTACCCTAAACATTTTGCCCCAACCAGGGATGTTTGGCAATGTCTGGAAACATTACTCTCATTTCTGAGGGAAATTTTGTCTTTCCCAGAACCTGAGATTGTGTCTGAAGATATTGCTTTTTGTGAAAGATGCGGTTAGGATTGTGTCCTACTGGTATTTGGTGGGAAGAGATGGGAATACTGCTAAGTATCCTAGAATGCACAGAACAGTCCCTGGACAAAAAAATCACTTGACCTAGAATGTCAACAGTGTTTCAGAAAGTCTGGCCCAGAGGGAAAGGTTCAGATTTGGTTGACACTGAAGGAGAAGATGTCTCTCAAAGGGCTATCACTTTTTCATGTTTGGAAGACTAGTAAACACCATGTAGTAGCTCTTAGAAATTCCAGGAAATTTTTGCCTAGAAGTTTCTTCAACCAATAATCTAGTTGGATTTCTATCTTCAGGAGTTCTTCAAGACATTTGAAAGAGCACATGCAGCCTCAGGGTTACACATGTCCAACCTGTAGATTCCATTTGACTGTAGAATACAAAGGCAAGCCATGGGGCTTGTTTTCTCCATCAGAAGAAATGGAGTCATATTACTTCACAATCTATTTACTAGCTGGTCTTGGCATCCTAGAGTTTCCTTGCCAGTGATAGGTGGGGACAATTAGGAACCTGTTATATATGAGTTTCAACATACCAATGGGGTGTGGGGAGACACAGCCATTTTCGAAAACCTCTAAAGCACAGAAAACTATAAGAATTCCCTAACTGCACCACTAGGAGATGTCAACTATTAATAAACTCTGTTTTTCTTTGAGAAAAATTAAAAAGGAGATGAACGTCAGGTTTTCTAAGCCAGGCAGGGTGGGAGGTTGAATAGGCCTTTGAGGATAACAGAATGATCTGTTGGAGAACATTGATGGGTTTGAATTGATCTGTGTGAACGATACCTTGAGTCTATGCCCTTGGCTGGATGAAAGGGACAACAGGGCGGTGTGACAGAGGGCACAGGATCAAGACCTCTTACCTTCAGTGTTCATGTGCAAAGCATCTTTAGTGCTCACCTCCATGAATAGGGGAAGGCATCTTCAGCTGAAAGAGGAAATGACTCATTTTAGCTCCAACATGACAAAGCAGGAGATGTTGTTTCTGGCTTCCTGTGCAGCACTTACTGTGCTTAACGCTGTCAGTTCAGTGAAAGGCACATGATGGCTCTTATTTTGTGGAAGTAGCTTTTTGTCAACTTTATTATGAAGTTATTTAAATCTTACAAAAGATGCAAAAATGGTAAAATAAAATAAAATTTAAAAAGTGCCCTTTATCCAGATACCCTAATTGTTACTATTTTGCAACTTTTGATTTATCATCCTTTCTCTTCTGCGTACAAAAATTATGTTTTTTTTCCCCCCAAATCCTCTGAGAATAAGTCACAGACGTGATGTTTCTTTTGTCCCTAAATATTTCAGTTTGTTTTCCTAAGAATAGGACAGTCTTTTACAAAAACAAAGCACAATGATTAGAATAAAAAAATTAACAGTGATCCAATATTATTGTCCAATCTATACCTCTTATTCAGATTTTGCCAGTCAACCCAATTGAGATTAGATTTTCTGAAATTTGACCTTGGAGATCTTGAATGGAATTTGTTGATAAATCCCGACACAGCCACAGCTAAATTGGGACTGTGGCCAGTATAACCTGAAGCTCTAGTTTGGCTTATAATGTGCATTGTTAGGGGAAGGCTTTTTGAATCTTTAGTAACTTTTGGTGAGAAAAGGGTTGTGCACTGGGCTGTGGGGTTCAGGCTTATATAGGTTGGGCTGTACTCACCAGGAACTGTGGTTCCTGTCCTATTTCTGCTAGCATTTCTGACTCTGGTTTTTGTGTATGAATGAATGCTTAAACTCTGGGGACTGGCTGGCTTGGCCTATGGGGCATGACAGGAGGACTGCTAGCGATGTAGATCTGAGTTAGGAAAAAATAATTTCAGAACTTGAATACAAAATAGGCCCATATATGTCTGCAGCTACTTTTTAAAATTAGCTTTCATATGTGGTCAGAAATGCCTAATTTAGTGCCCATTTTTGTCTTGTACATTACATGAAAAAGCAAACAATCTAACTAGAGTAGCAGACCAAACAAGGCTTTCAAATCATTTCTAAGTCCTTAAAATCCAGGATCTTAAGCATTACCCCTGGAGGAAGTCAGCAACTCTATTGGCAAAGGAGGAAGAGACTGGCAGGAAGCTGTGGATGGCTACAAGTGGCTTCATACCCTTGAGCATCTCTCTCACACACTCACCACTTTCTCAACATTGCTGCTGCCATCGGCATCATGAATCAGGATCCCCCAGATACATATTTTGAACCAAAACCTAGGATGTGACAAGACTCATTTGAGCATAGGACATCCAGTCCCAAGGCATTTGGTAATGAGGTGTTTGTGAATCCAGAGCCTGTGACACAGATGTCTGGAGCAGGCTTCTCAGAAACTATCCATTTTTCTTCATAGGGCACAGTGACACTGAAATTTTCATTTTTAAAACTCTGAATATTCTAGTGTGCATTTTAGATTCTGGGAATTATTACAGCTTTCTTTTTGATAGTGTCTTGGCTCTGTTCAGAACAACTCCTGTTCCTTTGTGTTACTTCCTAAATAAAATCCATACTTTTAAAAAAAAAATTTAAATTTTTGATGGAAACCCTGAGGTTAGCAGAGGTTAGGGAAGGACAAAGAGAGAGTGGGAGTATATAGGGGGTGGAAAATCTGGAACACTGAACAGCAGTAATGAGGGCTTTGGGGCAGGAAGCCAAAGAGATCATGGTTTCTGCAGTTTGAGTGCTAAACCTTGCACTCACATCATTTACTCATCTATTATTCATTCATTTGTATGAAATGCCTGGCACACTATTTTAGCTCTGGTTGTTCTCTGCCCAGGCTTCCACACGTGCCCCATACCTGCTGTGTGTCCTGTAGGTCTGCTCCTATGGCTCCCTTCCCTTCAGCTTCAGATGGGGCTCTACTCAGTAGTCTGAGGGTGGGAGACAAGCATGTCACATATCTCTTTCACTCTCTGCCTGTTTCCTTATGGCTTGAGTCTACCAGTGGTTGGGTCTCTCCTACCACATCTCTAGTTGGGCAACTCCTCTTCCATGGGTCCAACTATATCCCTGGGCCCCAGTCAACATTTACTATGTTCTGAAGAGATGCTAGATACTGTGCTAAGGTCCTTATGTTCTATGGTTCTAAGAACCTTATATGTATTATTCTCTAACTCTTTCCTCAAAACCTATGAGCTGGGCACTGTTATTATTGCCATTTTCCTAGCTAAGAAGCTGGAATTCAGAGCATTCTCATAGCTGGGAAGTGGCACCCAAACTTGAACTAATATCTCTTTGATGGGACAACTCCATCTGCTACCATTCATTCATTCATTCATTCAGTACCCAACAAACACTAATGGGTGCCTGTTATTTACTACGTGCTGTTTTGTGTGTTGAGGATAGAGCTGGGAATATTAACAGACTAAGTCCATGCTCTAAAGAAACTCATATTCTGGGTGGGATAAAGTGGAGTTTTGCTATAAAATTAACAGATTAAAAGATAATAAATGGAAATCTACCACAAGACAAAGAGATTAAAAAACTAATAAGTATTTTGTGTTCACACTAGAACTGTCAGTATAACTATAATTGATGAATTTATCAAAGCTCTTTCTTGTTTACTGACATTTGCTCAGGCATCATCTTTGGGCTTGACAAATCTTCAGATATATGCAGAAAATCAGAAAAAACCTTTAAGTATTCTGGTGACTAATCTAGATCACATATGGCAATTTGTCAACATGCACGTGAAGCCCTTAAAGAAAAACAAAACAAAACAAACAAACAAAAAAAAAATAAGTGCATCCAACAAGGCATTTGGGAGACATTCTTGGTGGGCAGGCTGAATCTGAGCAGCATCAGACTGGGGAGACCATAGGCGGCAGATGGGAAGGAGCAGGAGTGTGGAAAGCCAGTTCAGTTAACACAACAACTCAAGTAGAAAAAAGAATAATTTCTAGTGAAATTCCATTATTCCTTTTCCTGGAATACAGTTCTATCTCCCTGTCTAGAGTATCAAAGCTCAATGTTTGTAATGACTACTAAGGTTATAATGAGTGTCTGACCCTTAAAAGGCAGATGCAACCGCACTGATCTTAGTCAAGGGAATGGACCTTGGTTAAGAGTGGAGCTTCCAGGGTGGCTGGGAATGGAAAGAACAAAATGGAACTTTCAAACTCTTGATTGAGGTTGGTTTTGGAAAAAAGAGAGCAAGAGCCTTAAGGGTCAAATGAATAAAGTCAACTCAGTTGTCAGGTCCAACAGGTAAATGTGGGCTGGGAGTGGGAGACAGGGCCCAAACATCAGGGGCTGAGTAAACTCAAGCCCAGAGAAGAAACAAAGAGAACCCAGGATTCTGTTTGTGTCTTGCTGGTTACCAACTACAAGGGTTGGGTGTGGGTGACCCAGGATAGGCACAGGATAGGAGATGGCAATTAGTGGTAATACTTATGCAATTCCAGAATTCCTATTCCTTTCATTAGTGGATTATAAAGTGATTTCTAGATTAGTGAGTTCTGACAGCATCAGCACAATCTTATTTAAAATAATGACTAGAAAACAGAAAGAAAATAATTAGTTAACATTTATTGACTTCCAGAAACTGTTTCTAAGTACTTTAGCACATGAGTTCATCTAATCTTCTTAAGTACACTTTAAGAACTAAGCTTCTTAATAAAGAGCTAATTAAAAAATGATTAAAAACATAAGTGACATTTGGAGGAAACCTGTAAAAAGTCATCATCAAAAATGAATCCTAGTCCTTCACTCATTCATCTGTTCACTCACATATTTATTCAGCCAACAGTTATTGAGCACCTAGTGCATGTTTGGCACTATGCTAGGGGCTTTGCATACATGATTGTATTGACTTCATTGTCTAACAGGGGCAGTGGAAGGAGGAAGGGATTGGAAAAATCTGGATTCTGTTTCTAGCTCTGTCTCTAATTGGTCCTGTGTTCCTTGAACAATTCTTTTATTTTTTATTCTCTTTTATTCTATCTTCTAAGGTCAAACAAGGAACTTGAGGCTATCTATCTATCTATCTATCTATCTATCTATCTATGTGTTTAGTTTGGATTGAACCCAGAGGCACTTCCCACTGAGCTACATCTCCAGCCCTTTTATTTCATTTTATTTTATTTTGAGACAAGGTCTCACTAAGTTGCTTAGAGGTTTGCTTAAATTTTAAATTATCAGAAGTACTCCTCATTTACTTTGTACTCATTCCCAAAAGGATTTGAAGTAACCCTATTCAGATAGGACTCTGCGAATAACCAATATCGTGACCTTGGGCAAGCTATAACAATAGTAAAACTTCTAACTTTTCAGTTTTTCGCTGTTAGAATACATTTTCCTACACCTTCTCTAGTTAAAGTTGTGACCCTCAGAGAATACCAGTTGGCCAATATGCTTCTGATAAAGCTAGCGGATGGAAAACATTTGGGGAGATGAGGAGATTGAATAAATGCAAATGCTAAAGTCCAGATTCCTTGATTGTCAATCAGGAAATGTTAAGAGTTTGGATCTGGATTCTACAAGCACCAGAGCCCCAAATCAGGATCACTTATAAAGCAGGGTGGTCGTTCAAGTTCAGTGAATGTGGAATGAATGCAGTTCTGCAGAAATTGGACAATGGTAATCTTGACCAGGATGAGCATGGCTTGGGGATAAGATGAGGTGGCTACCAGCAGTGGACCTGAACAAAAGGCTTTCTGCTTACTATAGCTCAGAGTGAAACTTGATCTTCCCAGAGACTCTGAGGGGCATTTACAAGCTAGAGTTATACTATAATAGATTTAATTTATTTATTTACTTTTCTTTAGTGCTGAGTATTAAACTCAGGACCTTGTGCATTTTAGACAAGCACTCTACCACTGAGCTACATCCTCCTCCCACTACACTGCTAATTTAAAGTAGATGGGAACTGACAAAAAAATAAACCAACCAACCAACCTCCAAATGGTGAAAAGACATTGTTTAGAAAGATCAAGGAATTGGTTTAAAAATATAATCTCCAGAGGCTCAGGGTGTAGTTCAGTGGTAGAGCACATGCTTAGCATGTGTAAGGCCTTGGGTTCAATCCCCAGGATCAGAAAAAAAAAATCTGATTTTGAAAAAAATAATCCCCAGTTGATTGCAATAATAAGAACATTATTAACATGTTAACTTTGTCCTGATCTCTAAGTCCCCATGAGGGGATTTATTACAAGTTTTTTAAGCATTGGAAGCCACTAATACTGTAAGTGGGGGAAAGAACACTCTCTTTTAATTAAAATAGAAGATTGTTATGTTCGTGGTGAGCTGAATTGAGAACATCTTTTTACCTAGAAGTATAAGAGAATAAATATTTCCTGGTCTTAACATCCAAGATTCAGAATTAATTAGAATTGGTAGCCCAAAGAGTTCATACCTTACACTGTCTAATCAGGGAGATTGTGTTCGAGGGGAATGTTAGTAAGAAGATCTGTTTTCATTTCCCTGTTATTTAGGCCCCATTGGGGACCATCTAAATGCTATTTGTCTCAGGCCATTGCATCATTTCCTCCCTCTTGGGGCAACAGAGCTAATGACCTTCAAGGAGTAGCAAATTAGTAGCATGTGGTCAATGCTGACTTCTGTGTTTCAGCCTGGTTGTTTCACTATTTGATGTTGCTTTTATAAGTGGTAGTTGAACTTGGCAGTATGATCAATTGTGCTACTGTTTACTCTTTTGTTTTCAAGGCTTATTTAAAAGTACTGTTGGTAGGTGAATGGTAGTGGTAATGGGAACATCTAAAACCATTAAGTTGAGAATTGAAATATCAACATGAACACCACAGACTATTCCTCAGCTAATGGAAATGAATTAAGGTACTGTACGGTTTTAGCCTGTGAGTGCCATATGCAGTTTCTTTTAGTTCCTGTAAACCAGGGGTCTGTCTCCATAGAACTGGGAAGATGAAGCATTGGACCAGATAGTTTGCATAACTCCAAGGAATTTTTTGAGCCCCAAATTTGTTCTCAGGTTCTCATGTCTGTTTCCATCTTATGGGTATTGGTGATATCATTTCTCAAAGTGGTCCAATTGCACCAAACAATCATTTTTTACTAAGACAAAAATTAGAAGTTTTATTCTTTCTTTGTACATGTTATTGTACCTTTATCCTAGTGTACAAAATGTTGACTGGTCTGGTTTATTACATATAGGTTGCATAGTCTAGTGGACCTCTATAGGACTTTGAATCAGACTGAAAGTGATATAATTTGTACCACTGTCTGGCCACAAGATCCTGAGTAAGATATAAAGTTCCTCAAGTCTCAGTTTCCTCATCTGTAAAGGAGGAATACATATAGATACCTCACAGTACTGTTGTGAGCTTTGATGCACAGTACCTAGGAAATGGCAAGTAACCAATACATGCCATTGATATTATAGCTAATAATGATTGCATCTTTGTTATGTGTTAGCAATTATGGGGATCCTTAAGGCACCTCTAGGGTATTAGAATCATGGATGAGAGGTTAAGTACTTATTTTCATTTGCTGATGAGAACAAAAAAGAGACAGGTTAAGTGCAGGAAGCCACCCATG
Organism: Marmota flaviventris; assembly: GCF_047511675.1. Taxonomy (NCBI): domain Eukaryota; kingdom Metazoa; phylum Chordata; class Mammalia; order Rodentia; family Sciuridae; genus Marmota; species Marmota flaviventris. The sequence goes on from NC_092502.1 coordinate 145,228,873, forward strand.
AATTATTTGAGGGTCTTCTCTCAGTATGGCATTCAGGGAGATTTTAGGTTTAACCTTGGGAACTATCTGTGGCTCTCCCAGGCAATAGATTGCCCAAGGCACATACCTTTATCTTGGTTGTTCTAGGAAGATCCCTCATAGTAGCTCAGGGAGATGGGTGTAACCCACTGGGAACCGGACAGCCCACCTATAGCCTTTTTTGGTGAAGAACATTCTTTGGTAGGACTTTGATGTTCCCCAATATAAACAAAGCAAGTGGGACCTCCATTTTGCCTTTTTAGTGTAGAAGCTTGATTCATGTGATTGGTTAGCCCATACCTTCCCTGCTTTATGAAAATATTTTCTGTGTCCTGTGTTTTTTTTTTTTGTTGTTGTTGTTCTATTTTTCTTAGCTTTTATTTTGCAGCCAGCCCATACCACTGAGGAGAACCCTATTTCCATCGCCTGCGCAGGACATGGGCGAGGGGTTAAGTACTTGTTTAAAGGCCCAGTGATATGAAGTGGCCATGCCAGAATTCCAGAGCCTTCAGTAGCTTGCCACTACTTTCTATGTACCAATGGTGGGTATGGAGGGTTTTGCCACCTTGAATAAGAACTCCCTGCATTTCTATCCCAGGGCAAATTCTAAGACCCGTAGAATGCTCTTTGCTCCCTATACCTCCTCTTTTCCATGCCTCCCCCAATCATAAAGAGCAAGAAGCAATGAGAAGGTGAAACTGACACACAGATAGGAGCATTGTGACCAGTAGATCCCTGACAGATCAGCTATGGAACCTGGCCTCAAAATAAGTTGGGAACTTGTCAACTGAGCACACAGAGACAGGTGCTATATCCCTATGCATGACATTAAAAAGAACTTCAGATATCCTAAAATTATTTTATTAGAGGGGAAGTGTAAAAAGCCTTCAATACAGACCACTCTAGTAAGATTTAAAAACACAAAATATAAATATTATGACCTTATTATGCTAGTATTATTAGGTCACCCACAAACATCCACTCAGGACAATCTGAAAGAGAAAACATTTTGCTATCAATACTGATACCCTTAAATGTAAAATATCAAAGTCAGGAACTATTGTACTAAGTCACATGCATAGCAAAATCTAAAGGTGTACAATTCAGATATACAGATCATAGGAATTTGGACTTTTAATTAAAATACACTGTATTGTCCATTAACTGATAATGGAAAGACAAAATGTCATATATCTCTATGATGGAATATCATTTGGCAAAAAAGATTGAAGAACTCATACATGCTTCAACATGAAGAAATCTTAACAACATTATCCTAAGTGATAGAAGTCAGACACAAAAGATTATATATAGTATGATTCAATTTATGTGGAATGTTCAGAAAGGCACATTTACAGAGATAAAAAGTAGATTAACAATTGTCAGGGACTAGGAGTGGTGGAAAAGGGGGTGTGGGGAGGGAGCAGAGAATGATCAGTTTGACTTCTAATGTACCAACCCATTGGTAATATGTTCTAAAATAAGATTATGGTGTGATGAGGGTTGCCTAATTGCAAATTGACTGGAATTTACCAAATTGTATACTGCAAACAGTTGAGTTTATGAGATATAAATTATATCACAATAAAGATATTTTAAATACACTGGTTTGTTATTTCTCCTACTTGTAAAAATGATAAAACACATATATATGCATATGTATATATATGTGTGTGTATATATACACACACACACACACACACACACAAACACACAGACACACATTTGTGGTGTGCTCAGCAGCCCTTTCTGAATGAAGGGTGATGAAAATGGAGGTATTTTATCTACCTCCTCCCAAAGCCTTGGTAATTAATCTTGTCATTCCTGTCTTACTTTTTAGATTGTTCATTGACAGGTGAGAAGTTGGAATCCTAGAGATAATTGGCTCTCTATTTACTAAGCACAACTCTCAGGCCCGGCCTTCAAGTGTGTCTCCATTTCTGACCCTTCCCTTTATTGTCTTTCATTTCCTTCTACATCTTAGATGGTAAGGATCCAGTATTCCAAACCAGAGGGCAGGTATGCTTCTACCTGTGTGACTTCTTATGGCAAAGGGAACTAGAGCCATTTGTTAATGAATAGAAAGTCAAAACTGGTGATAAAACAAAAATAGTCTCATATTTTTCCTTTCTGCTGTTGGTGGTAATTTAGGCAGCAGAAAAAAAATGTTCTCTTATTAGTATTTTTGACTTGCTCAACTTACTATACAAACAATCAAGATAGTGGTAAATTGTATCCTTTGGACGGAGAGGCCAGTTGATATGTTCTGCGTGTTTATTGCCTTAAAATTCATGTTCAAACTTAATTCCCAAGTCATGTGTTAATGGTATTTAGAGATGGGGTCTTTGAGAGGCAATTAGGATCAGATAAGGTCATAGGAATAGGGTCCTTTTGATTGCATTAGTGGCTTTATAAGAAGAGGAAGAGAGATCCAAATTATCAAGTTGGTTCTGCCATGCCCTATGCTGCCTTGGGATTCTGCAGTACCTACTAGCAAACAGACTCTCACCAGATGCTGCCCCCGGACTCTGTACTTACAAGCCTCCAGAATTGTAAGAAATAAAGGGATTGTCTTTCTAAGTTTCCCAGTCTATGGTATTCTGTGATAGCAACAGAAAACGGACTAGGACATAAATCCTGTTTCTAACTATTGAGAGTGTTCTATGCTCAACTCTTCTACATTAACAAATTAGCTGCCAGGAGAAGAATCACCCTGGAATTGTACAACCCTGGCAGAACTCTCACCTTATATTCCATATCTCTGGCCGAACAAGGTTAGGGAAGTTTCACACAAAGGTTAAGGGATTAACCTTGCAAGTGTGCAGCTGGGACTCAGTTGATTTCAAGACAGGAGGAGGTCCTGAAATTTGAAAAGATTCTAGAAGCTTGACCAAATCCACCTCCTCTGTTATTCAAAGGCATTAAGATATCCTATAATGATAATTTTGTAATTTCTGTGTCCTGTGGCTTTTTTGTCATTCTATTTTGATTTGTCCTTTCTTCTATTTTCTTCTTCACTTTATAATAGATCCTCTGCCAATGATAGAGTAATTTGACTCCCCCTTTTTTTGACATACAGAGGGCATTCACAGAGCCAAGCAGGGGTGGGAGTGGTGACCTAGGACTTACATCTTTACCCTTAACCATCTGGAGAGATGCAGCTACAAGCCACATAGTGCCAAGAATTGCTGGCCACCAGAAGAAGCTAGGAAGAGAGAAGGAATAGGGTTTGTGGCACAAGAAAATGAGCCAGAATTCAAAAAGGTCAGTGACTTACCCTGGACAAGTCATAAGCCAGTCAAAATCTGGATGCTCGCTTCACAAAGCAGAAGGTAAAAGCACAGAATTTTCCAGATTTACTCAAGGTGCCTGTTTGCTAGGATTTCTTCTTGGCTCTGAACATCCTCAATGACCAGCCTGCACAGCTCTAATAAGCACCAACCTGTTTGCTGATTACCCATTGGTGTGCTGACTCTTTAGGCAGATTAATATTTGCCTTGGGATATACAAGGCCCTTACTGTCCCTCCCTCATTGAAAAAAAAATTGGATAACTTGCTTATGACGGGGTTGGATTTGTTTGGTTTGGCTTGATTTGGTTCACAGCACACCTGCAACAGAATCAAAATGGCTAGATTCAAAGTAGCTATGGTTTCAGCAAAGCAGACAAATGAGCCAGACAGAGGGTGAAGAGTTGGGAGAGTTGGGGGTGAGAGGATCGAGGGGAAGCTCCAGGGGGTGAGTCATGAAGCTCTTCACTGGAAGCTCAAGTCTACTCGGTCTTCATTGTACTGGCAAAATCTGCTCACTTGGGTTATGAGCATGGAACACAGCATGGAACGTGTGTTTATGAGAGACTGCTGTTGGCCGTGGAGCTTTGGCTGTCCCCTCAATCCTTCTTGTCAAAAATCACTTTCCAGGCAGAAAGGGAATTTTTAAACCTAAAATTCTGTAAGGTAAGGGCCTAGCCACTGTAGAGGAGGCAAATGGAAACCTTCACACAAAGTAATTTGTTTGGATGGTGGTGTAAGTTGAATTGCTTCCTCCAGAGAATATTGAAGTTCTCTAGTACCTCATGATATGACCTTATTTGGAAGTAGGGTCATTGGAGTTGTAGTTAAGATGAAGTTGTACTAGAATAGGGTGAGCTCTTCATCCAACATGGTTGTTGTCCTTCTAAGAAGTAGAGAAGAGACACACAGGGAGGCCACCATGTGATAACAGAAATTGGAGTGATATGTCTGCAAGACAAGGAATGCCAAGAATTGTTAGGCCTCAGCAGAAGCTGGGAAGAGGTCTGGGAAGATTCTACTTAGCGTTTCAGAAGGAACATGGCACTGCTGAAACTAGGATTCCAGTTAGCCTCCAGAATAACTGTGAGAAAGTAAGTTTCTGTTGTTGTAAGCCCCCTGGTTGTGGTACCTGGCTGCGGGAACCCTAAGAACTAATGCACATATGATTTGTGTCTGTGTGGGGTGGGTATGGTTACAAATCCCCTTTCTGTAGCCAATGCATATGTCTTATACGAACCAATTAAAAATGAATAGTTGCAAGGTAGACCTGAACACTTTGAACATAACACATATCCTCTTTGAGGGTCACATGTATGCTTACTCCAGCGGGGAAAGTTGCTAATTTCCTGTAAGAAGTCAGTGGTAGTATTCTGAGTTCACTGCAATGATGTCTTGCTAATATTTATTTATTTGATATATATATATATAGAGAGAGAGAGAGAGAGAGAATTTTAATATTTATTTTTTAGTTTTCGGCGGACACAACATCTTTGTTTGTATGTGGTGCTGAGGATCGAACCCGGGCCGCACGCATGCCAGTCGAGCGCACTACCGCTTGAGCCACATCCCCAGCCCTTGCTAATTTTTATTTAAGGATGACCTCTAACTACTAGAAGAAACTTTAGGAATGGTTAACAAGATAGTGGACAGACACATCCCACAGGACAAATAGTGCCAAAAGATACCCAAACTTTGGGTACTTTCCTATCAGGAGTGTAAAGGAGGTAGTCACAGTGCCTCACCTGTCAATCCTCTTTCTGGCCTTGATGTTTTTAGTATGCATCCCCAGCAAAATCACTTAAATCTTGCAGGGCTTCCATTTTCTTTATAAGAAATTAATTTTAGCTTACCAACATATCTCTATAACATGGAAGAAGGAAAGATAAATTCAAGCTCTACATTCCAGATTCTGGTTCTCCATCTGCCCCCTCTAGGCCTCTGAATCCTCTTTCCAGAACACAAAATCTATATTTGGAAAAGTTACCAACCCAAAGGTAACTTATGGAATCCAGATATATATTATTTTATTATTTTTAAAAAGCAACTCCCAGACACTATTTTATCCCTACTTATTTCAGTATACCTCTCTAGCAACTATGACATTATTCTTTTTTTTTGAGAGAGAGAGAGAGAGAGAATTTTTTAATATTTATTTTTTAGTTTTCAGTGAACACAACATCTTTATTTTATTTTTATGTGGTGCTAAGGATCGAACCCAGAGCTCTGCACATGCCAGGCGAGCACACTACCGCTTGAGCCACATCCCCAGCCCCGACCATATTCTTATATAATGATAACATTATTTTCATATCTAACAGAATTAATAATAATCCTTTGGTATCATCTAATATGGTATATTTTTGCCATTTAAAATAGGAAACAAGTTGGTTACTATGTAAGTTGTTGAGATTGAAGGGATCTCATATAAACAACTTCTGTTAGTACCTAAACTGCTCCAGGCAGAAGGAGACATGTCTTATTTTTAAATATTGTAGAGCATTAGTGTGGAGGACCTTGGAGATCACCCAGAGGTCAACTTCTCTCCTGACAGGTGGGGACACTGAAGTTCTGTCAACATGACTAAGTCAAGGTATGCCTGATGGCTGATAAAATGTTATTTCTGGTGTGTCTTGGAGGGTGACACACCAGAATAGATAAACATTTGAATCAGAAGAGAGAATGAAAAAGGTCTGCCCCATTAATGTGGTGAACATCATTCAATTCATTTTTGGCTAGAATAGAACAAAACCATTGGAGAAGGCTAAAATTCTCTTTTTCTCCTTCAACTGGGGCATTCATTTGCCCTTGGACATCAGAGCTCCTGTTTCTCAGGTTTTAAGACTCTGGGTCTCAGTCTCTGATCCTTGGGTTTTTGGTCTTGGAGTAATGAGTCATATTATTTCCCTTGGTTCTCAGGCCTGTGGAGCTGCAATGTATTATACCAGTGGCTTTCCTGGGACTCCAAGCTTGTAGGTAACAGATCATAGAACTTGTTGGTCTCCGTAATCACCTGAGCCAACTCCTATAATGTATCTCATTGTGTATACAGTACATCCTGTTGGTTCTGCTTCTCGGGAGTACCTCGACTAACATAGGTGTGAAAGGTCATTTGACCTGTGTGGAATTGTAACCCACCCATTTCTTTGAGTTCCAATCCCAAGCAGCCTGTTTAGGATGCCACAGGCTTTCTTAGTGGCCAAATCTATTATGTAATTCTGCGGTTATTATCCCTGGCTTCCTCTACGGCCAGTTAACTGCACTCTGGGATGATTTCCTCTGTGGAAATAGAGACCAAAAATAGCCCGTATTTTCTTTCTACTAATTTCTTGTGCTTTCAGAGATCATCAAGTTGTATGTTAGGCTTTTCCTACCAGATTGGGAATCCTTTAATACAATCCCTTCCTCACGGGATTTTTTTCTGTCCTTCAGGACTGTGGACAAATGACTTATCTATGGGCTACCGAAATAACACAGTTGCTGGGAGCAAAGAAAAGTCATGCTCTTATTTATGCCAAGTATTTGTAAGAACATGCTGGCAAAGTAGATAATACTCAGAAATAGGCCCCATTGAGCTACTGTAGTTTGGCTTTTTCAACTATGTTTATTAAAAAACAACAAAACCCTTCACACATGAAGAGGAAAAAGAATCCAGGAAGCCCAGAGTTGAAATTGGGTGAGTTTTGATATATTTACTGAGCTGGCAAAATGTTGCTTGAGGGGTTTGATGTACTTTCTCCTCCGATTATCCACAAGAGTCTGGGACTGTGGAGACCACATTGTTCTCTACTCACTCTAGGGCTAAAGCTACATCTGGATAAATCAAAACTATGAGCTCTAACGCTGAAGATTCAACTACTCACCTCTACTCACTGTTTTGGGGACAGCATGCCAAATGCTGGCTTGACTGCTATTTTGGCTGAAGTAAGCAAGTACTTGCCTAGTCCCATTCTGGTAAGATATGAGAGCACAATGTCAACAACTGGGAATTCATTCAATTAATTGAAAAAAAAATGTGATTTTGTTTTTTCTTTGTTGTTGTCACATTCCATTTGTTGGCAGAAACTAAAGTGTCAAGACAGCAAGGCAGTAACAGAATTTATTAACAAACTTTTAAAGATGCTGGTTCCCAAAATTTGTTGCATACTGGAACCATTTGAGAAATTTTAAAAGTGTTGATGTTTGGCTCCCACCCAGACTTCCCGATTGTATGGTGGAGGGTGCTGCTGAGTGCTGGTGTGCAGTAATTTGGGAACTGCTGCTCTAAGATATTTCCTGGGGTTGAATGATGCTGAATAGTTACCTACACCCCACTGAGTTGAGGAAAGTTTTTTTTTTTTTTGCCTTTAAATCTCCTGGCCCAAAGAAAAACAAGCCATCTCAGGCTACATAAATAAAAATGTAATTTAATGTGATTGACATTTTTTTTTGTGTGTGTGTGTTTTAGAGAGTTCTATTCTGTTGCTTTTAAAACAAAGCCTTAGGAAATGAATATTCCTTTACCATTCAGTCAGGAAAATAAAATAATTCCGTCCTAGTGAATTCAGCAAAGGGACAGTGCAAAGAGGAGATGCGGAGAGGGCCAGGGAGAGGGGAAGACACATGGAGAACGGGCAGCCCAAAGGCAAGTGGGCTGTCTCAGCTGCTTCCAGCCCTGTGCGTGCCTTCCCCAGCACACGCAGCACTTCACTGTCTTGTCCTCCAAGCCTCCTGACCCAGCTGTTGTGTGTGTTGGCTTCCAAAGAGAAGGGAGAAGAATAAAAGCTACCAGAGAGATCATACCACCTCGCCTTTGTGAGCAGTTGGACTGTATTGATCCTTTCCTGCTTCTGCTTTTGTGTCTGTTTTGTCATGATTTTATTTCCTGCTGGAGCCTTGACCCTCTTTCCTTGTTTCTGCATTATTTTTTCCACTGGACCCTGCACAATCTGGTCTCCGTACCTCACCCTGTTTCAGATGCACTCCATTCCCTTCCTGCTTTTGTAGACTTCCTTGGGCTTTTCTAGACAGAACTCACTCAACCCCAGGATTCTCTGATCCCGGTGCTTTCCCCAGCCAGTGCCCTTCTGAGGCAACCCACTTGGGGCAGCTGTGCTTTGTACCAGGTGATGTGATTCCCTTCCTGTGCTGGGTGTGACCAGGACCCAGGGCAGCTCCTGCAAAGGATGGTCATGGAGGGGCCTGTGAATCTGTCTGGCTTGAAGACTTCGCCCAAATAGGGGCGATTCCTTATACTGGGAATTGGGACATATGACAGAAAAACAAAACGAAAATTGCAGTAAGAGGTAGTTAGAAGTTGAGAAAGAAATAAGCAGCAGTGGCCATCATTCTAGAGTGGGCTGAAACCACTACCAGATCAAAGTGGTGAATGAGCAGAAACTATGAGGTGGAGAAACCATACATGGAATTAACATACAATACAGCCTTTGAGAGTTTGTTGAAAGCCACACACAGCTCCCTTTCTAAACCCTGCTCACCTTCACAATATATCTCCATCTGTCTATGTCTATGTCTATGTCTATATCTATACATATCCAAAGACAGTATTTTGCAAGCACTTTTGGCAATTTATTGGACCCTCTAGGGCCAAACATCCAAAAGAGGTTTGGCAAAGGTTTGTGATTGGTCTAAGGACCACACAGGATTTCAGTGTCTGGGCTGTAATTTGAACCTAGATCTGTTTAAGAGTCCCCAGGAGCTTCTTTTCAAGTGAAGCATATCTTTCATTTCTTTATGAAAACTCTATGTTGGATCCCAAAATGTAAGAGATAAGAGGAGGGCCAAGGGGATACAGAAGGGCATGATCCAGCCTCATCCACAAGGGCTGCCCTGTTTCTGTCACTCTGGAGGCGAAACATCCATCAAGAAAGCTGGTGTCTTACACAATTCTGTTTTTCTACTGGTCCCTACATTTCACAGGATCTCCTTCTGTAAGGATAGAGTTACACAACTCATTCATGCATTGGAGTGCATATCATGAAGGGCTGTTCTTTGACTTCAAAGAAGCATCGTTCGGTTAACAAGATAAGACAAGAGACATGGAAATAATGGCTATAATTTGTTAGCTCCTTTAGGGAAAGACACTTACATTCTAGTGGGAGCCGAACAATGGGAAACATATTGAGATATTAAAATGAAAAAACATTGAAATGATTAATTTATAGACTAAAAATAGACATTTATACTTATATGCACAGATTTAAAGAGTGTATAGTTTGGAAAATAGTTCAAAAGTTTAATGGTGTTGTCTAGGCTGGGCTAGTCTAACCTCATGCTTGAACTTGAATTATTTGAAAATGTTCTGACAAAACTATTGTAGATGATATGTAGTGGGGATGAGCTACTTCAATTCCATGCAAGAAATCTATGTCTCTTCAGTTTACCAATTGCCTTTTCAAAGATGTCATGGTAGTTTTAGTTTTGCAAGATTAAAAGATTGGAGATTGAATGCACAGCTGAGCAAATGTATTTGACATTATTGAATTGTACCATTATAAATGGTTAAGTAAGTTCTGTATTACATGTATATTACCACAATAAACAAAAGACAACATGGTAAAGCCACACATACTAGTAGACATGGTAAAGTAGACAACATGGTAAAACCATACATATTAGTAGATGGTCAGACATGGAATTCCTCATTTGTTGATTGTTTTATGTTTTAGGATAAATGGAAAGAGAACTGGAAAAATATAGAAAGTAGGTCAGGCTCTAAAATGGATATATATTTTGATTAGTTATACAAAAGGCACAAGTCAGAGATTAAAAAATTGTGGTTGAGAAAAAATTCTTTATACAGAATCAAAAGAAAGAGTTATCAATGCGTGAGTCCTGTCTTATTTCCTATTTTGAAATACTTAAACTAAATTTTGGTTAGAATATACCAGGGTACCAGTCAGAAGCAATTCTATGGTTCAGAGAAGCTTCTTGGGTCAATCAGAACTTTGTAAAAGTATACTGTCACTGTTGGAGAAAATGACTTCATATCAGTGCATATGGAGCTATTAGTTGTTTTGTTACCATTATTTAGTACCAATGAAATCTTCCAAATAAACTATGGCATGCCAAAAATTATAAGATAATAAAATCTATTAAAAAAATTCTTACCATGGAAAAAAGGGTACACATATACATACACACACACAAAGGGTACACATGCACACACACACATAAACACACACACACAGAAAAGAAAATATACAAATACAGTTCTGCTGAATTTAATTTTTGATGTGGAGGATATTTTTCATGCAGTTAAAAGATTTTGAAGGGAGTTGAGTTCTAGGAAGGTTGGATAAGCTCAGTAGCCCTGCAATTTTCAACAAGTGCTACTAATAAAATGGATTCAATTTTGCAATCACAAAAAAGGGAAAAAAAAGTTCATGGTAGAAAGAAGGCAATCTATTCCACTATATGAACAAAGCTAGTCAGGGAAGACCCTACAAATGATGGCCACAGATGTAAATATATGCCTCAAATATAAAACGTAGGCAAAGTGAAAGGTTAAAAATTAGGTCAGGGAACAAAGTATTCTAACCTTTTGACAGCATAGAACAATTTGAAGTTAAGAGGCATTTTAATGGAAATGATGAATCAAAGACAGGTCTTACCAAAACAAACTATTTGAATATTGGATTTTGCATAGTTTTTTTCTTGGTAGCCCATTATCAATTCTCTAAAAAGTTCAGTATTTCAAGAAATGCTAGTACTGCATTTCAAGAAATACATGGAGATACTAATAATGAAACTGTTGAAAATTAAGCCATGAACATTAAAAATAAAACCTTTTAGAGAGGTTAAGTAACTTGCCTAAGGTAAAGAATCAAAGGAGCACAGATTCTGGGTGAGCAAGAGGGGCCTTCCTGTGTTGGAAGCCATTCTTGCACCTAAGGAAGTCTTGACCTTTCCTGATCATATGGATTGTTGTCTTAAACTTCATTCTCCATTTCTCCCTTTTCAAAGTCTTTAGTATCATTTTGGTTTGAATTTCAGAGCTGATATTCATAAGCTGTCTGCATGGAAGCATTTGATTCTGATGTACTTTACCCACCAATGTGTAATACAGCTCAGCATTTCTAAAAAGTAAATGAGTCCACAACAGAGAGAACACAGGTGATGAGTTTCCAAACAATGGGAATAACAGAGTTCCAAATGTGACAGAAACTAATCAATTCCTATTATTTGCTCCTATTTTTCTTTCTAATATTAATTTTCCTGATACTCAATAAAGCACTTGTTTGCTAAAAATAAATGCAACATTAGCCAACCTCCTCTATTGATAAGTGTGGACACACAAAGTAAATTCTGGCAAATAAGATTTAGCAGGAAACGTGCAATTTTCAGAGATCTCTAGAAAAGGAGTGTGAGACCCATATTTCACCCTTACCTTCTTCTTCCTGGTTAGAATCAGAAGTGATGACTAGGGTGTAAGAGCCACTGTGGCCCTGGAGACAGAAATGCATAGTTGAAATTGGTGGATCCAACAAACAGAATGAACCTCACAATTCTGGAGCTGTCAACTAACTATGGCTTGTTCACGCTAAACTCCATATACATTAAAAAAGAAAAACTCCTTTCCCCAAAAAAATAAAAAATAAAAAATACCCCCTCCTGTATTTTTTTTTTTTTTTGAGAGAGAGAGAGTAAGTATTGACCCATGAATTTTGGAGTTAACCTCGAGTTTATAAAAGTAATTAACTAAAATACTGCATTCTAACCTCAGCATTATGGTTATTCAAGACTTGAGCAAAAAGAAATGAACACTACTGGATTCATTGCAGCCTGGAAGAACCAGATGCAATTCATTAAGCAACCGACTTTGATTCTTTGCAGAGACGGATGGCTTCTTATTAGTTCTATTCAGCTTACTAAATGAAGGGAAGCGGCTTCTGACCCTCGGTAATTCTGGAAGCCTTTCACTTCAGGCAACTCTCTTTCCTCTTTCTTTTCAAGTCTATAATAATTCTATTGAGTAGCTGTAAGAGTTTCAAACAACCTTCAAAGTTTGTATCCATCTGCCAGCTTTATAATCAATCATTGTGTGGCATTTTGGCTGATACAGCTGCCATTCAGAGGAGTCATTCATTCCAGAGGAAATAGAATATATAATACTGTGAGCGCTTCTTTGCCTGGTTGCCTTATCCATAGATTATAAATGAAAACCTCAATGATTCATTCCCTTTAGCAAAATCAAACACTCTCAACGCATGCCTCTTTCTTCAGAATTGGAAAGGATTCATGCAAAACAGGATCTTGTCCTTGATGGATTTTGGCTTTATTCTAGAGGGGGAAGAGGGAGGAACTATACATGATGACTACAATGCAAAGAAGAAAAACCCCAGGGCTACCCTCCAGCTGCTATCTACTGCTATGCTGTGCTGGCTGGCACCTGTTCTGATTGATCAGTACCTGTGCTAGACCTGGATTTAAATATTTTGAATATTACATCTGAATAATGATGCTAATTATCTCTCCAATATCCCTTCTCTTTTGCTTTCTTACCAATAAGAACCTTATTTATTATTATTATTATTATTTTTTTTTTTGGTGGATCAAGGTGCCTAACTGGATAAAAGAGCATCTCCAGGTCTCTTCTACACTTAGAGATGGTCATGTGGCACAGTTCTGACCAATAATATTTAAGCAAATGCTGCTATGAACTTCTGGGAAGGTTCTTTTCAATGAAAGCTGAGTCAAGTTACCTTGATTTAGCCCCTTTTTCTCTCTCTTTCGTTGCCTGGAACAGAGACTTGAAGCTGGAGATGGAGAAAGTATTTGGGGATCCAGGATGGTTAAGAAGAAAGATGAAGGGAGGGTGGGTCCCTGATAGACTTCTTGACTACTTCATCATCTAAGGATCACCTTCCTCTGTACTCCTTAATACCTGAGAAGTTTCTACTTTTCCCTATTTTGCTTGTCCCTGGTTAGTCAGGTTTGGCGTGACGCATGGCATGATATAAATCTAATATAAATGCTATCTTAATATTCAAAGTTATTTCTCCCATAGTGCAGAGCTGGTTACTGGTAAAGTGAAGCTCTTAGCATCTTAAAATGTCATTGAATCTGCAAAACTGCAGAGTGTGTGACCATTTTGGGTTGAACTGAACATCCAGAATTGGGGCTTTTGGGTCACTTGAGATCCCTGCCCCTTCCTTCTAGGAGGGTGAGGATCATGTCCACCTGTGTAATTGGGTATGATCAGCCCACACTCAGTCTTGGGAAGAAAAATGGCCACTGCAAAGTGTCTAGTCATGTCCTTGTGTTCGTGAACATTTAAGTACACTGATTTTTGGAAGCTTATGTGGAAGCTTTTCGGAAGCCTACTGCAAATCTCTAGAAAAGCAAACAGTCTGGGGAAAAAAAATCTAGCTAAACAGACATCTCTCATGGAGATGAGGACATACTGTGTCAGTGATAGAACTTACGTGGTGGTGCTTGGGTTGAACTGAACATCCAGAATTGGGGCTTTGGCGTCACTCTGCTCTTGTTTGTACCAAATCTATCTTGGATTTTGGTGAAAACTGCCTGGACAACCTGGGTGGGGTGCTGAGGTTATCTTGGACCCTTAGGGAAGGAGGGGAATGGGAAAGGCAGCATTTCCTCTAATGGCACATCTTAGAGCCACAGTGAGGGAGGGAATTGCAGAATGGCAGTAAATGGAACAGTGAGCACTTCTGGATAATTAAAGAAAGTCAAATTTGCAGAATGGACAAGGACATTCTTAAAAGCCCCAATTACATACTGAATGCTTCTCAATGAAGTTTGAGAGGAAATTGGAAATCTTTACGTTCTGAATGCTAAGCAAAGAATAAACAGTAAACTTTGGCTCTGAAACAAGTTATAAATTCTTTGGCACAAGATAATTGTTTATTCGTGGGAAATTTAGAATAGATAGGTAATTTCAAAGAACTGGATCTATTATAGTGGAGGGACTGCAGAATATTAAATCACAAAGACAGTTTAGAACCTGCTTACATCCAGAGTGTTTGGTTTTAAATCTTGACTCACCACTTACTTGCTGTGTGACATCAAGTAAGCTACTTAATTTCTCTGTGTCCTCTGTGTTTCTTCATCTATAAACTAGAGTGTTAACAGCACATAGGACTGTTCTGATCATTAAATGAAATGCCATTTATGGAAAGTACTTAAAAATGCCTGGGACATTATTCGACTCAATAAATTTTGTCAGCATCATCACAGGGTACTTTTAATAGAGTTTCTATGAACTGTTGGTGTAAACTTAGAGAGCTGAAAACAACAGAAGAAAATGAAAACAGCTGGGTGTGGTGGCATCCATCTGTCCCAGCTAGTCAGATGGCTGAGATAGGAGTTTGGGGCCTCCAAACATATGACAGAGCAAGACACCACTTCTTAAGGAAAAAAAAAAGATAACAAATAAATGATTATGCACATGGCTGATTTAGATCCAGGGTCAGCAAACTTTCTAGAAAGACTCAGATGGTAAATATTATCAGATTTGCTGCTCATAGGGTGTTTGTTGAAACTATAAAACTCATCATCATAGTATGAAAAGAGTCACTACACTATGTAAAAAAACCAAGCATGGCTGGTTCCCAAAACACTCTTACAAAGTCAGGTGTAAATCTTCATAAAAGCAGGATGGGTGAGATTTTGTCTGCTGGGTGTGGTTCACCAACTCTGATTTAGATGATTGCATACTGCTATTGTCCAGGCAGAGGTGTCTTCTGGAAGCAATAGGTAAATATTCTGTATTCTGCTTGAGATTCTTCTCCTCTCCCATGGACATGGTTGGTTCCCTGACTACTGTGTGTAAAACACCTCCTGAGAATTGGTAATCAAGTCCTGTTTGCTCTCTTAATAGTACATAGTACAATGTCTAATTATCTGGCACACACAAAAAATTATCTGGTACATGTGTCCACTCCCTTGTGTTCATTGTCCTCTTCACCTGAATTTAAACTCTGGAAGGACTCGACCCTTAATTCCCACTGCTTGTGACAATGACTTGTGTCACTGCTTGTGACAATGTAGCAGGTCAACAAATACATGTTGAATACATCGGTGATAAAATCACTGGCCACACACACTGGCCACTAATATATTCTGATAACTTCTGATAATTTAATCCACATAAATTAAGTCCTATCCTCAGTAAAACATTTTTATATATTCATTTATTTCTTTAAAAAATGGGAAGGACAGAAGAATAAAATAGACATTATTACTGCTGTATGTCTGTATGTGACTGTATGACCAATGTGATTCTGCACTGTACGCTCAGAAAAATGAGAAATCATACCCATCTTACTCAAATGTAAAAAAAAAAAAAAAAGATCTGTGCTTCTGTTTTTAATGTCCAGTTCATAAAAGCACTCTTTTCAAAATCCACAGGCCTCATTGTCATGAGTCTACTCTGTTAATTGAAATCATGTGCTCTACAGATTGTTCACATTCTCTCAGCTCCTCATTCATTATTAATCTGTTTCTATTTGAGACCATTTTATGGTCTCTTTTGTCTTACTCTGATGCCATAGATGTTGGAAAAGTTTGAAAGACACAGTCCCTGAATCTCTGAAAAGTTTGAAAGACACAGTCATCCTGAGTTGGATACTTCCATGTTTCTTCCATGTTTCATGAACAAATATAAGACTCCACTGCGTCTTTCAAGAAAATTCTACAATAAGAGTGCAAGCAGAAGGGGTCTTGCTGTCTAAAAATAGGTTGAAACAGACAATATGAAATATATTTTGTATGGGTACAAAAAAGCGAGAATAGGAGGAAAATAAAATCATATTTTGAGGTAATTCTGCCCTTGATTTTTGCAACATTTGCGAAAAACAGCCAAAGTTCAAGAATTAAAAAAAAAAAAAAAAAAGAAAAGAAAAAAGAGCAGTGGGAACACTGTGTCTCTGAAATTACCATATGCATATTGTTTACAGGCTCAGAGGCAAGTCATGAATATATTAGGAGACTAGTGCTTATTCCCTTTGTATTTCTGATAAAGGATCTGTCCTGTCAAACCCAGGAATGATGAGGATGAGCTGTGGAAAGCTGGTTCTCACATCGGCCAGATCTGGCAGGTATAAAAAATTGACTTCATAAATGCTTCATGCTGGTGACAGAGCACAGTGGTTTCTGAGTGCACAGAAATATCTATCTGTTGCTTTTTTGCTGACACCTATTACTGGAGCATCCAGTTGTCCTGAGGGTGATTTAATGAAAGAAGAATAAAATAAAGACAAAAAGAGGAATGTTTCTCTTTAGCCTCTGCTCTTCTGATAGACTCACGGTGAGAAGCAGATGGATAGCACCAATTTATGTCAACTGCACATGGAGCAACAGCCTCCTTCCCTGTTCAGGGAATAGCTCCCACTCTGCAAAGATCTTAGAAGGGTAAGATAGGAGGTTGCCTACTCCTACCAAATGTATAGTTTAAGATCCTTTTTGTGGAATTTCACACACTAGAACACTTCTTGAGCATTTCCATTGCTCTCTCTAGGCCTCCATTCTTCTTTGTATACAACACAGTTGTTGCATTTCTGCAACTTAGAAAAATGTGCATGTTTTGCCTGTAATAAGCATCATGAGGACAGGGGTCTTGTTTTGGTGTTCATGGTTCTGGGAATTAAACCCAGGGGTGTTCTACCACAAGTTACATTCCTGGATCTTTGTTCTTGCTTTGTTTTCTGAGATGAGAATCCTGCTAAATTGCTGAGGTTGACCTTGAACTTGTGATTCGCCTCCCTCAGCCTCCCGAGTGGCTGGGATTATGGGCATGCACCATCACTACTGGTTTTCATTTTGTATCTTCAAAATTTTGCCTGGCCCTCAACAAATGTTTGCAGATTGAGTGAAAAAATAAGTAAAAGCTTAATACTTTAGAAAGTGATCTGTTTTTCTTTGGTTAGAAACTTCTTTACAATACTGTATAAAAATGAGAAAGGAGAAATGGCCTATCTATCTATCTATGTATCATCTATTTATCTATAACTAAGACAATTGGAGTTGAGATAAAGAGATAAATAGTTGCACCTTCATTGTAGCATACTTGCTGACTATGTGGACTTTTATGTGCCAAAAGTAAAACCATGTCCTGAAAGTGTACATTCAATGAAAGCCTGGTAAGATTAGGTTGCTTGCAGCTTGCTGCTCTTCCTGGGCCAGTGACATACTGAATTTGAGCTTTCTCTCATTTTTATGTTAGTGGTTGAAGCTTTATTCATTTCTGATTCATGAACTTAAGAGAAAAAGCATTAGCAAGCATACAGTTTGTAGTTTCCCAGCTTTAAAGACATTTCAATCTGCAAGCAGTTTTGGTCATACTCAGTGCCTCATGCAGACTGACCATCATTGAGGGAGCTGGAGGGCTCAGGGACCTCAGTTACCACTCTGAGGGACAGTTTAGAAGCTAAAGCTACAGGTGAGTTCTAAACCACTTTGGAGTCAGCTGACCCTGAGTGACTAGGAAATTTATCAAAGCATTTAAAATGGAGATGGAAACGGTCACTGTCCCGGGCTTGTTAACACAATTGTGTACTTTCCCAGTTATAGTTAGTCCTAAATACCACACATATTGAATAAGCACCTTAAGATAATAAAAATCAGAACAAGAAGCTTAAAGAAGGAAGAAGAGTCATGAAAAACCCAGTATGCTCAGAGGGAGTTAGAAGGGTCGAGTTCCATGGAAATAGTTTCAAAATATGACTAATGTAGTTGATATGTGAATCATTGAGTAGAAAGAGAGTTTCCCCCCATGTTAATTAGGTCTTTTCTAATTGCTTTAAGTACGACTGTTCACAAGAGACCACATAAAATTTCCTTAAGCCGTTGGTGCTGTGCTGATTGACAAAGATCTTCCATAAATCTTAGTACCATAATCTTTGGATCTAGGATGATAGAAGTCTTACAAAGCTGTAAAATCACCACCAATGTGGTTCTAGCAGGCGACTAATTAGTGAAAATATGCATGAAATCTGAACCATGCAGTACTGAGTACTCAGAAGGGACTATGTTAGCTACCACAGTGAAGGATACAATAGGAACATGTATAGATGAAATAAATGTGGTGCTTGTCCTTAAAGAGCCTCACAGTATAGTGGGAAATAGGTATGCAACAAATCAATTGCAATACAGGTTTTGAAGTCGATTTTTGAGCCAAGTTCTTTTCTTTTTTATTTGCGGGGGGAGTACTGGGGATTGAATTCTGGGGCACTCAGCCACTGAGTCACATCCCCAGTCCCCAGGGGCTCAATGAGCTGCTTAGCATGTCGCCTTTGCTAATGCTAGCTTTGAACTTTAGATCCTCCTGTCTCAGCCTTAGAGCTGCTGGGATTAGAGGCTTGCACCACTCTGGCCAGCCCAAGTTATTTTCTGTGTCACACATCACGTTGTTTTATTACATTAGAAATTATGTTATTCCTATAAAGGCCTTTATGTTCCTAAGAAGATACACATTTTAATAGAGTCCTTTCTTAAACACAATTTTAGTATGCAGGTGCAACCTCATTTCATAATTGAGGTTGGGGAACACCTCCATGTCTTTACCATGTGTGTCATCATTATAACTCCTGAAAGTGTGAAGTCAGGAACACAATGGGGCATGCAGGCTGCTGACAAGTTAGAAATGTGGACGTTTAATTCCTCTCTGTGCAGAGGCCTTATGATGTGTAGGCTGAGGGTTCAAAGGCAGCACCAGGGCTGATTGGAGACTAGTGCTTCTTAAGAGCAAGTGTGTAGTTAACCAGGGCAATCGGCTTGCAGAAAACTTATGCTTTCATTTAGTCTCCCTGAAGCAAGACTTTGCTCCTTTGGAAAGAAGCTGGAGAAGAGGAATGAGAGAGGGGAGTAGAGATATAAAACTGGCCTGGGGGCAGAAAAGAACCTCCCACTCCAACCCTCATCATACCCACAAAACCCCTACTGCTATCCCTAAAGCTTGGTGCCCAGAATGGGAAGGTCACAGGGGAGAACAGCAGGATGCTGAAGGACGTCCCATCTTTGCTTGCCAACATTGTCCATCTGCCAGGCAATTCAAGTCAGCCTCGTTTGTCTCACCATGGGGTAATGATCCATAGAAGTTTCCATTTCACAATTTCTTACATCAATCCAGTTAGAAAGGACAGTGACGATTAAATGCAGTAGTGTATAGCTGGGAAAATGATTGGTCAGGTTTGCAACTGTCTGCTCCCACTTTTCTGAGGCCAGTTCCTTGATGACTCGACTCAACTCTTGATGACTCGACTCAACTCTCAGTGAGATTTAGAGCACTTCCCTCAATTGTGCCTGGGTGACCTATTGCAGACTTCTCATTTCCAGAAGCATGTAATGCCTTCGCAGGTTCATGGGAGTATGCGGTCCTTCTCATTTCAAGAATCATAAAACTATAGTTTGCAAAAGAGGATTTCTTGCCTATGTTGCAGTGAACTGCAGAGAAAGTCCAACCATTTTTCATTCAAGTTGATATTCACAATCAGATAATTTACATCTCAAGAGGCAGAGCTAGACTGGAGGTCGGACGATAATGATAACTTAAAGCTGTGATTGTTTGATGTACTCAGGATTTAGTTGAGAAAAATATTTTGTGAAAATCAGGGCCCCCAAATAAAGATAATTTATTGGGCAGGCACAGTGGTGCATGCCTGTAAGCCCTGTGACTGGGAAGACTGAGGCAGGAGGATAGCAGGTTGGAACCAGTCTTGCCAACTTAACAAGGCCCTCAACAAGTTAGTGAGACTTGTCTCAAAATTTTTTAAAAAAATTAAATAAATAAAAAGGGCTGGAGATGTAGTTCAGTGATAAAAAAAAAGATAATCCAAAATCAGGAGAGTTAAACTTAAAACAATTTCAAAGAATTAGAATATAGAAGAAATGTCAAGTACCACAGACTTTCAGAAAAGAAGTCTTGGTTTATGCTTGGCAAATATATTCTAAAGCTCCAAAAAAAGACCATACATTAATGTTTAAAGGCTGTACATGGAGAGTTTTAGTACTCAAAATATACACACACAATATATATATATATATATATATATATATACACACACACACACACACACACACACACACACACACATATATATATATATACTGAATTTGAGCTTTGTCTCATTTTTATGTTAGTGGTTGAAACTTTATTCATTTCTGATTTATGAATATATATATATACACCATATATATATATATATATATATATATATATATATATATATATATATCACATTATACACACATACAGAGTTTCCTTCATTTTTGAGAATGGATTAGCCCTCAAAGTTCTTGAAGAATACAAGAAGACATATGGTCTTGAAAATTAAAGCTTTAGGCTGTAAAACAGTACTTTGGACTCCAAGGCACCAAATAATTGAAGTGAGTAAACGTTATCTACCATGATGTTACCAAAATTCTTAGTCAAAATGTTAGTTGCCTAGCAACTTTCTCTTTTGGTATAATCAGCATCTACTTTAGTTTACATCTGACTGACTTTAAAAGATCTAAAATTTCATTATTGTGGTAAGTGAAGTTATCATCTGAATACCTATTAGCAGTTTTGCTTGTGGTTTTTGATAGTATCTCCTGTTTATTTCTTCTGGCTAAGTTACATACATCACTCCAGATCTAAGGGCTGTTTGACCTAGTTTGGAAGACCAGAGGAAGTTGTATAGTTTGAGCAAACTAAAACTTTTGATGATAATCTTATAAATATTCAGTTTTCAATCAGCTTACACATGTAATCCTGAAATAGATTTCCAGAGAACTAAAGTTATACAATTTCAATAAGTGTTCTTGCCATTTCGGGTGTGCTTCTTAAGGTAGGGGGGTCTCTGCCAAAAAAGACATACTGATCTCAATTTACAGTTTTAACTATATACAGGTTTATTTAGGCACATCTTGAAGATACTATTGTATTTCTAGTGTGTGCTTCCATTGAATTCCCTTGTTTGTATTTCATATTAGTTGTCTTTAAATAAGAACTTGTCCCAGATTATTAGTAATGTAGAACTTTTCAGTAAGATATTCACAACCCAATTTAGGGCATGGATTTACCAAGTGTAGAAGTGATTTTCTATCTAGCTGAAGTCATCCATAAAGAAAGCCACCCAGCCAAGTGCGTGGTATCATTGCTTTCATCTATCATAGATGCCCGTTCTTCTTCATTCGCTATCACCAGGGAATGAAGATTGTTCTGTGGCTTTCTACCAGAAATGCAATTTTCAAATTGGAGACTGAAACATGAACTGGCCTAAAACAGAACTTCTGTTGATCTTTGCTTTTTGTTGTTGAAATGTAGCTATAGGCTTTCATTTTGGAAAAAAAGACTTCTGGCTATCTACTGTTTGCAGCCTTGATATCTATTTTTTTTTTTTTTAAAAAAACAACAAATGAGATCATGCTGTTAGATTAATAATACATGGTACCTCTAAGATGGATCAAAATGATTTGATTTATAATAAAGTTAATTGCCATGACAGTGTTCGATTAATAGTAACCACCTGTAGTTTCTGGAACTATAACTGCATCCTGCATCCTTCACAGTGGATCATAAAACTAAGGCCCCCAAGGGGAAAAATATGAATATCAAATGGAGAGTTTGGACTAACAGTAGTATATGAAAACTTTGCAATCAATGACCATAGGAGGTAAGGATCAAAAGAAGTCTTGTTTCATATGCTTTGAAGGGGATAAGAGAGAAATGTCCCCCTGCATTCATCAATTACAAAGCAACTGACATTTCAGTTGGTTTTCTGGGATAAGTTTTATTTCTTTTGGGAGCAGCTGCATTCCCTCTAGAAACCAGTTACTGATGTGTTGTGTACAGAAAGCATATTAAAGTATATTTGTTGGATGGATGAAGGAATAAATGAGCTGATTTGATAAAGTATAAAAATCAGCACTTAAGGCAATTACAAGGTTTCACCACCCAGGCAATATTCCTAGGCTATGGTCAACATTATCGACATTTACCAGCACTCATCCCTTTCCTTTCTTTCTGGGCACAAAGGAGGGCCACAATTGCTTGCTTTTCTGAATTTAGGCACGGCTATGTGAGCCAAAAAATGCATACAGAAATGGTGTAAGTCTGCTCCAGGTGGTATGATCTAAGAGTTCATGTGTGATGTTCTACTCTGTCTTTCTCCACAGCAGCAGTTGAGGAATTATGAATCGACACAGAAAAGCCACAACAAGGGAGAAGCAGCTTCAACTACTAAGCTGAGAGGAGAACAGTTGCTCTGAGAATTGCCTGGATACACAGCAGATTTTGTTTGAAAAAGAAATAAGCCCTTGTTGTTGTAAGTCAGTGCATGGCAGATGGTATGTTCCAAACATGGTCTACATGGCCAACAATCTCTCCCGTCCAACATGCTCTTCTTCTGTATGAATTTGCTGCTGTCCCATCCAGAGGAGGAATGAAGTCCCTGCCCCATCCAGGTGGTGAAAGTGATAGTTCATGAATGCCAAGACCAGATCAGAGAAGGCCAGAACAGTCAGGAGCTGTGACACATACCTATAATTCCAGTGGCTTGGGAGGCTGAGACAGGGGGACGGCGAGTTCAAAGCCAGCCTCACCAAAAGTGAGGTGTTAAGCAACTCAGTGAGACCGAATTTCTAAATAAAATACAAAATAGGGCTGGGGATGTGGCTCTGTGGTCAAGTGCCCCTGAGTTTAATCCCTGGTACCCCCCACTCCCCCACCCTCCCTCCCCCCAAAAAATAAAAGAAAAAAGAAAAAGCCAGGACACTTCTCCTGAAGAGTCTACTGTTTTGTAACTTTTGCTGTCTTTGTATTTCCTCTCAGAATCCAGCCACCATGGAGCCCAAGCACTTTAGAGAGTCCACATGTAGCAGCTCTTGTCAAGAGTTCAGGCTGATCTGAGTCAATTCAGGCACCAAAATGTGTGAAGAAGCCTCTAGTTGATTTCAGCCCCCATGACTTTTGAGTGTTCACAGCTGAGACCCCAGATATTGCACAACAGATACATCATCACAGTACTATGTCTCATTCCCTGATCCACACAATCTGTGGGCATGACAAAACCATCATTGCCTCAATATTTGGGGTGGTTTGATGTAAAGCAGCTGATAACTGGAAGACACTGGTGGAACTGCTTTGCTGCCACATCTCAATTTAGCTTGTCTTAACAGAAAGATGAAAAATAATATTTTTAGTTTCTTGGTGTCAATACCCTATTTGATACTACCATGGTGGGAAGGTCTTACAGGTTTAATCTGAGTGATTCATTCTTCTTAAATATAAACAACAATCCTAGCATCT
The DNA here is from genome assembly GCF_047511675.1 of Marmota flaviventris. Classification (NCBI taxonomy): domain Eukaryota; kingdom Metazoa; phylum Chordata; class Mammalia; order Rodentia; family Sciuridae; genus Marmota; species Marmota flaviventris. The sequence continues at coordinate 145,252,433 of NC_092502.1, forward strand.
CATTCTTCATGCAAGCTTTTATAAACTGAATTTACTGGGGCACAGCAATTTTTATTATGTCATACAGACAAGATTTATTCTTCAAATAAATATAGTGCTGTGCCTCAAGAAAACATTTAGTAGACTAAAATTATTATATATGATAAAATATAATGAAGAAAACAGGGAGACTCATATTGTGAGATGATTGATTGTTCCTAGCCATCATATCTGTGTTCGATGGAGACTTCTTAGTAAATGCTGCTCCCAGCCAAAAGTATTTGTACAGAATTTTTTAACAAAGCCACCAGTTCATAGTACAGCTCATTTAGAAGCAAGGATACTAGGAATAGAAGCATAGAAGAAACTGTCAATGTTGTCTGTGCCAATAATAGTTAATTAGCTTAATTTTAAGGTTCTTCTGGCACAAACGGACACCATGAATTAACATTAGTACAAGTATTGTTTGAGGAAAGTCTGGTTCACAGTTTCTTAATTAGACTTTGTGGACCAGTTTTCATTCTTCATAATGTGTTAGGCGATATGTGCCTGAGAGAAAGTATAGCATGCATACTGTTAGGGGCCAAAATACATACTTCAACAAAGGAGAGAACCCATCCAGAGCAAGGGACCAACCCTACTCTGAAGACAATGCTATTCCTATCTCATGAAAGAAGATAACAAGGTTGAGAAATGGGTCAGAGCGCCCCCAAGAGGCCGATGTGCACATTTGCTAACAGAGGCAAGCTAGAATACTGGAGAAGGCACAGGACTTAATATTGGTAAGACCTGGAATTAAATTGCAACTACTCTGTCAGCACCTCCATGTCGCAGTTTCCTTCACTTTAATATGGGGATAATAATACCCATCACAAAGCTTCACAGGTTAAGTAACCCTTGGATTATAAATTCTGGAATTTAGTTCCCTTCTTGATAATGTGCTGAGAGAACTATGATTTGCATTTTAGATAAAGTCTTTAAAATGTCATTTTGCTTGCCCTTTCATCTTGCCCGTGAGTCTGGAAGTCCTTTTCCCAAAGGTACGTAATTTTTAGTCTCAAATCTGCCAGTACAGGCCTGTGGGCCAGAGGTTTTTCCCCTCATCTTTAAAGATTTATTCCATACAAGAAGACATATTCAAAATTGGCCAATGAGAAAGAATTTCCTTCTGGACTTTTGGTCTTGACACTGAAATGATTGCTATTATATAACAAGAAAATGGAAGAGGTGATTTTCAAGCCAATTATTCACACACTGAGATAGTGTTGCATTCAAAAAAATTCATTGATTTGCTCAGATATGTTTGCTGTTTTGTGATTGGCTTTTTCCTTTCTTGTCCATCTCTGCCAGCTGCTCCCCAAATGTGGGGAGCATGTGAATGCACATGTGTGAATGTGTAACACACATACACTCACACACATTGTTTTTGCAAAACTATAGAAAGTCAGTTGTCTTGTCCCAGGGCCGTCCTCTAGGACAAGGATGATTATCAAACTGAAGCAGTATCCAAATCCCACCTGTCATCCTAGCTTGCTTTATGTGTGGAAAATCCTGTTGATACTGAGGTTCCTCACTTCCAAAGTGCTCACCTGACAAATTTCATAATCAATCACACAGACTAGATAATTCCTATAATTGGTTTGATAACAATTTTCTCATATCCCAGAGAATATGTTGGCATCTTTAAATATTAACAAACCACCAAAGTTGAATTCCAAAATTTAGGATTAAATAAAATATATGTGGATATATTTCCTACACTAAATGGAAGGAACAGTTCCCAGGTAAAAGACTCATAGAATTATAGAACTCTGAAACTGAAAGACTTCTTCCACCAAATATTTACATTTGAGGAAGCAAAGACTCTGAGACTTTGCACTGGAAGCTCAAATAATGTAAGGTATAGAAACTCTTAGAGGCTATAAAAAAGATCTCTCAACTATTTCATTACCTGTAGTTGTTTAGTCTCCCAGCCTTTCTTATTTTTTACTTACTTACTTATTCTTTGCCTTAATCATAAATGATCTGAAGTCATGTCCTTTATATATTAAAATTATTACTGGATGCCAGCAGGGATGCTGTTTTCTCAGGCACAGTAATAGATTTGCATCCTCTTGCCTGATTCATGTTGTAACCAGTTTCACTCATTTGTGACACTGAGGTGAGCATGTGGCCAGGAAACAGAGCAAAACTAATTTGTGCATGCACATAACAAGAGCACCCACCTCATTAATTTCAGAAAACAACCAATTGAGTTAACTGGTTTCACCTTTCACTCACATAAGCCACAGCTAAAAATATAAAATCACCTATTCATAGTCAGGAAGAACATGAACAAGGTATGAATTATAATGCAGGTAAGACCAAACAATTTTTAAACTAAACTCCCATTTCAAATGAAGGCCACTGGTTCTTGTACCTGGGATTTAGATGCTCTCAGAATTGATGAAATGAGTCACCATTGTCCTCATTTTAAGATGGAGGAAGAATGGCTCAAAAAAAACCTAAGAGTTGCTGGAGATTCTGAAACTAGGAAGGGCCATTTCCAGGACTTGAATCCAGGACCAGGGATTATCTACTGTACCTCAAGAATTTTAGGTGCTAATCTTTTGAACAAAGACATGGCTTGCAAATATCCTTCGAATTCATTAGTAAAATGAAATTTAAATGAACAAATTCATGATTTTGCAAATAGTTCTTTCCAGTTGCAAATATCATGATACTGAATAATATAAGCATACATACATCTTTGCATGTTGCTTATATGGGCAGAAAAATCAAAGTTTGTGTTTCTCATTTAGTAACATCTGCTTTTGCTATCATTCAGGTGCTCATTTTGACTGTAGCTTATAATGCAGTTTATAATTAGGTTCACTTCTAAGTTATTGAAGATCAAAGTAAAATAAAAATGTTGCCTCATCTCTCTGGTAGCCCAGGACAAAATGCCTTGTAATCATCCTTGACCTGCCTCCCCAATCCATGTCTAACCCACTAGTAAATCCTGTTAACTTTAAATGAGATAAAAAATGCAACTTTCTCTTGCTTCCTTAACTGGTCTAAGTGATTATCATTATCTGGATGACTGCATTAGCTTCTTGTTTTCCCTGTCTCTCTTTTGCCAGGTGCTGTCTAAGTATTTCCAAGGTAACAGTCAGTATGATTCGTTTAAAACACAAGTTAGAGCATATCACATTTCTGTTCAAAACCTGACAGTGAACAAAAGCAGAATTAGAGAAATAGGATTATATCAAATTAAATTTCTACATGCAAAGGAAACAACCAATAGATTGAAGAATCAACCTAAAGAATGGGAGAAAATATATGCAAACCAAACATCTGAAAAGGTATTAATATCCAAAATATATAAGGAGCAGAAACAAAGGAAGTAACTCAACTGAAAAATGGACAAATGATCTGAATATACATTTCTTAAAAGAAGACATACAAATGGCTAACAGGCATATGAAAATATGCTCAACATCACTATTATCAGGGAAATCAAATTTAAACCACAACCAGAGGTTGCCTCACACGTTAGAAAAGTTATTACTAAAAAGAGAAAAGATTAACAAGTGTTGCCAAGAATATGGGGAGAGGGGACATCTGCACATCACTGGTGAAAATATAAGTTAGTAGAGCCATAATGGAAAACAGTGTAGGGGGTCCTTAAAAAAATTAAAAATAGGAGCTGGGGTTGTAGCTCAGTGGTAGAACACTTGCCTAGCATGTGTGAGACACTGAATTCAATCCTCAGCACCACATAAAAACATATAAATAAAATAAAGGTATTGTGTCCATCTACAACTAAACACATTTAAAAACGTTTAAAACTAGAACTACCATATGATCCAGCAATTCAACTACGAAATATATATCCAAAGGATCTCAAATTATTATAGGAGATGGATAATGGAACTCCTATGTTTATTGCAACATTATTTATAATAGCCAAAAAGCAGAATCAACCTAAGTGTCCATCCATGGATGAAAGGAAATATATATATATATATATATATATATATATATATATATATATATATACACCCCCACACATACACACACACACAATAGAATATTATTCAGCCATAAAATAAGGAAATCCTGTCATATGTGATAACATGAATGAATCTGGAGGGTATTCTGTTATGTTATGGGAAATGAACAAGTACAAAGAGACAAATTCTTCCATAATATCATTCTTATGTGGAATTTAAAAATTTCATCTTATAAAAGTACAGAATAGAGTAGTGAGTACCAGGGGCTGGGATGGTTGGGCAGATGTTTATCAAAGGTTACAAGGTTTCATTTATGTAGGTGGAACACTTTTAAGCAATCTTTCATACAACATGGTAACTATAGTAAATATACTTTATTCTTGAAAGATGGTAAAAAATAGATTTAAAGTATTCTCACAGTAAAAATGATAAACGTGAGGTAATATGTATGTTTACTAGTTAGTTATTTTGCAATTCATATATACAATAAATACATGGTATTTTTTGTGTCAACTAAAAATAAATTTGAAAACTCAAAAAAAAAAAAAAAACAAAAACGATTTGCCAGTGACTTCTCATTTCATTCAAAGTAAAAGTCAAAGTTATTCAAATGAAGGGCTGGGGTTGTGGCTCAGTGGTAGAATGCTTGCCTAACATGTGTGAGGCCCTGAGTTCAATCCTCAGCACCACATAAATAAATAAATAAATAAATAAATAAATAAATAAATAAATAAATAGATTTCATTGTGTCTATTTACAACTAAACTTTTTAAAAAAAGTTATTATAATGAACTATAAGACTCTTGACTCTACCTGCCAGAATCTGCAAAATCACCTGACCCCTGCTACACACACTTTTGCCACTCCAGTGGCTCTTCTCCTGGATGCTTCTGGAATATATTAGACATATCTCTACCACAGGGCTTTTGTACTTGCTATTCTTGCTATCTACAATACTCTTTCTTCAAATATCCTAGCCTATGCAGAACTATTTCTCATCAAATCATTCTCAAATAGGCTGATAATCCTCTTTCTTTCAGGATGTTTCATTGCCCTTCACTGGGTCCTAATTCAAAGTCAATCTTAGGTTCCAAGAACTAGTTCAATAAACACCCTGCCTGCTGGTTCTGTCCCTGAATATATCAACACCAAGCTGTAAATCTCCTTCAAAATTTTCCTTTTTAATCACATTCTTTTGCACTAAACTTTAACTTGTTTAAAATCACAAATCTTCTCTGGAAGGGGCATTAGTTTATTTCATAGGTGAACCACTCCTTCCATCTCAGATTTGATTATTATGTGAGATAGCAAAATCAACATTCCTTGCCATTTTCTAAATCTTTTTTTTCCTGTCTGTGTTCTGGGGATAGCATTCATTCATTCACCCATTCTACATGTACATACTGAGAAACTGCTATGTGCTCTGGCTGGAGAGAAAAATCTAAACTAAAATGTAGTCTCCATATTCACAGTGTTGACAGACATACTCAATTTGCAAAAACAACGCAACTCTTATCCAGTGACAATGATACATCGCTTGAAGTTTTTGTTGTAAAAGAAGTAATAACGGAGATGTCTTAGGCTCAGCCTTTCTCATTATGTCAAACACATTATTTCTTTCATCCTTCTATGCACTTGTGGGGACCTCGGGACACTCTATGGGAATTGAGGTGCAGAGGCCACCACATCCAGCCTGGACAATTATTTCTTGGTTGATGCGACAGCTCTCAGGGTGGACTTATTGCTCTCTTTCCTTAACAGAGTAGAGCTCTAGAGCTTTTAGGGCTTCCACAGGCCACATCCATTGTAAGCCCAAAGTATGGGTCAGCAAGGTAGACACAGGATCACAGCAAGTTCTCACTGGACAGGACTTATCCAATACTTCATTTTACTCATGGAAACCTGAAGTTCCAAGACCCCCAGGCCTGGACTCTCAATATGCACAGTATTTTCTCCCTTTTAAAACCACAGAAAAACCTGGAAACATTGAAGGAAGAACCCAGGAGAGAAATCTTGATGATTTTATTCCCTATTTTCTTAAGAATTAGTTTGCTTTCTTCAAAAAGACCTCTGTTCATATTTCAATACTGCTTTGGGTCATTTTTGGTAGTTTTTAACAGGCACTTTAATGAGGAGATCTCATAAAAATAGAAGGGAGACCAGTAGAATAGAGGTGAGGGACCAGGGGAAGGGAGGAGGGAAGGGGAAGGGGAGATATTGGGGAATGATATTGACCAAACTATATTGTGGGTGTTTTTATAAACAGACAACATCAAATCCCACTGTTATGTATAATTATAATACGCTGATAAAAATATGAAAAAAGAAAAAAAACATACATACTTTTTAATATGTTCTATCTAATACTTTCTTCCAGATGAAGAAGATATTAATTTTCCATTAACACACTAATTAAAAATTCATTCCTTTCTTGCTCTGTTTTCATCATTGTATGAAAAACCTGTATAAGCCAACTATTTACAAGGTTCCTGCATTCAGAGAACCAGTGACTGTGCTGAAGATGATGGTTCTTTTGTCTGAGCTACGGCATCTTTTTGTGAGACTGTGAAGTCAGTGCTGGCATTAAAGTCTTTGCACTCTGTAAATTATCACAAGGGCATAGGAGGATGAATTCTCTTATGTCTGTCCTCACTAACCAATGAAAGAATGAATCTCCAGCATTCTGAGCTAATATCACACTTGTCTTGGTTTTGTGCTGCTGTAACAGACTGTCTGAGACGGGGTTATTTATAAAGAACAGAGCTTTATTTCTTACGGTTCTGGAAGCTGGAAACCACAAGGCCAAGGGACCCACTTCTGGCAAAGGCCTCCTTGCTGTGTCACTTTATGGTGAAGACAAAGGCAGAAACACAAGAGAGTAAGAGGAGGGTGACCTTGGTTTTATAACAAGCCCACTCTCATGAAATCAGCATTTACCCATTTATGAGAACTCTAATAATCTCTTAAAAGTCTTACCTCTCAACAATGTGCTATTGGGGACTGGATTTCTAACACATGAACTTTAGGGGGCCCTCCAGACCATAGTGACTGCTACTGCAATTTATTCTATTCATGTTGCATTATCCTCCTGAACTGGATCATGAGTGTATCGAAAGCAGAATAGGATCTATTTTATTTGTATCACTTCAGCTCATACCCCAGTGAAAGGAAGAAAGAAGACCAGGGAATGAAGAAGGAATAAAGGAGTGTCTGGAGGTAACTGATGATTCACAGGGTGGATTCTGATTTGTTTTGCTGTTTGTGAAAACCATGTTCATATTAAACACAAAAGATAACTTACTTGTATAGTGCATAGCTCTTAGTGTGTCTCTGTTCCACATTCTTCCTCTTGCTCACTCCACATGATCTAGTGAGAATGTCAATCTAAGGACTTACCTCACCTCCAAGGGGATAATATGTGACCCATGCTGGTCAGTCAGGGTATCCTGTCCCTCTGGCCTCTCTGAGAAGTCCAAGAGTGAGCATATGACTGAGGCAGGGACAGCTATGTTCTTTTTACTGAGATAGATGCTGAGGAAGAATCTCTTCCTTTTTGAGGTTTTGAGCTGCAAGGACTCTATGAACCTGGGTAGGCTGGAACCTGTCTGTCCTTCTGCATGGACAAAGTTTATCAGAGCATGAAGTCAACTCAGAGAAAAGCAGAGATAAGAGAGAGGAAGGTGAAGAGAGATAATACCTCTTGGAGACGTCAGACTTTTCGGTTAATGGTTCTAATTTACTTAGGTGTTTATTTCTTCATAGGTCAGGTTGAGTTGTGCTGCTGTCACTTGCAACCAAAACGTCTTGATAAGTCTAACTATTGTAATAGGGGACACTGTGACATTGTAATTAGGAGGAGCTATATTCCAGAGCATGGCAAGAGAAATATGAGCTAGTGACACTCAGGGACTTTTTACCTCATGGAAAGGATCTGAATTATAGTTCTCTGACCCATTTGTAGCTCTTCATTCTACAGTGACTCTAGCCAAAAGTCACTATTATAGCAACTAATGGCTTTGATATCCTTCTGCCTTCTCCTGGCTTCCTAAGAAACTCCATGGCTGTCTTTACAGTGAAAAAAAATAATAAAAAAAAGAGAATGTCTGTCCATTTTCTCAGCTATAATAGAATACCACAGGTTGGGGAATTTATGAAGAAAAGAAGTTTATTGGACTAACAATTGTGGGGGGTGAGAAGTTCAAATGCATGCTGCTGGCCTCAGGCACTGTTTCATACATGGCGGGAGAGCAAGAGACATGTGTGAACCACAAAGTGTAGGGGCAAGAAAAGAGGCTTGTGAGAGAGTTTGCTTTTATAACTAAGCTACTCCCACCAAAAGTGCCTCAATCCATTCATGTGGGTGGAGTCCTTAGGACCTAGTCACCTCTTAAAGGTCCCATTCACCAGTACCATCACAGTCGCAATCAAATTTTAACTTGAGTTGTAGAGGGGACATTCAAACCATAGCAGAACAAAAACACAATCGTTTTTCCCTTGGTTGAGGCCTATTGTCTCTATCCAAGTCAGAAAAATCACAGACCTGTATCTGCTTATTCTTGACTCAGGAAAAAACTAGCATCAAAAGAGGGACCTCCATCCTCCTGACAAATAAACAGTGGCAGCAGGAGACAAGGCCCTTGAATTTCAAGGGAATCTTGGCTGCTATGTGACATAAGCAAAGAAACCAGATCTGTGCAAGGAATGGACAGCCAGAGCTCCCACTGACTCCAGGAATGTGGCAAATTCCTTGAGACCTTTGTTGATAGGCAAATCCAAGCAGTCAGGGATCTTAACAAGGAGTTTGGGCATTTTCTGTGTTCCAATAAAGCCATGCTCACAAGCAACATTTCCAGTGTCTTTTGCTGTCTGTTTTTAGGTGCGATCCAAGCCATTGATGCTCACGAACTAAACCACTGGCATTTATAGTAGGTTCTGCATTTGTTAGAAGGAATCTTCCCTCAGCACTTTTCTAAGTAAGTTTTGGGATTTTATTCATATTTAGTGTGACTTTTATTAAATGACTCACTTTAGACATGAAATGCAACATGACCAAATTCACAGTCTAAGGTGACAGCCCCCCTGGCAGAGGAAAAGAGAGATGTGAGGTTGCAGGGGCTTCCATGAGGCCAGAGAGACTGGGCATTACCCAGGGCACACAATCGGTTCTCTATGGCTGAACCATGTCACTCTCTACCAGGGGCAGGTAAACTATGGCCCTGGGACAAGTCCCATCTACCAGGAGCTAAGAATGGTTTTCATAGTTTTGAAAATAGCTGGAAAGAATCCAAATGGAATAATATTTTGTGAGAAATTAAAATTGTATGAAATTTACATTTTATTGTTCAATTTTACAGGGACATAGCCATGCCTGTTTCTTTATATATTTTCTATAGCTGCTTTCTATGTTACAATGACAGAGCTGGGTGGCTATAAGAGAGATCATGTAGCTTGCAAAACTAAAAGTATTTACTAACTTGTGCACCAGTTTTTTTTGTATATAGATTATATTGCTATTCCTTGCCAGATATCAGAGAATAGTGTTGATATGCTGAAGGAGCAGCCTTAGTTCTTACTCGGCTTCATGCCTAGCTATCTGTGTGACCTAGAGAGCAATGTTACTCCACCAGGGCCTTACATTCCTCCCCTTATTTGTATTATGGAATTGGTAATTTTATCCCAACTCTGAAATCATTTGTTCCAGCAAAGGTATGCTTACAAATGGGCCAGTGGTTGGTTGCCCTTTCACCGTGACCACTGGTTAATGCTAAGGAAGGGTCATCATTCTGTATAAAAAATACAGTGTTATCTTCTCAAGAAACATTCTGATCCCTCAAACCAACCACATGTCTTTGTTTTCCAAAACTGTGGTCATAACCACGGAAGTGAAGTGAAGTAAGAAATCAGAGGAACTGGCTGAATGGCATCCAGCTTGCCAAGTATTTTCTCTTGAGAATACCTGATTGTGGAATCAGTCTCAGGGGATGCTTTAATCTGATCTAGTCAGGGAGGCTCTTTGCTTCCTTAGACAAACTTCCTTTCCATTTTTGGAGGGGATAGCACTGGCATGGATTATCTAATAAACATCTGACTTGGCTAATGAAGTCTGGCTATGGCCAGCATGCTTGGCAGTTCAGATCCATGTTGGAAAATCCAACTTGCACAGAAGAAAATTTTGCAAGAGATAGATTCTTTTCCTTGTGAGACTGAAAACACTGTTGACCCCAATCCTGTTCCAAAAGTCTTGTGAGGAAGAAAAAAACGTGACAATTGCCAGGCGATTCTTTTTAAACTCATTTCCAAGGCTTTAACAAAAAAATTGAGCTGCTTGAATTTATCACCTAATCCCATTCTTTTGTGGATGGGAGGCACAGTCAAAATAAATGACCCACTGAGTCATCCAATATAAGTGACTTACTCTGTGAGTCTTGCACATAAGAAAAACCCTGGGCATTTAATTCTAACATTTGTCACAAGTCTTGCCAACCTTTAATCTTCCCCAGTAACAAAAGGTTTGTCAACAATTATCATGAAAGAAAGTCTGGTTCCAATATTAACTGTGACACAGAATAAAATATGACCTATCTTAGCCTCACTATTTTGTAAGCTTCCACCTCATTTCATCTTTTTGCTAGGCCACAAACTATCTTAAATCAAGATTTGCTCCACAATTCACAAAGTTTGAGTAGCTCAAATTAATAGGACTCAACCTCACTTCTAATCAAAGCAGCTTGCTGGACTTTAGGATACATTTTTATACTTTTCATCCATATTTGGAGGAAGCTTATATAAGAATTTTCCCTTTCAAAATGAGCAGAAATACAAAAGCAGCATAAAAATGAAATTCACTTGATTCCCATCTTATGGAACTCTGTGCGAATACTAAGCATTCTTAGTAAAACCCCAAATTCTTGTGAGAGGTCTGCTTGGCAATGCCATCTCAGAATTCAATATTTTTCAAACCAAAGATGGTCAGCTTTGGCAGAAATCTGAGATGAGCCTTTCCTGTTCATTTCATACCCCAGCTGAAAAATGGGAGGTCCAGCAGGGGAGTGACCTGCCTAAGTGAGAAGCCTGCTGGCCGTAGGACTACGTGTCCCTGTGTCAAGTGTACTGAGTGTTTTCTCTGCCACAGCTCCACTGTGACACTTTGTAATTGAAATGGTTAACTATATTTAAAATCTTTTATTAGTGAATTACAATTCTATATAATAGTGGGATTCATTATGCCATATTCATACATACTCATAATATAATTTGATCAAACTTAGTCATTGCCATGTGAGTACTAGGTCAGTGACTGATATATTCTGGACACCTGGAATAAGCTTGCATTCCTACATTTTCTATTAGTGGCCTCACTGGACCAGATTTTCCTTTGTTATTAGAGCTCGCTTGGTGTTATTTGCACCACCCAGGCAGCAATGCCTTCTGGAAAGTCTGCCAGAATGTTGTGGAATTTGCTTTTTCTGAACAGTAGAACTCAGCATATCCAGATGAACACTAGTAACTGAGGAGTGATGGGGATGAGAGATAACAATGAAATGAACTATGTGTCTAGGCTACTTAAAAGAAGGACTTGTATGAGGACATGAGAGAAAGGAGCAAGGGTTGTGCCTTCATCAAGTTCTGTCCAATGTTGGCATTACTGGAGTGAAATCTGTAAGGCAAAAAGGTCAGAAAGATGTTAAATGCCACCTGAATGTGTAATTGACTAAATGAAGCATATGTATTCCTGAAATGATATATGTAAATTGAGTCATAGGTTTTCATAAAAATATCAATGTCAGCTTATCTTAATTTCCTAATGCTTCTCAAGTAGTAAGGTTTTCTAACTTTTTACATTTCAAGTTTCTCTGGCCTTAATATTCCTGAGAAATTCATTCATTTATTCATGCATGCACTGAATACTTATTGGTTGCTTACTAGGTAGAGGAATTCTGCTAGAGATACTGTGATGAATAGACAGATTTGGTCATTTTAAAATGCAGCTCTTATAAATTGTGGCACACTCCATGACCACTTGGCAGGAGGCTCTGACAATCTATATGCTTCAAATATCTGGCTGAAAGTCTGCTTATTAAAGCTTAGATTAGAGATGGGTCTAGATATATTTTGAACTATTTAAGCTGTCAGTCAGGGCATTTTTGCCTTGGAATAATTTTTCAAGAGGGATATGAATAACTGTGCAAGCCTTCTTGGCTACCTAAGTTCATGTACCAAGTATGCTATTACTCCTCAAAGAATATATAAATTACAAAGTGAAAACTTACACAACCAGTTTGTGGATATGTGAAGCATGCTTTCTAGTGGGGGTCAAAGACAAGAAACAAGTACATCTGCAGATGACCATAATAGATGGTGGTAAGTTCCGTAGAGGAAGTAAATGTGGTATTGTCATACCCAGTGAAGCCAAGGACAGTTTAATGGGGAAGGAGTCTGTGAATATTAACTACCTAAGCTGATACCTAATAACTGGACAGGAATCAGCTGCTTGGGATTCTGGGAGAAAAACTTTCCAGGAAGAGTAAATAGCAAGTGCAAAAGATACTGAGCCAAAAAAGCACGTGGATTGCTGAGGTGCCCCAGAGGTGAGCACTGCTAGAGTTTACTAGCAAAGAAGCTGGGATGAGACTGGGGAATCAGGCAGGGGTTGAAGACGTCAGGTGCTTAAGTTTGGATTTTACTCAAAGTACATTGAGTAGCTCTCAGGTTTTAATTAGTGATACGTCTTTTTTTTTTTAAAGATCATTTTTGCAACTGTATGTAAGGTGTATTAGAGAGAGAGGATGGAAAAAAGGGTGAAAGCAGGGGATCCAGCTGCCAGAGAAGGCTGTTGAAGGTCTGATCCCAGTTCAGAGATGATGGCTTGATTAGTGACAGCACAGCTGGTCATAAGAGCTGGGATTTGGGATTTATTTTAGAGATAAAAACAATAGTATTTGCTAATGGAATGAATATAAGGAGTAAGAAAATGAATAATTAAGGATGACATTTCTGGTGTAGGTCTCTGGATTGTGCGTGGACTACTTACTAGAAAAGAAAATTAAGGGGTTTCCTTTGTTTACTTATGTTCACATGTCAGTTAAGGGATGGATATACAACTTTTATAAATTCCACATTTCCTGAATTTTTTTTTCTACTTAGTCAATTTTATAGAGTGAAAACTTAAGCTATTCATGCAGAATTCCACCACAGTCTTTTAATGGGACAAAAACCGCTCTGAATAACTTTCCCATGCATTCTTTCTTCCTTCAATCATCAGCTTGCCCCGCCCAAACCACCCCATCAGAGGATCTAAAATCTTGAGAGCTCGAAAAGTATAAAAATACCTGTATCCCACACAGCTGTGTAATATGGATTCTCTCTGATTAATTAACAGTTTCCTTTACCAAATGCCCACCTTTTAATAGGTTTGTATTTCCATTGTATAGTCAAGGAGAAACCAAGTTACTCCATTCAAGCAGTTTCTCTTTTCTGGAAATAATGATTCTGGAAATAATTTTACGTTGAGATTCTTCCTAGTTCTTAGAAACTGGAAGCACATATTTCAATTTGGGTATTTGTTGATGGGGTTTCTGATGGGCTTATTCTGGGCACTTTGTTCCTATGGGATCATATTCTTAGGTCATAAACATGTAATGCCTAGTTAAGCCATTGACCCTTGGAACTAGTATGAGTCAGGCTCAGTTATCTCACCTTGGTATAGCTCCAGGGTTTGTTGAAGAGGCTAATTCTTATGGCAAAATATGTAAGAGTAAATGCTGAAGAATGTGATGTAGAATGTCATCTTCTTGCCTTATAAACCTTTATGAATATGGTGGGAGAAGGCTAAGCCAGCGCTGCTCCATGACTCTTTTGGCAGAACTGCATCCTACTGATGAAGATGGAATTATATTCTGGGAGAGGAGAAACCTGGAATGTATTAATGGCCAGGCTTCTTGAACAAGTTCTACCAGATAAATATTTTAAATACATCCAACATGACCATTTGCTTGTTTTTAGGGTTTATATCCACATATTCCCTAAAGGCAAATAGATCTATAGTTAGAAAGCTATCTTTTAGCTCTCATGTATTATTAATAATTATCTAGAGCTCTTATTGCTAAGGCTAGGTTTGAGGTAGGATAAATGATTTTTTGAGACACTAAGATGGAACCCTCCACAATGGTTCCTTTGTGCCTTAGAATAGTTCTTCAAAATAAATGTGCATTATCGTCCAAGGCGTCATAGTCAGGCTTCACTGTGCTAAATCTACATTGTCTGCATGTGTTATAGTTGTCTTGAGTTTCTGTGATATTGGGATAAATGCTCAGCCACGATCAGTTCTACTTTTGCTAAGATGGCCTGTATAATATGACAAATGGATCCTGTAATGATACTCTTGGGGAAAATCATTCATGACATTTACCTGGGAATACTTTGATTTTTTTCTCAATTACATAATCTTGATTTATCTTAACTTTCTTCCTTTGTTACATCCATTTAGATTTTGGGGCCCAAAGAATTAATTAGGTGATTTATCCAGATTGAATGGGTGAAACTTTGGTTTGATTTTGCCAAAACCCTGAAAATGCAGATGGTCATAGTAGGAGCATTTGGATGGTGATTGCAGATATTTGTAATATTAGCATTCAATATTCTCCTTTTAATCTTGAAGAGAAATATGAGACAAAGCCTTGATATTTCATATGAGCAGGCATAATAAATGGGGATAGACTTATAATTAGAGACTCTTAAAAGAGGCCTGTAATGAATACCAGTTGCGAAGCACAAAGTTAACAGCTGTATGGTAGAACTCATACTATCCTCACAGTTGGAACAAAACTTCATTATCAATTGACTATGTTGTTTCCATCTGTGGATTACATTGTTTTTAAATAAGAGTCATAGGAATCTAAGCATTACCTGGAGGTTTGTGGCTAAACTTGGCTCCTAATATATACTGTTAAATATATGTTAAGGCCAGTTATGACAAAATGCCTGAGAAAATCAACTTGAAGGAGGAAAGATTTATTTTGGTTCACAGTTTAAGAGGTTTCAGTTCATGGTTGTTGGCTCCATTGTTTCCGGGCCTGGGGTGAATTAGCATCATGGCAGAAGGACATGGTGAACCTAAGCTGCTCACTTTGTGGTAGCCAGAAGGGAGACAGGGAGAAGGACAGGGGGCGGGAAAGGAACAGGGATGGGGGCAAGGGGGATGTGGAGAGAGAGAGAGAGAGAGAGAGAGAGAGAGAGAGAGAGAGAGAGAGAGAGAGAGAGAGAAATAGCTAGAGAGAAACAGAGACAGTGAAAGAAAAAAGGATGAGAGAAAGAAACAGTGTGGGAGAGAAAGAAACAGGAAAAAACAGAGAGAGAAACAGAGAGAGAGAGAGAGAAACAGAGAGAGACAGAAAGAAACAGAGAAAGTGAGAGAAAGAAACAGAGAGAGAAAGAGAAAAAACCAGAGAAGGAAAGACAGAGAGAGAGAGAGAGAGAGAGAGAGAGAGAGAGAGAGAGAGAGAGAGAGAAATGGAGTGGGGAAGGTACAAAATAAATCCTTTAGAAGCATATTCCTTTGGACCTACTTTCCCAAACTAAGTCCCACCCCCACCTTCCAATATCACCATCAGCTGGGGACCAAGCCTTTAGTACAGGGTCTTTAGGAGATATTTCCAATCCAAACCATAGGATAAAAAATGGGGTTTTCTGTCTTTTGTGCAAATTAGAAAGTCTAGGCAGTCTGCATGGCCTAACATTCAAGGTTGTCTTATGATGATAAATTCAGTGCTATAAAATCTTTTTCTTTACAAATACAAATCCCACTTCTAGCCAAGATGGAGCACTTGTTGCACACTATTCACACAACACCGCTCTTAAGACTGACTGCTCTTCTCTCTCAGTTCTTTAAAGGCAACTGGAGGGATCTAATAGCCCACAGAAAAGGGAAATGGAACAAGGTGATTCTTGTATTGGCCTCTGCTCTTTTCTCCTTGAGACAATTTTTGGAGCAGGGACAGACATGAAATTAAATAAATACAGTTGGGATTTGAGGCAATCATATTGGGCTAGGGCTGCCAACGTGACTGGGTCTGGAACAGCAATAACCATGGGATAAGAAAACCACAGAGAAGTGCTAGACTAAAACTGAGAAAATACATGGCCAGCAGCTCTGAGCTAGAAGAAATACTAGTAGAGCTTCTATAGGCAGAAAAAAAGTATGATAATGGGGGAAAGAATAAAGATCACCAGAAAGGTTGAATGCTTGATAAATTTAAAACAATAACAACAGTAATTATAATGTCTTGTGATTTTTAACTGTAAATGTAGAATTAAAATGCATAGCAATAATATAAATGACAGGGAATTAGAGATGGTAATAAGTTATTGCAGCTACTTGATTTATTCAGGAAGGAATCAAATTATTAACTTAAAGTAGACAGTAATAAGGCAAAGATGATGCTATAATACTTGAGTAACTACTGTGAGAATTGTAGCAAAGGCCTAAATAACAAGGTAATAAAAGGAAAGTATAATAATTAAAAATTGTCATTTATTAAAAATTTTAAAAGCAAGAAGGGATTTAAATTACATTAAATATAACTGCATTAAATATCCAATTGCAAGATGATAAAGATCCCACAAAGTTGAGAATAAAGATATGTAAAAGGATAACACTATCCAAACACTAGCCAAATGAAAGCTGATATAGTTATATCTAATATCAGAAAAAGTAAAACAATGCAAGAAATATTATTGGATATAGAGTGACATGTAGATAACAAAATGTGTTTCAGCAAATTTCAAAGAGTTGAAACTGAATATGCTTTCTGACTACAGTGGAATTGAATTAGGAATTAGTATCAGAAAATAAACTAGAAATCCCCAAATGCTTGTAAATTAAGCAATCTTCTTTTAATAAACCCACAAGTCTACGAAGAAACCAAAATAAAAATTAGAAAACATTTTGAATTGGATGATAATGAAAATATTTTATTCTACAAGGAGCAGTGACCTTTGAAAAGGCTAAGCAATCCTTGTCCTTCATGAAAGAAAAATATGGTAGAAATAAGTAGTCCTTGGAGTGTTGAAGGTCTTGTTTTATTTATAGTGTGGCTGTATCATGGATTACACATACCACAAAATTGATGAAATAATACTACAAGTTCTAGTGGTGGTTTTTCCTTTATTCAGTTGATAGATAATATTGATATAGGACTTCAAAGTAAATCCTATACAAATTCATCCTCTGTTCAGATTCTAACTGAGCAAGAAGTGAATCAGGATCTCACAGTTCAAATCCTGAAAATCAGGATCTTCATGAAGTTCTAGATGATTACAAGGAAACAGCAAATTCTTTTTCCCAAGTGCATAACCAAGAACTTTTCAATTAAATGATGACTGATTGCTTTCCTCTAGTAGCATTGTAGCTCATTATTTTCATATTACTGTGATTTATGATAAGTTTTGTGTAGATTTTTTTTCACATCAAGAACAAACAGCAATTGATGATTCAAGGCAAGATGTTGGTGTTTGTCAAACATAGATTGAGCAGGGCACAGTGGCTCATGCCTGTAAAACCAGTGGCTCAGGAGGCTGAGACAGGAGAATTGTGAATTCAAAGCCACCCTCAGCAACTTAGTGAGGCTCTTTCTCAAAATAAAACAGTAAAAAAAGTGCTAGAGATGTGGCTCATTGATTAAGTACCCCTGGGTTCAATCCCCATCACCAAAACAAGCAAACAAACAGATTGATAGTTTGTTGGAGTCTCTACCTGAAATTTAGCTCTACTATCCATAATCTAGGCATGTGCACTTTGTTGAAGGACCTTGGTTTTAAAGATATTTGTGGTATTCCGGCATTCTTTATTAATAATGCAAAATACACTAATTTCAATGTTATAAGTATCTTGGTGCAGTAGTTGGATCAATATAAAATATCATAAATTTATATATACCTCCATCTGTTTTCTGAGATTGGGTCAGAAAAATCTCAATAAAATGCTTATAGAACACCAGTTATCCTAATAATGTAGATTAATATTGAACACATATGTTTATGAGAGTCTGAACTGGATCCCAACCGAATGCCTAAACACCCAGACACCATGTTTCACAGACCCTGGGACTCCAACAGTGTCTTTTTTGACTATTGCAGGCTTGGGCATTTGTGTGGTTACTATAATTTTAGTAATGGTCTTAAGGAAGAAATATTGTGGAAGATATCTAATCTAGTATTGATTTATCCCACCCACTAGAATTGGCTTCTGCCTTGTTTCTTACCTTAGACTTTCAAAATTATGTGACTCTTGGACACCACTTACTATTCACTGAATAACCAAAATTGCCAGATGATGTGGAAGGTCCTCCACTCCTATATATCATGATCTGTCAGAGTGGCTGATTTACTTGCACAGCCTGCATTTACCATCCCTAAGTGCAAACAGCCTGAGACACCTCTCCACGTTCATCCACAGCATGTGTTTCCTGTGTATTGCTTGCTGATTTTGGTATGAGGCTCAGTATCTTTGATGGGAGTAGTATTTCTTTTAAAAGCTGCCACTTAATTTCCTATGGCATGGCATTATAGACTCTTATTAGTAGTTTCATGAAGGTTTATAAAAATGTAAATTTTGGCTGATTAAAGAGGTTCTAGCAAGAAGACATAATTGTTATACCACAATTCATCATTTAAGAAATCGCCTGATTTGAAATGATAGGATGGGTGCTGTCTGCGGCAACACAAGCAGCAGGATTTACACTGCACCTGCCACTCAAAAAACTTGAATTGGAGAAAAATAACTGTTTGTGTTGGTGAGACCAAACTCCCAGCATTACTAAGGGTTAACCACATGTCTTAAATGAAGAGAGCGGCTGTGAGGTCCAGATCTGGTCATGGGGACAGTCATGAGCAGAGGACATTTCTTCCTGGGAAATTTTTATTTAGCAGCATCATTTTGTTTGCTTAAAAATAGAAATAAAAGTCCTTTTACCCAGAAATACATAAAATGACCTCAAAATTTAACATGCCCTACAACAGCTATTGTAAGTACAAATTTAGCATGGGTTCAGAGCTTGAGCCTAACTTATCTAATCAATTCGTTAACTAAACATATACTGAGTGCCAGGCACTGTTGTAGAAATTAATAATAAAGAATTGAATACACAAAGTCCCTGCTCTAGTGAAGGTTTACAATTTAGTGGCAGGGAAGATCGTTTTTGTTTGCTGATTGCTTTTCCTTGTTTTGCATTTAAATAGGATCTCACTTTTATCCTCAGAACATGTTGAGTGATGGAACTAATAGTTGATGAACAATAATTCTTGAAATGATGCTAAAAACACTCTGGAGAAATCTTGACATATTTACCACAGCAGAAAACTCCAAGATCTCAAACAAACCAACAAAAAATCACACGAGCGAATCTAAGAATTAAAAAAAAAAGTGATAATGATAGCAACACTGGCATAACTTGAAAGTACCAGTACTCATTTCCAGAGAAGCATTCAGAAATATTCTAGATAAATTTACAAAAATGTTCATTGTATCTTGGGCAGAGAGATGTTGCTCAACATGTAGAGTACTAACAATGCTGGAGGCGTAGTCTAGAGAGGGAGCACACCTGATGCCCAATACAGGATGTGAACTGATAGCTCCTAGAAAAGTAGCCTATTTTTTTTTCTCCACGCCTAAGTGAATCCTTCGCAGGTGATGTTCAAACACTTGAGCCATTGCTATGACCTGAGCACTGACCACTCTCGACAGATACATCTGTCCATTCCACATGGGAAGAAAGTGATCCTCCCATAGTTGGATAATGGGGTCCAGGGTAGATGGGCAATTTAGGAAGAAGGTGCTAAGTCAGCACTGGGGAAAATTTAGTAGCTTGAGGACAATGGATATTTCCCAACAGGAACAGGAAATATTTTGACAAATTTAAGATATGGCCATGGTGCCACACACCTGCTCAATGTCAGATTGGTTGTAGGACAAAGATGTGGTTTGGGATCTGTAAGTCCTTTACAATACCTATCTAAGGGACCACTATTTATTTTTGTAAGTAGACTTTAATTGATCAAAGATCTATCTCTTATAGAACTTTCATTATTTTACAAGTAAGGAATTATTTTTTTTGTGATGCAAATGATCTTATTTAAGTGTGAATTTTGAAGTATCAGAGCTTCTCAAACCAGACCAAAACTGTACTACATGTTCAGTAAATTATGTCAATATTGAAAGCAAGCTATTTTGCTTTTTTTTTTTTTTTTTGATTGGTTTATCCAGCCACAGTAGTCAGATTGTTTAACACGAGTATGTTTGGCAGCTTTGATTAGCGATCTGGAAGTTTGCTATGAGCCATATGGTCTCAGAGTGCGTACATGCTCTGAGACTCAAGATGAGCTCTGAATCTCAGAGGAATCTTAAATGCTCAAAGCAAGACATGGTGAACACTGAGTCTATACTACAATGATTGTAATTGTGACAGGGCTGTGAGGAGTTAGGAAACCTGCTGAGCTAAATGTGCTCCATCTACTCTCCTTCCTCACATTCCCCTACCCTGCTTCCTGCTCTGAACTGTGTGTACTGCAGGCGTGGGCTCTCTTACTTTCAGGTTTCCATGATAAACTCTACCTGCGGGGAGCCTTGGCCAGAGAGTAGAGGGAGGAGGGAGGTGGGGTTTTCATCTCCTCACTGCCTTCTGGAGGTCACCCTAGGCTGAGAAGGTCACTACTTCCCTGTGATGGTTCTTTTTACAGAACTCTCCCTTCTGGGGTTGTTGCCAGTGTTCCTGCCTCTTCCCCTTCAGGCACATGGGGGTCCGAGGACCCTGTATGTGTTGTCCTGATACTAAATTCTCCTGTAATCTGACCACTCCACTCACACCTTCTAAGGAATTTCACCCTCAAGCTCTTCTCACAGGGTCCTGATTTCTGCAGGGCCCCTGTCCGGTAAAGACAAGCCTATCTTCCATTGATCACCTGCTTTTCTTCCATCCTCAGTCCTGATCTCATTCTCCAGAGGGAGTCAGTTCCAGAGCTCAGTTTATTTAAAGAAAAAATGAGAAACAAAATGCAGAAGCTTTCTCTCCCCCAAGGTCTCTAGTAAGAGTGGCCTTCCAGATCAGAAGTTGAATTCTTTCCAGTTTCTCTTTTGGCAACTAAACCTTCTCTGTCTCCTAGCTCTTCAAAACAGCATGTCATATCCAATTCAAAGACATTCCAACTGATGTTACTGTAAACAAGTTGTGAAATAAATGTGAAGGACAGAAATTATAGTAATTTGCATTCCTTTAAAAGTTTTTTAAAGAAAATTACTTTCTATGTTGTCACATAGGGCTCTGGTTTATCAATTTTCTCCGGTGAAACACCAAAATTAAATTGTATATATCTGTTGACAAACAATGAAGTGTTTCCATATTGTTCTTTTTCAAATAATGGTACTGTGATCATCCTCTAGCCTGATATTAGACATAAATGTACACATGTCTGTCTTGTACCATCCACCATTACTCCCTGTCTTCCACTTTGTTCTTTAGTGAACCTCTGCCCCCTGCTCCATTCCCAAAACCATCTGTCTGGGCTGAACTCCAGTTTTATGACCAGGCCTTTGTTTTCATAACCTGTCTTGGTGGTTTTAAAGTTATTTTGTGTCTTTGCAAATTAACTTTCATTACTTTTAGGAGTCAACTGCCTTGCAGACATATCCCAATTGAAAATAAATAGATAGATGATAGATAGGTAAGAAGTAGGTAGATCTAGGTCCAGTGCCTTAGAGAATTATGTAGTGTGGATATAGATGCTTCAGTCTTCAGGAGAACCTGTTGAGCAAAGGTAAAGCAGTTGTATCCTTTGTCTTCAGAGTTCTAAGAGCGAGTCTTTCTAAGCCTTGGCATTTTAGAGCTGGTGTCATGACAAACTGTTTTGCCAAAGATGCTCCCCTTGGTCTATGTGACTCTGCCCCGGTGTGAAGATTGACTTTCTTAATTAGGAGTTTCCTCATTAAGAAGACTTTAAAAACTGCCCTTACTTTCCCAGTCCCACCATCGGGTACACATCCCTAAACCTCAGTCTTCCACACTGGTTTTTCTTCTTTTTTGTTCAACTATGAGATAATCATCGCACACAGAAAATATTGAGAAATGAAGTCATATGAAATTCCATGAAATGAGGACAAGTACTGTTAATATTTGCTGGTGTATTCATCAAGAATTTTTCCAAGGTGAATATGTATATATATTATATACATGATAAATATATGTATTTATTATATACACTAATATTTCATGCATAACATTATACATGATATTACTATACAGATACATAAACGCATCAGTGTACCTTCCTGTTTTAATAAATCTCACTTCAGTCTGTCAGCACTGTTTCTTGTTATCATCTAATTTCTTTCTAATTTTCTGTGACTCATCCATCTCCTTGCTTATAACTTCTCCCAATTACATTTTCCCCCCTTGGTTTTTCTCCAAACCAGTGACTTATTTCAATACTTACAAATCTGTTTCATAAATATCACCATTAAATCTAAACTTAAACATTTTAAACTTTCCTTGTTTATTTTTTAAATTAAGAGAGTATTTATATACCACCAAATTTACCTTTTTAAAGTTATAAAATTCAGTCCATTTTGGTATCACAAGGTCTGTATCTATTAACCACAATCAATGTGGTTACATTGTTACTACCACCATAGGAAACCCTCATTTGCCGGAAAACATCACTCCCATTTGATTCCTTTCTCCCTCAGCCCCTGGAAAACACTAATCTTCTTTGTCTCTGTTTGTTTCTCTTCTGGACATATATAAATGCACTAATGAAATATGCAGTCTTTGTGATTGGTTCCTTTCACTTACGTATGTGTCCTCCTTGGAGAAAATAAGAATGGTTAAATGCCAGGTCCCTGAGGTGCCCCCTCTGCTCCCCACAGCCTAGCCAAGTTAAGGGAACAATGTGAGCCTAGGACAGAATGTCCAGATAAACATTATCTTTTATTTTATTTTATTTTTTTCTTTTTGCAGTGCTGGGGATTGCTGGGTTCAAACTCCCTGATAATTGAGCTACATTCTCAATCCCAAATAAATATTAACTTGAAGGACTTTAGCTTTCTCTCATATATGCTAGGAGTTAGGGCAAATTCGTATTATCTGTAGAGAGTGGCTTTCTTGCTTGCCAAACATGTTCCTTAAAGTGCTGGTCATAGGATGGGACAAAGCAAGTCAAGCTGATGTTGCTTCTGCAATTTAACCTATAAATCTTCTCCCAATTACATTTCCTAGTGACTCACTTCATTACTTACAAATCTGTTTCACAAAAATCACCATTAAATCCAAACTTAACAATTTTAAACCCCCCTTGCAGGAAATGGTACAGATCAGAGCATTGTGGAGAGGGATGTACTTGGCTAGCCCGCTACAACTGGACAAAGGGTTGTGAGAATCAGACACCGTGTGAAAGGGAGGTGCATCTGTCCAGCCCATTGCTGCTGGACTGCCACTGGACTTTCTGGTGAAGCACTTGTCCTACCTGTAACCACTGAATCTTCCTTGTAAGCATTTCTGAATAAATCTTATATGGCACATTCCATCTCTGAGAGGCTTCTTTGGTCTTTTGGCAACCTATTGCACTACCACACTGGGCTATGGACGGGGCAACTTATCCTAGTGTTTTTGAGGTTCATCTATATTTTAGTACATTTCCATATTTCATTCTTTTCTAATAACTTTCTACATTTTGTTTCTCTATCCATTGATGCACACTTGGGTTGTTTTCATTTTAGATAGTGTGAACAGTGCTGTTACAAATATTCATGTGAACATATCTATTATCAATTTGGAGAGGTATATAGCTAATAATGAAATTACTAGGTCTTTATGTTCAACTTTTTGAGGAACTGCCAGACTGTTTTCCTAAATGGTTGCTCCATTTTACATTTCTATCAGAAAGGTAAAAAGGTAATAATTCCTCCAGGTACTTGCCAATGGTTATTATGTCTTGTCTGTTTTATTAAAAAACATCTTAGTGAATGTGTGGAGATGATTCACGGTGGTTTTCATTTGCATTTACCTAATAATAATGTTGTGGAGCATATTTTCTTGTGCTTATTGAGCATTTCTGTATTTTTTTTTTTTGGAGAAATGTCTATTTAAATCCTTTGCTTATTTCTAACTTGGGTTATTTTTTATTGTTACCAGTCTAACTTTTTGAAATCAAATTTTTACCATTCAAATGCACTTTAGGCATTCAGCAAAGATGATATTTGGGGGTATTTTGACACTCAGGAGACCTTGTCTCCCCACTTGCCCTTAGGACTGAATATGCCTGGCTCTTCTGTGCCATAAGCAACTCATATTAAGAGATGGAAAAGTGTAGTTTGCATGGTTCACAGGTACTGAAGAAGGTTCATGACCTATAAAAGAACTAACTCGTAGCCAGAGTACACATCAGTAAATCTGGCTGCATATACAGAAATACAAAAGTTCATTCTGTGTTCCATAGGAAACATTAGAGGGAAGAGATGGTTTAGATAATGGTGTTAATTATTACATTGTGTGAGTTTATATAAAATGTAATGGAATAGATGAACACAGGCAAAGTTTGCTCTATGGTGAATTTGATATGACTAAGTCATCCCATTATCCCATTAAATTATGAAATGGAAGTGTAGTCTACTAGGAAAGATTTTTTTCTATGCGTTTATCAAAACCACATTTTAGCAATGCAGCCAATTTTTTTTAGAAATACCATATTTAAAGGAAAACATTACATTTATGAAAACTTAAAAACACTATTGATAATATACTTATTAAGTAAAAATTTAAACATGAATATATGAATATAATCCAGGTCTTTGTGACAACTATATGTCTCAGCTCTCTTAAGGATTTGAGACTGAAAATCCTTGCAATTTGATGTGTGCAACCTGACTGAAGTTTTTATCAGTAATGAACTATCTCTTAATAATGACGTCATTGAAGTTTCTGGAACCTCTTCTGTGACTTTTTAATCTTGCTTAACTTGAATTCTTTTGCTGATTTTCACTGCCCTCAAAACACAGGTCTCAAGGCTTCCCTCACATAATGAGCTCTATGCTTCCCTGCTCACTACCCCCAGTCATTTCTGTTCTCAACCATTCCCCACCGAACCCAAGTCTGCCTAGCTTGACCTCAAAACCTCCAATTTTAAGAGAGAAAACACCAACCCACCAGAGAAATTGGTTTTCTTCACCTCTGTACCTTACTGTCTACAGTGTCTGGCACATGGTGTGGTAACTACAAATGTTTGCTGCTACGGTTTGTATAAGATTTGAGTGTGTCTCTTAAAAGTTCAAGTGCTAGAGGCTGGGTTTCCAGTGTGCTGGTATTGGGAGGAAATGGAGCTTTTAACATATGGTCCTAGTGGGAAGTAATTAGTCATTGGGATACCTTCACTGGAAGGGTTTATTACAGTTCTATGGGACCAGTGCTCTCCTGGAGAGAGCAGGATGTTACAAAACAAGCGAGGTTGGCCCCTAAATCTCTTGCTTCCTGTAAGATCATGCGAGCTCTCCTTCTTGCACATGCTCCCACCATGATGCTGTCCACCATGTTGTGATGCAGCTAGAAAGCCCTCACCAGAGGCTGAACTGACTGGGTTGTCCAGACCTAGACTTTCAGTCACCAAAACTGTGAGTTAAGTAAACATCTTTCTTTACACATTACCCCACCTCAGGTATTTTGTTAAGACAACAGAAAATGGACTAAGAAATTTGTTGAGCAAATGAAAAGATACATTTTCCAGGTTAATTTTAATTATTGTTTTGATAATAGCTGTCCAGCCTTCCATTAAATGTGCATAGTTAACATTGATTGCTTGTTATAGGCTAAATGAATAAAATAGATATAGTAGTAGATGAGATATGGGTTCTTCCCTCATGAAGCTTCCAATTCAGCATAGTGGGACAATGAAAAGTAGATATAGTACCATCTTTCCATTACTTCAAGTACTTAAGGAATACCACATTAGCTAGGAGGTGTCACACAGTGATTTCATACCACAGTTCCTTTATACTTCTCACAAATATGGCATTTGCCAGTTATTATGTACCATTCAATAAATTTACATAATTGTTTTCATAAAGGTATGCATCCCTACCTCCTCAGTTCAATATTAAAACTGTTTTTGGTGAAAGTTAAACATAGCAGATACTTAAAAATTTTATTTTGTTAAAATTACTATGTCCTTGATAAAGACGAATAAATAGCACATTTCCTTAAGTCCCAAAATGGCCTGTTGAGTCTCTGTGGGAATAAAAACTGGCCCTAATAGATTATTGGTATATGTAGTTAAATATCTAGCAACAGTTAACATCTGCTGGCAATTTTATATTGAAATTTTGTATTGAAACTCCACTAACAAATCCATTTATTTAAACAAAGATGATCTCAGTGGGTAAAACTTATCAACATCATGCTTAATAATTATAGCATTGTTTTACATTAATTAGGTATTAGAGGTTGGCTCTAGTTTCATCTAATAGAAGGGTGAGCCACATCTTCCATCAGGTGAAGGAATAATGAGAGAATGATTTGGCACTCTTAATTTTAGTAAGGTTATAGGGTGAGGTGCTGGGTGCTATGTGAATGGTTTTTAATGTAACCATTGAGTTCAGAAACATTTCTCGGCAGATGCCGATGAAGTCAGAACTGCCACTTGGACTGTTATTCTTCTGAGTCCTCCCTCATCTTCTAATAGACTTAATTACACTAAATTGAGGTATCCAGTTCTCATAACATCAGAACTCATTTCTAGATAAGTGCAATTCTTTGTTTTAGAAGGAGGGAAGAGGAGGCTAAAATAATTCAATACAATAATTTTTTTTTTCTAAGAGAACTAGAGCCTAAATCTTGGTTATGCAGGAAAAGCTCTCAGGAAGAAAGGAGACCTATGGCAACCACATAGGCTCTATGGGTTTGAGCAGAAGTTGTCTGTGTTGCTCCCTTCCTTGGTCCACATGAATTTACAGGTTTATCTAGGTTCTTCTGGAGATATTATTTCAACAGCACTTAAAGCTATTTTAAAGCCTTGAAAGACTGACATGCAGGCCTATGATTTCATGCCAAGAGGCTGTTGTGGAATTTCATACAGATCAGCATGTAAAATCTTCCAGACAAATGTAATTTTTATGAAGAGAATTTTGCTGAGTTTAAACACTACCTCTATATGAACTAGGTCAAATAAAGATCAGCTCACAATTGTTGACCTGAAACTGAGGCCCATAGTTAGTTGGCCAAATAATGCCTCTCCAAGCTAAGTGTTATTGCCAAGTTAAGCATAATTTTCTCCTCTGTAAAGTAAGTTATGCAATTTTCTACATAGCAGATAGATTTCCATGCAAATAGATTTAACTTCCAGTGTCAAACAGTGAAATAATAAAAGAACAACAGAGAAAGAAGCAACACAGAAAAAGGCAACTAAAAGAAATAACTTTTATTGCACGCTTGGAGTTTCTACCTCATATTTCATTCCCATTCAAAATCTGAGGATCAGAATACATACACCAGTTGGGAGAGCTCTATGTGATGGGTATATGGATGATTAGCACATATTTCTCAAGTGCTGAATCATGCCCTGGAGCACACTAATGAAACACAGTTCTGAGTGTTTTTAAATAATATTGTTTTTTATAGACAATCCCAAATGAAAGGAATCAATTTAGCTTCTCATTCTTGGCACCATCCAATTTCCAAAGAGACCATCTGGGGTTGTCTGTGGTCTCACTGCATTGACTCAGAGTGTGAAAAATAAGCTCCTGTGTCACATGCAATTGATCATTTAGCGTTAGGGCAGAGCTTCCTTATTTCACATAGACACAAAGTGGTGTCACTCCAGGACTGGAAAACATTTTGCAGGACAGCAGGAGGCCTCTGCTGTTTCCCCAGTGATCTATTTCATTTGTACAAAGAAGCAGGCAGGATCTCAAGAGCTGCATAATATGTCCTAAGAGGGACATTTGGTATCTTTCTCTCCTTCTTTTGATTAGCTGCCAGCTTATTAAAGAGCCTGGAGTCCAGAGCCTGGGAAATTCAAAGAACCAAAGGAGGGACAAATGGCTCTGAGTCCCTCAATGCCAATAGGCAGTGCCCAGGATGAGAAATGTGGTCCTCCTACATCTTTTTCTCCTTTTTTCTCCTTGTCCTGTAGGTGCTACTTAGGATGAGAAAAACATTTAGGAAGGGGATAATTAGGTTGTCAGCCAGATGTGTCTGTGTTGTCAATATTGGACAGCAATGCTCTCTTTGATTTTTTTTTTTTTTTTTTGTTGTTGTTGCTTTTTTTCTTGGGGAATGAAGAAGCCAAGACATAGCACAGTAAATACTGAAAATCCCAAGGACCTTGTTTTTGAGCTTCACTACCAAAATGCAAGAATGAAACAAAACAAAAACACCCCACTGAACTTAATTTATCTTACACTTTATGTCAATAGCTGTCATTTACTCCACAGATAGGATTTATCATTTCTGAACTGATCCTTAAAAAAGTGTCCATTATTACCAAGAAAAGAAGCCATATTTAATTAACTGTTCCCTTTCATTTGATAACCAATCAAAAGAAATATGTGCGTCTTGGTGCAAGCTGATGTCGAGTTGTTTAAATTCTCTCATGGTATTAAGAATTAATACTGATTCTCTTGCCATAACAATCATCAGTATGTGTCAGGGTTAGATCAAACATTTCAGGTGCACTAAGTGATTTCAGACTGGGGTTGCATCTATCTCCAATCACAAAAGTGAAGTCAAGATAAGTTAGGTAACCTGTCTGAGTTCACAGAGCTAATAAGGTCAAAGGCAGGCTTTGAACCCCGCTGGGCTAAGCCTCCACAGCCTGTGCTCTCAGGCACACCATGGGCACTGACTACCTTTTGTCATTTGTTAGCTTCTCTGAAAGAATTTTTACAATGCATTGCAAACTCATAGCTTTTCCATTTCTCAGGTTTTCTGTACATGAAGTGGTTAATGTGTAAAATTAGAATTTATGGAACAGAGACCTCAAATTCACCTTTATTGTTCACTCTCTTTAAAAATATCATAAAACCATCCTTGTCAAGCCCTGGGCACCTTTTTCCCAGCCACCTGTGACCATGTCAGTTGCCAAGAAAGGTACCACACTGTAGGGGGCCTGTTGCCTAAAGACAGCTCTAATTGCTAGAAAAACTGACCTCCCTCTAATGTCCTTTCACTGCTTCTGCTTTTGACATCTGAAGCAAAGAAGACTCTTCCTTCTCTTTCCTCCATATAAAATTTTTAAAGGGTAAACAGCCAGTGCTTTAGTCTGGGGAAGCAATATCCCAAATCATTCTCAACATCTCAGGTCTCATGAGTCTGTTTCCTTGTTGCCCTCCACTGGACACACTGTGAGTTGCCAATGTCTCTTGTTCAAAGTACATCACAGAAGTGGGTAGAGGGCACTTAATAGGTCCTGGTCTTAAGACTTGGATCCTCCAATCTGGCACATAGATCCACGCATGACTCCTGGGGCCAGTATGTCCTGATCCCAGGGCCTGGGTCTCTTTCTCAAGAATGGTAACACTTATGCTTTGTTTCATTTAATCAAAGCCAAGGATCTTTGGGACACAAAAAATGGAGAATCCCAGGGTTTTCTGTGTTTTCCCTTCATTTCACTCAGGAGAAGGGTTAGAGAGCTTAGATGGAATTCTGGCCCTGTGTTAGCTCACCTGAGTGGGCTGTAGACATATGCATGGGCATTTGGTGGTTTCAGTTTAGAAAGAATTAGTGGAGTGTCAAAGACTTGGGGTTATGGGATGATCATTCTGAGAGAATACCAGGAACATGGCCCTTGAAGGACCTCACCATTTTCTTTTGCCAAGTCGCCCACTCAGAGCCTAAAGGTTTTCACAGTATTTTCCCCAAATGAGATAAAGCAACTCCAAGATACTTGAATTTAGTTTATATAGAAAACCCACTCTAAAATGCACAAGACTAGATGGAAAATGTCCTTCTCTACTTTATGGTCTGAATTCTAAGGCATCAGAAGATTGGTCTTTCTCTTGTGCCCTTATCTCTAAGACCTTGCTTTTTTTAGATGACTGTAAAGAGATAAATAAATTTTTGCAATAGTTGGCTCATTAAAAACTTATCCCTCAGAAAATATTTTCATTAACTAAGGAACCCTTAAACTTTCAAGGTAAAAAACCAAACACACAAGCAAACAAGAAGTCTTGGTGGCCTATAAGGATTGAATTAGGTGTGGTACAATGGTATCTACTGTGACCCTCACCTATTGTGTCCACCTGTCAGAACAACCCTGTATGTTAACCCCTTCTCTTCCTCATAGGTCATGATTCTACTTGGCCAAAATAGTAACTCCTTGAGGCTGTGGGTGACATGGACTGATGGAAACCTAAGCACTTTACAGTTTTTTACTTAATCTTCCAAATAATACAAGAAAACACGAGGCACCTCATCTAACTGTTACACTTGAGAAAATGGAGTATTTACCTCAATTTATCACAGTGCCATACAAATAGCAAATACTTAGCAAGTATCATTAGTTTAAAATGATATTTTGACCTGAATTAGAGCAAGGTTTATCTCTGCATTATATCAACAATGGAAAGTTATGTTTTGTATAAATAAAATCTTAAGGATCTACTAATAGAACTTTAGAGAAATGATTCTTGGACATTGAGAAGCATCTGTTCCCTTTCAGTTCTCCCTGGTGAGGAAGCCAACTCTCTTAGGGTCATTTGCCTTTCTTGCTAGACTTGGCCTTTTCCTTATTTCAGATGCCTCATCCATATACTGAGAAGGGACAGGAATAATTCCCACATCCTTTCCCAATGCCAGGGCGGGTTAATTTCCTGGAGGTCTAGGTACTAGTAAATAACTCCAAAGATTTCACTCTCCTTTGGAGTTATTTTTATACAATGAATTAAATTCTCTTTAAGTCAGGTCAGCCTACTCCAATTTTGTCAAAGGCAGCGTGATTGTATTCTCCCAAAACATCTGTTTGGTTGAGATGTCCAATAGCAAAGTTCACTTTCCTAGAAAAATCTTCTGGATGGGTTTCCTGCAGACTTTTGCCTTTGTAATAAAATTACAGGCCCAGTATTTGTGTGTCACTCTGTCCTGGATCCAGGGGGGACAAAGTCCTCAAAGACACGTGCTTCTAGGAAACTCAGGAACCTTAAGGCAAGTCCTACCTCCATCCCTCAGTGAATTTGTTCGTTGTTAATAATTAACTCTGGAACTCTGAGTAGGGGCAGATCATGGCACTAGGAGAAGGCAGATTCTAATTTATATACCCACTGCTAAGAGCTGGAGGTGGCTTGTGTCATCCTTAAAGTAAAGGAGGCCGATAGAATACTATGCCCAGAAGTTCCCCTTCTTCTTTCCCAAAACCTAGCCAAGTTAGGGAAACAAGTTTGGCCCAGGATGTCCAGATATATATTATCTTGAAAGACACTGAGTTTCTCTCATGAATGCTGGGAATTAGGGAAAGTTAGTGTTAACTGTATAAAGCTGATATATATCTGCTCCAGACCCACAGTTCTGTGGAATTCTGGTAATTCAAGGACCAAAGCAAGCTAATGTTGATGATGCCACTAATGCTATAACCTAATTTATGAAACCTCTCTCCCTGTGGTGACTTGTGTGGACCAGAGCACAATGGGAAGGAATTCCTCATCCAAGCAGCCTGTCCTCTACCCCCAGACAAAGTACGAAGAGGGATAGGAGGTGCTGTTTCTGGTGAGGTAGCAGAGGCACTGTTGTGAAATAGAGGTACACCACTCCATCCTGTCACTACTGGGCCTCTGGTGAAGCATCTGTCTGACCATTGCCACTCTATCTCTCCCATAAACATTTATCAATAAGTTTTATATCTTGTAACCTATCTCTGAGTACCTTTCTTAGTCTCTTTCCCATGAACATTTATTAGTAAGTTTTATATCTTGTCTCTGAGTGTCTTTCTTGGTCTCTTGGCAATCTAGACCACTGCACTAGCACAGCTGGATGGTAGACAGTTATTCAAGTCTGGCCAGGACTGTTTAAGACCAGCCTGCTGAAAGTTTGTGGGGAGAGGAGAGTCAGGAATATTTTGTTGCATCTGTTTCTATTCAGAAGACCTAGAGCAGGATGAATGAGCTTCCAACCACATTAGTGTTCCCAGACTCTTCAATTGCCAAGTTGAAAGGAACCTCAGAGGCCACTAAGTTTAAAACATGCATGTGGCCTTGGTGTGCTCATCTATTCCATTGCACTATCCCTCACAGTAGCCCAGAGTCACATGTGGCTCTGAGCATTTGAAATGAGGCCAATCCTCACTGAGGTGTGCTTTCAGTATGAAATACATGCTGGATTTCAAAGACAGTGTGAAAAAAGAAACATGGAGTAACTCATCCATAACTATATTATTACACACTGAAATGACATTTGGATTGTATCGGAATGAATATAATATATCATTAAAATTAATTGCACCTGTTTCTTTTTTACTGTTTTTTGGCTAGAAAATTCAAAGTTAGATTTGAGGCTCACATTTCTCTTTGGTGGTGCTGGTGACAGGGACCAGTAGTCTCACATCATGGCTCTCTGCCAGTATACTAAGGACTGAATGTTCTTTGAAGTTTGCTCTCATACTGGCCAGTGCTGCCAAACCATCTAGAACTCACCATGGAGAGATATTGGAGGGTGTCTCTTCTTTGCCCAGAGGAGGCATCAATGCCTTATTGAGGCCTCAGTTTACTCAGAAGAAACAACTTTTCCCTAAGGCTTTGAGAGGTGCTGGTTCTATTGGTGTTCTGATGCCCTGTTCTTTTAAGTCAAGGATGATATGGAGAGGAAGAGGGTGGGGGAAGCAGTACTAACACCTCACTGAGGAATATTGAGGCAGTTACCTCCTAACCTGCACAAGGGCACCCCTCACAACCTCATTCTGCTCCAGCCCTGATTAAACAGTTAATTTGTAGTATCAGATGTATACAATATTCTTGCTTCAAAATCTCTTTGATACATTTGACACATTCCCAACATCACACTGGGAAGGAGAATGTTACTTTCTGCAGCTGCATGGAATAAGGGTTGTTCATCAGTCCCTACCTCTATGAGGAACATTCCTTCCCTTAAGAATAAGATTCTTGCTCCTGCTATGGTTAGTACCAGCCTAAAACAGGACACTCATAATGGCATGAGGCCAGAATTATCTGACAGTAACTGGAGGCAGATAATGTGCAGAAGAAAGAGTACTGAACTAGAGAAGTCCTGAACCTTCCATTTCAGCAGCTGGGGGACCTTGGACAAGCCAGTTTGCTTATCTATAAAATGGGTATAAGAATGTCTGCTTCAGATGAGTTGAGCAGTCATTATTACTAATGGAATGGGTCTTAGGTTCCTTATTGATAAAGTAGATTGAACTAGATCCCCAAGACTACTTTCATGGAGGAAAGTCCATGATTTTCATGGTGCCAGGCCCCTTGAATAATAGAGGAAATAGAAGAAACAGACAAGGAAGTTTAAGTCACTAGTTCAAGGTCCCTCAACTGTGAGGTAGCAGACATCCTGCCTCCAACCCAGGGTTTTCCTACAGGTACATAGAAGCCTCCATGTTTACCAGGGAAAGGAGACACAGGAATCCCAGCAGCAGAAGGAAGAGGGAGAACGCTCCACTGCTCTGGCCTTGGAGGTCAGCGAGTGCACACTTCTGATGGGAGTCAGTTGGCAGTAAAGTCGGCCCATCAAAACCTCTTTGTGGACAGTAACCCTTTCTCGCATATTCCTTACCTGAAACTATATCCACAATCATTTTTCCTGAGCAGCTTGGTCTGACTTTGGCCATTATGTCAGCTACCTCCTTTGAGAAGCAGGCGTTGTCTTTGTCATCTCCTGCACTGCAGCCCTTTGGCAGAAACATCAAAGGCTGTCAGGGGCTCCTTGAAAAGAGATTGCTGTACCTGGAATGCTCTTCAGGCTCAGTTCTTGCTAATTTCATCAGTTTGCTGAAATTTCCAATTAGTCCTCTCTATCTAGAATTCATTTGGGGTCACCTGATTTGTTTAATCATCCACACACAAAAAGTCAACATTGCTGGTTTATTTTTACAAGAGCTGACTCTAAGGTGATCTGAGGTAAGCAAACACTGACACATGTCAGTGGCTCCTCCAGGTTGCCTGGGGTCAGCCCATCGAAAACGCACTCTAGTAAAGCTGTGTCTCCAGCTCCGTGTGGTAGCCCTGTCCCAGCCCCCATGGGAGAGCCACAGAAACTGAGAAGCTATTTTTTTATGGGTGCATGAAAAAGACAGAGCCTGTATTGGTTTCCCCTCTAAAACAAATAAATAACAGTACTCCAACTACTCCTGGGCTAGTTGCATTGTATAGTACACAAGCTTGGAGAACAGGGAAGAAAACTCAGATCTCAATGTGTCTGCCCATTCTTACTCTGCACCTTTTAGCAAAGAGATTATTCAAAATACTGTTTTGGTATTGCATAAGCTCTGAACAATCCAAAAACAAACAAACAAAAACCAATGAGTCTTAAATGACTCTGAAACCTACCTTGGTACACACCAGTTGAATTGCAATGCTGCTGCTTTTCATTCTAATCTATCATAACCCACACACAAAAAGTCAACATTTTTTTAAAGTGCCAGGCACTATTTTAAGGAATTTATAGGAGTTAATTCATTTAATTCTTGTTGAGAAGTCTATTAGGTGGTGTTTATATTAAATTGTGCCTCCTTGCCCCTGGCCCCCAAATTCATACTTGAAGTCTTAACAGCCAGCATCTCAGAATGAGAGGTTATTTAGAAACAAGGTCATTGCAGGTATTGTCAAGATAAGGTCATTAGAGTGAATCCTAATCCATTATGACTTGTATTTGGATACACACTACCAAGAACAACAGGTGAGAATGAAGGTAGAGGTAAGGGTAATGCTTCAACAGGCCAAAGATTGTCAGCAACCACCAGAAAAACATGGAACAGATTCTTCCTCACAGCTCCAAGGAGAGAACCAACCCCTGGATTTCAGCTTTGCAGCCTCCACGTCTATAATGCATTTCTATGTTTAAACCACTCAGTTCATAGTGGTTTTCTTATGACAAAACCACTTTGTTATGGTAGCCACAGATAGTACAGATGGGCAAAGTAATTATACCATTTTAATTGTGGAAACTGAGTCACAGGGCAATTACTTCCCCACTATCACACAGCTAACATATCGGGAAGTTTGCTGTCTCATCTTTCCCTCTTAAATATTTAAAAATAATTCTGCTTGGGCCCAAACAACCAAATGCTTTTCCTTTGAAATGCAGGTTAATTTGAGCAGAATCCTGAAATAAATAAATAAACAAAAAAATAAATATATAACCCATGGCCCCCATCTCTGTCACTTGTGTCTAATTAACCATCTGTGGTGGCCCTCCACCCCTCTAGTTATATAAACAGAAATAGGGACAAAGAATAAGACAAGTGTCTCTGGATGAGCCCCATCTTATCTGTTTCATGGTCAATGATCTTTCCCTAGTGGGCCTATCACATTCTAACTTCTTGTGCTGGGACAAGTGTCTTAACAATTTTGTATCTACTTACAACCAAACTTCTTCTTAACAGAGGCTGTGAGGAAATATGAGGCAGTTGGGTCTCTGAGCCTGCTGATGGACAAATACTGTGAGAAGCTAGCTTTTATCAGGAGGAAATATTTACACAATGGTGATTTTACATGGTAGTAGCTGTAAAACGAAACCATTATAGTCACCGATGGCACAGAAATGACTCAATTAGCAAATGAGTTGTTTCAAGAAAGCCTCCATCAGGAAGGTGGCCAGATATGGAGAAGGAGACTTCTGAGGAGCATCATTTCCAGCCTATTTTATTGTAACATCTTCCCAAGCATCTCCATGTCTTCTGTCCCGTCCCTTCCAAACAATTCTCCATATCTCAACTGGAATTTTCCTTCTGCAAGTGCAATTCTGATTATATATTTCTCTTGACTTTAGTTGTCCCATAATCTTCCTTAGTCTCAGCCTTCTTATCCAGCCTCAAAGACCATCCCAAGCTGGCTCAGCCTTTCTGCCCTATGTCTCATTTCTTCCTACACCAAATTTTAAAGTTCCAGCCAGTTTTCCAAATCAACACTGTTTTTGTTCTTGCAGTGGTCTCTTGCCAGGACCACCCAAGCCAGAGGCTTTCTCTTCTCAACTTCACCTTCATGTTTAGTCCTGAGGAATTCTTCCCAAATCTGCACAGTTGGGTTCCAGGACCTCTCTGAAGGTCCTGGCCCTACAGTCTCTCAGGATTATAGACCTCATCACACTTGTTATCACTATTATGGTCCCATGGCCTGTCTCTCCTACCAGCTTCTTGGGAAGAAGGACTACATTTCAATCATCTTTGTGTAGGTCTACTCTGTTATGTAATTGGTGCTCAATCAACGCACATGGTGAGAATGTATGAATGGATGCATGACTTACAGTTTAAGATTTTAAACAGTAAGAGCACAGCTTTGGGCTCTGTTATGAATCCTTGTCCTTTAATGTCCCTAGAGATACAGAGCTCCTTATAAAGCACAGGTTTTGCTTTCATTATGGGTGGATATTTAAATGTGCTGCAGTGTCTATGACTGAGAAATACAGGGTGGAGCGGAAAGAAAGTGCATAGAATAAGATAAAAGGAGCTAAGTCTAGAGAGGGTTCTGAAAGTCAGGGAGGAAAAATTGTGAAGGGGAGGAGAAAGAGAATTTGCATAGTGAATGAGTCACAACCCAGGACAGAGTAACACATCCCAGAGCTCCTTCTTCTCTTTTTCTCCTATTACTGAATGTTGGGCTTTGCCGTGAACTTTCATGACAAGTCTCTCCCATGAAGAAAGGCAAACAAATAAGCAAGAAAAGGAGATAAAAATCATCCCCTGATTAGCACCCAAATAGCAGATGCTTCCTGAAAATAGATTCCTGTGAAACACAAACACTGTATTTTTCTAGTAGACATTTTTTAGACACAGAGACTCTCCACACCTAAGTCACACAGTGCTGGGGATCAAACACAAGACTTCCTGTGTGCTAGGTAAGGACTATACCACCAAGCTATATTCCAGCCCAGATACAAGGAACTTAATAGTAAGATCTCTTTTCTTTTCTTTTTTTCTCTTCTCTGGGTGACCCATATGTATGAGAAATGCCCCAGAGAATGGCCAGGTACCAAAGAAGTGGCCAGATACTGATGATTAGGAGGGACCAGCTGTCCCCAAGGCTAATGCTATGCTTGAATCTGGTTCTGATTATCTTCTACTTGCATATCTGGTTCCATGGAAGCCATTTGGGCTATTTCTGCTGTCCTGTGATTTGAAAAACTCTAGACCAGCACATTTGGAGCACATACCATCACCACGCATCCTCCTTCCCATAGGCGTGTCCTCCTTCTGTAGAGATTTCTATTCAGGAGGCCTCCAGGTAGGAGGCAGCTACTCCTTGACCAACCCATGGCCCCCATCTCTGTCCCTTGTGTCTAATTAACCATCTGTGGTGGCCCTCAACCCCTCTAGTTATATAAACAGAAATAGGGACAAAGAATAAGACAAGTGTCTCTGGATGAGACCCATCTTATAAAATAGGCTTTGGGGCAAAGTAGCCCCCAACTTCTTTCTCTTAGGTAAGAAATTCTCAAGTGCTTTCTACCCTTGCATTGACTATGTAAGTCATGTGAGCACAAACATTTGTAAGATGTGAACAGATATAAAGCAAATTGTTCTATCACTGTATTGGACTCACCCTTTTGTCACATGGAGAGAAAGGGATCTGATTATCAAGGGACCAGCACCACGCCCTGGGAGAGAACCTGATTTTGAGCAGTGACCTTAAACAAAGACTCAGGTCTGGGTGATAAGTTCTTTTGCATGGGGGCAGGAGCGTCACTGACATAGTAAATTTTATTTCTTTTCTTTTCATTCTTTCTTTTTTTTTTTTTTTTTCTGGTGGTGCTGGGGAGTGAACCCAGGGCGTTGTGCATGCAAGGCAAGCACTCTCCTAACTGAGCTATATCCCCAGCCCATAAATTCTATTTCAATTGGCCCTGCAATTTCTAGGTGACTTATTGATTTCCCTGAAGAGCTCTTCCCTTCCACCCAGATCCTTAGCTGCACCCTCAGGCTGGGATTGCACATCACTGCATGTGGGTTACTGCTATTGTTGTGCAGATATTCTCTCCTTCCAAATGTGAACATCCAGAAGGTACAGTTGGCTTATCATCCCCTCACAGCTTCCACTTAGCACCCCAAAATACTACTGGCTCTCTCTGTTCCATAGAGTTGTTTGGATTAATTCTACTCCCTTGTGATTAGATTGAGAGATGACTGTTTTGGTTCTGTCCACAGAGCATCTTACCTGTAGGACCAGAGGGTAGCAACAGAGTATTCCCCAGGGAAGCTTCTATGGCATGGAAGGGCCAACCAAGCAGCTCTACCCCTTCCAAGATGGCATAGGGGTCTTCTGGTGCCTAGAAGAACTGGCTCTTTAGAAAAGGTTTTGGAGGATTAATTGGCCCAAAAATTACTGGACACTTACCTGTGATATGAAGCTGTCTATAAGGGCAAAGATGGGCTGGAAGAGTCGGTGAAGGGCTGGAAGAGTTGGTGAAGGGCTGGACTCTGTCCCTGAGCATTGACCACAAGAACCCTGCCTTCTGCTAGTTTAGGCATCTTTGTTTTTCCATTTCTCAAGCCACACTCCTTAATCAAATGAAAAGTCTATCCCAAAGGGTAAACAGACTAGGGTACATCCATACAATGAAATATTACTTAGTATTAAAAAGGATAAGCTATCAAGCCACAAAAAAGATGTGGAGGAAAACTTAAAAGCGTATTGCCAAATGAAAGAAGTCAATCTGCAAAAGCTACATTCAGTATGATTCCAATTATATGGTGTTCCATAAAAAGGCAAAACCATACACAGTAAAACGACCATGGATATTAGGGATTTGGAGGAAGGAAAGCAAGAAGGAACAGGTGAAATATGGGATTTTTAGGACAATGAAATTATTCAGCGTGAGACTGTAATGATGGATATGTGTCATCAGGCATTGTTAAAACCCATAGAACCATACAACATAAAGACTAAACCCCAAAGTAAACACAGACTTAAGTTAATAATAATGTCAGCATTGGTTCATTATCATAAGTATACTGCATGAATCCATCATGTTAATAATAAAGGAAACTAGGGGAGGGAGAGTGGGATTTTTGTGAGCTTTCTGTACTTCTTGCCTAATTGTTCTGTAAATTCAAGACCACTGCAAAACTGTTTTGAAAATTTAGGCCAAATCACCCACACCTCACTCTGGCATAGATTCCAGCAGCTCTTTGGAGCCTCTCCTAGTAAGATTTGGAGATGTTTTTAGCTCCATACCAATGTGGCCTCATGGTCTCCCAGCATCTTTTATTCCCCAGAAGGACTGGTCTGCCATGTGACCAATGCGTCATTACAATGATCTTTGGTTCTATGCCTGACCCTTGCTTTCTCCTTGGAACTCCCTGTGTCTTAAAGGAGCCTACACATTGGCCTTATAAATTAACATGTTGTTCCCCTGCCCATTCCTTGTTTAAACCGAACAGCCCATGGACTCATTTGCCTACCATTGGTAAATTAATGGCTATTAAAATATCCGTTGGTATCCAGATTAAAAAGATAAAAGAAGAGAATCAGAATGGACAGAGAAAAGGGAAAGGTGGCCCACTTCTCTCACCTGTGGTCCTCCTGCTGTCTGCCACCTCACCTACATGGTTGGCTATAGCCTGCCATATCTTGGTTAGGAATCTTGGAGGCAAGTGGGCTGAGGTAACATTCTCTCCAGCATTTCCTATAATGACAATGAAAATGTTGCCGCTCTAACCAGTCATCCTTTATGACCTGGTGAAAGGTGCAGCCCATTGTTAATGATTAACCTGCATATTGAAGAATGAAGGATTTTTAGTACTCACTTATGGGATAGGGAAATCCTATCCCTTGCTGAAAAATGCAAAGGATTTTGGTTTCAGGTGGTCCCAGGGGATGGAGGTTGGGATGCAGGGAATGCTTGCTCACATGTACCCACTGGGTTTGGCTAGGGTTAGAGAGGGTGGGAGAGGACTTTAGTGTTTAACAGGCTCTAAGTTAAAAGGAAAACTAAATTTGAAGGAAAATACTAATCTCAAGTTTCTAGGAAAAACAGTACATTAACATAAATTATAGGCTCTAAAAAATACAGACCAAGAGAATGATTCATTCTGATACCATATTCAACAGGACTTCAGTGAATCACACTCTTGGAAAACCCAAGCAGAGAAGTGTAGGCTCAGTCCTGCAGCCAGTGAGGAGCCACTTAGTTTTCTAGGCAGGGGGGTGATGAAAGGAAAGGGAGTGAAATGGGGGAAATAGGAGAAAAAGCAAAGGTAATGAAAAATAGTCCCGTTTTTATCTTTAAGACTCTCCTGGTTGTGTCATCTGCCTGCTCAGAATCTGGACACTCATAGAGGAAGGTGACTTCTCTAAAAGCAAACACATCTTGGGGTCTTTGACGCCAATTGGGACTCCTGAAGGAATTCTATCAAACCTGGCTGCTTTGAGAAGAACCTCCCTGAACCTTCACTTCTTATGCCTCAACTCTTCTCCCCACCAGGAGAAGCCATCAAGGGGAGCAGCCCCTCCCCTTGTCACTCAGTGGGGACTAAGTGGGCTGCATCTGCTCTGAGCAGAGAATATTCCCCAGCTGAGGGTCTGGCCCTAAACTTTCACCACCCCAGGCTTTGTACAGCAGCATTATTCACCTCCATATCACAAGAACCCAGAGTAAAACCTAGCACGTGTTAGGTATTCAGTAAATGCTGGGTAAATGCATGGCTGCACATCAGCCTGCGGATAATCTTTGAATGACTTGTTCCAGCTGCTCACTTCTTTGAGGTCACCCGTCCCTTCTCCCCTGGTCCTCCTGAAGTTTATCCTGCCTGAGAAAGGCAGCATGTGGAGGTGGCAGTGTGAGAGGCAGAGCTTTCTCTTCGGCCTCCTCCCCAGCATGAGAGCATGCCCAGGGCATGGCAAACTGTCACAGTCCTAAGAGAAGGGCTCCAAGCTTTCCAAAGAAGACATGATAGTTTTGTGTGCTATAGTTATAGAAGTCAACAGTTTGTATCTCCCTGAAATTTGTGTCAAAATCCTAATCCGTGGTATGATAAAGACTTTGGGAGGTGATTAAGTCACTCCTTAGAGTAGAAGTGTCCAAATTGTTCTCTATAGATTTGGCTGCCAAAAGAGGCTATTGCAATGGCAGTTGGGAGAAATCCTGTTGTTCCTTTAAGGAAGTTGCCCATGGCCGGCCTAGTTGGAAGCTCTTTCAAAATTATTCTGAAATACGAAACTGGTTTTGCCCTGGCCTATTTTGCCCAATGGCAATGGAATCTTGCTTGGGAGAAAGCATCAGCATTCACCAGGGAACTAGAAGGCAAATGAATGTAGGGCAGGGAGCAGGCTAGGGCCTCCATAACCAGAGCAGAACACGAAACCAGTCTCTAGCAGAAGCAACCCCTAGCTGTGGGGACTCTGCCTCCTCAGGCATATGGTTCCTGCTGAAATCCTTTTCCTCCGTCTTCTAGGCTCTCACATGAGTATTACTGTGTAGCAGGGAAGCCTGCAGCTCCTGCCTGAGGACTGGGCAGTGGCCCAAAGCCATGAGTAAGACGTGGTAATGTGTTTACAGCTAGTGAGTTAAAGGCCAATCAAGACCTTGGAGGGAAGTAGTCTTGGGGGTGCCTCAGTGAGTTCAGTCTTCTATAATAAAGCACTGTAAACTGGGTGACTTTATATATAAACAACCAAAATTTATTTCTCACAATTCTGGAGGCTGAACATCTGAAATCAGGGGGTTAGAGAGGGTACTCTTCTGAGTTGCAGATAGTTGACTTCTTCTTGTGTCCTCACATGGCAGAAAGAGATGAGAGAGCTCCAGGGGTCCTTTTTATAAAGACACTAATCCCATTTACGAGGCCCTGGTCCACGTGACTTAATCACCTCCCAAAGTCTTTATCATACCACAGATTAGGATTTTGACACAAATTTCAGGGAGATACAACATTAATCCATTTCAGGGGTGGGAAGTATAGGTCCTTGGGCACCGCTTTATCCTGACCCCAACATTTATTTCTAATCTAAGGTGAATTTGTTTCCTCAGTATATCAAGCATGATGAGGAATCCAAAATCATATATGGGAGAGTGAGGCTGGCCCAATCCATGTGGATTGGCAATGGGAAAGGGAACTCACAGACTCATTGGGAATGTTGGAAACTATGATCTTTTTCTGTCTTTGAACATTAATCAAGCATAAGATTAACTCATCCTTTTTTGTCTGCTCTTATAGCCTGCCCATATGCTGGGCTTCCCCAAGGGAGTGTTTCTGCATTGCTGTGCTCTGGGAGTGACCCCTCGTTTAGGTGAATGATCAAATGATTCAACCAAATATCACTCTCATTAGGTTTGCATAGGGGCCACCGCTCATTAACTCAACTTCTGTCACTCACGCCAGTTGCCTCTTTCCACCTGTTTAGTTGTTAAGGCTAGAAAAAAGGACCCAAAGACCTAAATTTCATGAGGAAACTGGAGATTAACCAACTCAGTAGCCTGATCTCATCCCCTAAAATCACTGAGGCATGAAGCTGAGAACTCCTAGGGCTCCCTCTAGGAAGTTAGGGGATGCACCTGGTAAATCTGCTAGACTGGAGTACGGTACTGTGAAGGGAAGGTTCAGGGTTTCCATCCCACTTGGGTTTGCCATCTTGGATCCGCAGCACCCCTGAGGGTACTCCTAGGCGGTGCAGTGGCATGGGGAGGACTGAGACTAGCAAGCTGAAGGGCCACACCCATTCTGTTTAGAGGGAAAACCTGCCTCTGATACCTGCCCTGCCAAAGATAGAGCAGGGAGTGCTGTACATGGCAGAAGCTGATGGGATCACCTCTCCATCCAGCCCTTCTCTGCTACA
Source organism: Marmota flaviventris (assembly GCF_047511675.1). Taxonomy (NCBI): domain Eukaryota; kingdom Metazoa; phylum Chordata; class Mammalia; order Rodentia; family Sciuridae; genus Marmota; species Marmota flaviventris. Next base: position 145,295,384 of record NC_092502.1, read on the forward strand.
GCATCCTTTGGCTTCCCTTCTCATCCCCCCAATGTCAGAGTGGCATTCTGGGCAGCCCAGCTCCATGTCAGCGATTTGCCAATGCTGCTGACAAAGTTTATTCTTCTGTAGACACTCAGGGCCCACTGAATGCAGTGCTGATAGCAGGGAGATGGAGAAGCTTTGTACTGGGAAGACTTGCTTTTCCAGCTCCAACGGCGTTGGCCCAGGGCCCTATCAGAGTATCACTTAGTAAAATCATCTTATGCTTGCCAAAATAAACAAACAGAACATTTTATTATAATGTGCCCTTGACTTGATGGAGCCTTTCTCAGTTCCAAGTGAAACTGTGAAGCTGAAAACTGTAGTGGGTTTCCCTGGCATGGGACAAAAGTGTACTTCTGTAGGAAGTTTATGGAGTCTCACCTCCAACATCTTCTCTGTACTTTCCTCAGACATAAGACTATGAATTCCTCACCCAAATTCCCTTGTCCCTGCTATTTACTAAATTGGTCACCTAATCTAATTTTATTTCTTGCACTTTTGTGTGTGTGTGTGAGTGTGTGGCGGGGGGGGGGGGGGCGGGGGGGGATAAGTAGGAGGAATTAGTCCTCTAAACAAAAAAAATATCTTGGTTGCTGAAAGAACAATTTATTTTAGTTTTCTGCTCTGTTTTTATTACTTGATTTCACCAGTTGGTCTTTGTTCTCTCTTTCTTCCCCTCCCTGTCTCTTCTGTGTCAATAAACAGTATGGAACACCTACTTGGTTTGGGCCATAAAATCGGGCCCTTGAACTGTACTCACGTGCCCACCTCTGATGATGTCTCAGACACCCATTCTCAGACACCCTCTAGGTAAGTTTAACAACTCCGACGATCTGCTTGCAGTGAGAAGCCAAAAATCTCCCCACAGCTAGCTGATCTGCCCTTCATGAAGCATTTGCTTCTGACAACTGCTAGCAGAATACCAACAGCCACGCTCAAAAGAGCTGAACAAGTGCCCTCTGCCTGTGCCCTTGGTTCTCTTCCCAGCCCAGGTTTCAGGCTCTTCCAAGTGGGCCACAGGGAAGGAAGGGGCCATTAACAGGAAGCTCTTGTGTTGGAACAGGGGAATACAAGGAAGGACACATAGAAATGTGGACCTTCCCCCAAACTTTGCAAAAGATTACAGAGGCTCATCCAGGTTCTAGATTAATGGCCTTTTTTTAAACATAAAGAAATGCAAGATCTGCCAACAGAACAACAGACAGGACTTGATGCAGAATCTGCTTCCTCCTGCAACCCTTAGTGTGGCTGTGTAATTTTGTGGATATTTTCAATTTAAGAAACCTTAGATAGGAAAGTGGTTATGATTGTGAGATAGACAATATACCTGGTTGAAAGATGAATGTCATTTTCTTAAAGGAACAGCTGTGATCTGATTTGTGGTACTGTAAGGCTAGGAATAAAAATTTTTATTTCCTGTGGTTATGACAGAAAAGTTTTCAAGGTACAATTTTATAGCTATAAATTAACCTTAAAGGGGGTGAAATTTTAAAAAAGTTTTAAATAAAACTTTGCTTTAAAAACCAGAAAAATTAAAAACCTCAATTTATCTGAAATATATTCTTTTGCTTTACTTTTATCCTTTATAGTTCTCTAAATAAAATAAATAATAGAAAAACACATAACTTATCTTGATAGTCACAAATAAAATAATTATAAATGTGTATAAATGCCTTATATATTTCAACTTTCACAATATTTGGTTGCTACCTTATCTGCCCATTGAGTCCAAATTTGTACCCTAAGACTTCAAACGTTCCCCAAATATTATATCTATCATCATAACCAACTAGAAACTCAGGACTGAATGAACGTAAGAGGAACAAAGGCTTTGATGAATTGTCAAAAACAGTAGGGGCTGGGGTTGACAACAGCCCCAGCCAAAGTTTGGGTGTAAGTTTTAGAAAATACAAGGTGTTTTTCCTGCCAGCATGGCCCTTCAAGTCTTGGACAGCTCCAATGACTGACCAGGAAAAAGTGGTGTCACTGGACTAGGGGTGAAATTGGTTTGAAACTGACTTGTTCTTTAGGCAACAGGGATGGATGGAATGGCAGGAAGACCAGTGGGAAACCTATTAGCTCTGAGGTCCAGGCCATGTCTCCCAGAGCCTCACTTTCTTCCACTGTAAAATAGGGATAAGAAATACCTCACAGGCTACGACAAGGTTTAGAAATCATGTATTTAAGATAGCTGTACCATGCATCAAGTACCAAGGAGGCACTTAGTAAATTGTAGCTTTCATGGTAGTCATGAGCTTGGACACAAAAGCAAATCAATGGCCCAGCACTGTGGCACACGCCTGTAATCCCAGTGGCTTCAGAGACCGAGGCAGGAGGATCTTGAGTTCAAAGACACCTTCAGCAAAAGCGAGGCATAAGTAGCTCAGTGAAATCTTGTCTGTAAATAAAATACAAAATAGGGCTGGGGATGTGACTCAGTGGGTGAGTGACACTGAGTTCAATCCCTGGTACCAAAAAAAAAAAAAGTCAATTACATATTGATCACAAGGTGATCCTGCCCTTTGAAAGCTCTGTTTGCTCTAGGGTGAGGTAAATTGCTAGTTTTTCTCAGAATAGAAATGCCTTTAGAGCAGAGATTCTATCTACCTGGTTTAAAGACTGACATTTCTTTGCCCAGCAATAAGTAAATGGGTTCTCAAAAATATACTCTGTAAAGGGCAGCCTAATTTCACATAATGAGGTTTTATACTGCAAGGAAATGAATATAATTGTGTACACATCTTACCCAAGAATAAAGCTTTTCTTAAGTATGCTAGCCTGGCAGCTGAGAAAAGATTGTGGTACCTAAATAAGAGCCCAGAGTATGTAGGAACTGATATAGGTGTCAAGACACTAGGGATGTATTTCCAATCTGAAAATGGTAAATAAAAATGGTACCTTGCCTTTTTAGAGTGATCTTGACGCTAGAGAGATCCTGGGAATGCCTAGAATGGCTGTATCCTCATCTATGGGATATCAGGTCAAAAAGAAGCAGACCAATTATATAAGAAGCAAACAGACAGGGGCTAGGGCCACACAGATGAATGGAAAGAGAATTAGATTAAAACTTAAAGCTTTGGCGTGCAGAGTATTTTATCTTCAGATCTTACATCTTTCTTGCCCAGTATTCCGTTCACAGAGTCCTGCCTTTTCCTCCCAAGTTTTATCTGTTTGGCACTAGCAGATTTTATAGCTTTACCCACAGGTATGGACATGATTTCTGTCTCTACAAAGTTGTGTAACTTTGGGCAAGTTACTTAAGCTTTCTGAGCTCTGTGTTCTTTATTAAATGGAGAAAATAATGATAGTGTTCAAAATTATGCAGATTAAAACCAATAATGCATATGATTTTATTAGCATGGTGTCTAGAACACAGCAAAACTACAAAATTATTAACTTTATTATTATTGCTGTTATTTCAATTTGAATTACTTCCAGACTTAAATTCCCATGGAACGGGGAAGACTGCTATGGAGTAGAAGAAAAGGCATTGGTCATAGCATCTGTCAGATCACCCTGATCTGGCTGCTTCTCAACCATGTGTCCATACATAAGTCATTTTACTGTAGTCTCTTAATCTCTACAAAATGAAGCTAATAATATTTATCTTCTGGAGATACTGTAAGTGTGGAATAAAAAACAAAAAAGTTTACTGCAAGTATACCACAAAGGAAAGGCACTATACAGGTTCAGGCAAAATCCACCCACTGGAAATCTGTTCTACTTCTGTTCTTTGATAATAAAGTATTTTTCTGAAGAAGTTTCTAGCTCCCAAGAGTGGCCAAAAATTGTATTCATCTTTTATGATTCAGGGAACTGCATAAAGCACAACCATAGAAGGTAAACTGCTCATTTTCATGGTGCCATCTTGAGAATCTGTAATGCAAGTAGCATAAGCAGACCAAGCATTGCTTTGCAGCAAGGGAGTAATGTGAAAGGGAGGAAGTGCTAATTTCTGGATAAGGAGCAAAGGTGGAATTCCTAAAAAGAGTTAATATGGGCAACTATGTTGGTGCATCTCAGTAGTGAAAGCGAAGGGGCTTAGGGTAGCTGGCACTGATGTGAGCTTGCCTAACTAAGTTCATGGTCTGAAGAATGACTGATGAGTACGTGCAAACAAGTCTTTATGGGAAGAGGTAAAGCCAGTGCTTGCTTGGAGTACAGACAGGTCCTAGTGAATAGGCTGACTTGATTTAGTGTGTACCAAGATGCCTTGGGAACATTTGCAATCCTAGGAAGACACTCAGTTCTTAAGGAAATCATTGACTTGGGAGAACATGTCCCTGTCTCTTGCAAAACCACAAGTCTGAAAAATATGTAGTTGACCCTTGAGTGAGATTTCTTATATAAACAAAGCCAAAGCACAAAAAACGTTGATTTCTCAATTAAATTTATTTCCAAGTAGAGGTCTTAGAATCTTCTTTTAGGCTTTCTAGCAGGATCCAGGCACACCATTATCACTGCTTTTTGACAGTGCAAAGTAAAATGAATCTATTTTCCTTTCAATCCAGCAGCAATGTCTGCTTTATATGCCTTTGTACGTCAATAAGAGCTGGACCCAGTTTTGCAAATGCTTCTGAGAAATTATCATTTGACCCAGATAATTTATGATTTATGGAGAGAAGGTAAGCCTCATCATCCATGCTCATTTATCTGGTTACTTCTATCATGTTTCTACTAGTAGAATCACATTGTCTGAAATTTGCTCTGTTATTGTGACACTGTTATTGTGACTGGTAGTTGCTTTATCAGATGTAAAGTGTGCATTCTTATTTTTCTGTGACCCAAGAATGTCCTAATGTGACTGACTACTCATTTTAACACATGCTTCTTGAATGTGAGCTACGCGTGTGGAAGGGGGCTCTTGGAAAAAGGAAATGAATTCTGAGGTAGCAAGAGATGAAGTTACTCTTTAGAAGGTTATTTGCAGGTTCATGGCCTCTTTCCATATGGTAATTTCATTCTAATTAAGGTGGAACAAATTATTCACATATAAAATAAAGACTCTCAGAAGATCCATTACCAAAAAGCATCAACGATAGAAAGTATGTGGGAAGACACTGGGCCCCAGTTTTTTTTATCTACAACATAAGCATACTTGTTCTACTTTGTAAGGATGGTAGGAGGATGAATAAAAAATGATAAAAGTTGTTTGATTCAACATCTTCTTAATATTCAGCATATTTTAAAATTGCAAAGGCATACAAATGAGCATGAAGATAACAACTACTTCCTAAAAGTGAGTTGAATATTCCTTTCCCTATGAGAGACCATGCAAACATTTTTGTTGTTTTTATTTTTTGTTTGTTTTTGTGGTACTGAGGATTGAACCCAGGACCCCATGCTAGGCAAGAGCTGTACTGCTGAGCTACATCCCCCCAAATGAGAGACTATGATACACTAAGAGCTTTGTGTAGACCAGTGCTTGTATATTATTTCATAATACTTTAGAGCTAGAAGAATCTTCAGGGCCACTCTGATTCAGTCTCAGAGACACCATGCTCTTATTCCATATTTAGCACTACCCTCTTGTACTTATTCAATTTCTGCTCCAACTATTCTGGGGAAAATGGAGATCAGTGCTTTGCCCAGTAGTTGCACTATATCAAAGTACTAGTTAATCCAAAGTTTTTCTTTGTATTTTTAAATACAAATAATTCCTCTGCGCTAGTAAGCAATTTTTGATACTGAACTTTTCAATAAATATTGATTCCTAATAAAGGATGTGAACACTATAGATCATTAAAACACAATAGGACATTTGTGAACTCACAGTATTTGAGTATATTTAACATTTGCCCTTCCTTCCAAGGAAAATTATACCTTACTCCTTTGGTAAATGGAAAGTAAGAAGTTAGACCTAAGGCCTATTTGGAGGTTAGCAACACATATAAAGAAACACTTGTAAGACCTGTTTGTCCTTTTTTGACTGGAGCCTATCTTCCAATGTCTTCTTCACTTCCTACATAATAGAAAATCAACCAACCAATATTTTGCAGGCACATATTCTTTTAGATACATAGCCTTTAGCCTTCAATGTCTTGACTTGTAACTACAGATGCAGTGTTTGGAGCATCTCAAAGTTTTTTGTCAAATCCATCAATATTCTTGGATGATCTTTCTAGGACATTTTGCTCTAATGGAGTGAAGCTGCTTGGTTACAGATGTATGCTATCAAATAGCCATGAACAAGTAAATCTGTATCATCATAGATATTCATCTTTTCAAACTTGGTCATTTAGCATATCTATTCTGGAAGGCAACCTTCTTCACTAATACTAGCATTAGTAGAATACACAAAAATGCATGAAGTCCTCTAGGTCAATATGGGGTAAAGTGCTGTAGGTAGGACTACAGACTCTGTGGGCAGACTGCCTAAGATCATGTGGCTAGTTGTGTGATGGTGGCCAAGTTCCTTAACTTCTTTATGGTTCAGTTTCCTCATCCTTAAAATGGAGATGATAACAAGAGGACCTACAGATTGCTATTACAGGTAATTTAAACATTCCCGCCAAGAGATATTTGGTAAAATTCAGTGTGGTAGACACTGCATTTGGAGGGATTAGTGCAATATAGCAGAGAAAACCATGGCCTTTGGATCAGGAGACCTAAGTTCAAGTCCTCTACTACCAGTGACTCCCCCAGTCTCAGATGAGACCACTTAGCACAGTGTTCCAGGACCATTACAATCTGAACCCAAGCTGCATTTTCAGCTAACTTGTCATCACTTCTATACTTCTCTATGTGTTCTGACTAGTGGACTATGTGAACTGCCCAAAATGTCAGGGACCTGCAAACTGCTGTAAGTTTCTGTGGGCTATTTCCTCTCACAGAATCCCCCCTTTCTTCTCTTCCTACTCATTCAAAACAAGTCTCCCTAACTATATTACACCTATTCCTCTTCTGGGCTGTGTACTTAGGGTACAGAACAGCCACCTTTTTCATGTTTGTGCCCAGTTCAGTGCCCATATGCATTGGGTAGGAAATGGCTGTTTACAAATGATTGATAGATTGAATGAATATGTCTTTGTTAAGCCTCTTAAGAAAGGTGATTATGTCTCCTTTTACTTTAGAAAAACATTCGAGAGCATTCTTCTGAAAATGAAGTAATAATACAGCATAAATTAACAATGAGACCCTCACTGCAATCACAAAGGCTGTCTTAGAACATCACTATACTCCTTTGAAGGCCTGAAAAAACATTCAAGTGGCAATTATTTTATGTGTCCCTGAAAATGTCAATATAAATTCCTTTGTTAATGAAGCATCTGTCTCTGACAATAAAATGGAGCATGTTCTTACACACATTATAAATCCTTGATGGCTTCTCATGGTCAACAGCGTCCTGAAGAGGTACTACTTCCAAAAGGCACCAGGGAAAGGAGGGGGTCTGAGCCAGCTCTGGAAGGAACACCAATTATTGGGCCACCATGCTGACATACTGCCTCAGATGCTTCCTTGTTTCAGAATGATCCTTTCAGGAGACCAAGCTATCTTTTTGTAGAGGCGAAATAGAACTGAACAAATTTTCATGTTATAGAACTTGTGATCTTAGCAAAGTACAGTTAAAACAAATTCTTTAGTTACCATCAATATCTTGTTATGTCAGAGGTGATAGCAGCTACAGCAGGTGTCTTGCTCAGTAGGACATTTTGTTGAGTGTGTAATTAGCAAGACCTATCAGATAGAAGGAAAAAAAATAGAAACAGGGAACCAAGATTTCTTGAGCTCTCTGCCATAGTCAGAAAAAGATAGTTGGAATCATTATGCTGTGTCTGAAATCATGTCTTATAGAGACATCCTCTTATTGTGCCAGAATTTTGGACTCATCACCATCCTGTCCATCTGTGGACTAAGGTACAGGGGAGCAGAAACCTACAGAATGGAAGACTGATGACTAGAGTCATTGATATAGGTTCTGTGCTAGTCTAACACAGCTTTACTGGTAACTCGCCTGACATACAAGCAGAGAGAGCAATAATAGAGCAATAATTCCTGTAACTGAGCCAAGTGTTTGTGGAATTAACTTTGTGAGTATATTTCCTAATAACAAAGCTCCACTTTTTCATCTAGTGGAAGAGCATGGGAATTTTAAGGATTTACCACAACACAGGATTTGGTTTGTATCTGGAATGTCCCCCAAATCTCCTGTGTTGAAAGCATAGTCCCAAATGCAGCAAGATTCAGAGGGAGCTTTTAGGCAATGATGGGATCACAGGGGCTCTGACCTCACTGATAGCTGAATGAGCTACTGGAAGGAGGGATCTTGCTGAAGGAAGTGGGTAACTGGGGGTGTGTTCTGGGAGGATTTAATATTTCCCTGTGCCCCTGCTGTACTTTGTGGCTACCATGAGCAGCTTTCTTCTACCATCACCTTTTGCAATGATGTTTCCACCCTCGGACCAACTGATTATGTAAGGAATCTATGAAACTGTGAGCCAAAATAAACTTTTCCTACTCTAAGTTGTTCTTATTGGGTATTTTGGTCACAACACTGAAAAGCTGACTAACACACACAGTACTGCTACATTAAATGTTTTGGGCAGGTAGTTAGCTTTCTGCCTTCAAATCTTTGTTTTGTATCCGTGGTGTTGAAAGTCAAGGTTGAGAGAGTTAAATTGACTTTTTTTTTTTTTTTTTGAGGGTCATAGTTGTCAACAAAGAGAACGGCACAGCTCTAATATTTATTATTAGTGCTAAGGAAAATTATCAGGGGGAGGGACATTTTTTAGAATCTTTGTTTTATAGGGTAATATTTTCAGGGTCCTTAGATAATGTGTATTTCAAAGAACAATGGTGTGAAATATTTCGCTTAGAAGAAGATCATAATTTAACTTTCTCATCTTACTCCTGGCTTGTAAAGCATCCTGGACCAAGAGTTTATAACACAGGTCAGAAGATGAGATATTTAGTTAGGTTTTTAATCTTCTCAAAGGGGCGGTCCTCTCTTTTAGGGAACGGCCTTTGGGATTTCCCATAAGCACAGAATGCACTTATAAATTGTTTTAAGATCTGTCCTGAAGACTTAGCCCTAGTATCTGGAATGACACTAAAAGGAATGTTTATTGAAAGATCTTACTGAATCAATCTTATTACCCATATAGAACAATACAATCTACTTTCAGAGTCAGTTTTCCCAATTCATGCAATCATACATGTACCTAGATATGATGTCAATCTCATTCCACCACATTTCCTACCCTTAAAATCCTTCCCCACCCTCCTCTTTGCCCAATACAAAGTTTCTCCATTCTGTCTATGCCCCTCCCCCATCATAGATCAGCATCCACTAATTAGAGAAAACATTCAGCCATTAGTTTTGGGGGATTGGCTTACTTCTCTTAGAATGATATTTTCCTACTCTACCCATTTACCTGCAATGCCATAATTTTATTCTCTTTTAATGCTGAGTGATATTCCATTGTGTATAAATACCAGAGTTTCTTTATCCATTCATCTATTGATGGGAATCCAGGTTGGTTCCACAGTTTAGCTATTATGAACTCAGCTCCTATGTCACTGTAATACGCTGATTCTAAGTCCTCTGGATATAAACTGAGGAGTGGGATAGCTGGGTCAAATGGTGGTTCCATCCCAAGTTTTCTAAGGAATCTCCACACTGCTTTCCAAAGTGGTTGCACCAATTTTTACTCTCATACAAATGTATTTTGGTCTCTATCTCTTAGAAGACACAGGGTGTGGGAAGAGAGAGAAGGAAAACTCCAGACAATGCCAAAACCTAAGACCTATTGGTCAGTTTGTGGCCAGAAATGTTGAAGATATGCCACAACTAACATTGCCATGGCAATGAACTGAGAATCAGAACTATTAGTGAACAATTCAATTGCTGTTGAAAAAAACAAGCAACAAATACACAAATAAATGCTTCTTCAAAGGAAGTTAGGAGATAGCTCATTCCTGTTTTGAACTGTTCAGCTATCCCTTAGTGTAACAGAGGCATCTTTAACCCAGAGAATCCTTTCCATATCTTATAAAAATTTCAATCCTTAGAAACTATGAGCCTGGATTTTAGAAGACTGAGCTGTGGTGGGTTGAGTCCTGGAGCACACACCTAGAAAGTACAGATTGTAAGGGTGAGAGGTGGGGAGGAAGGAAGAGTCCTCAAAGAAGAGAATTCCAAAGACAGTAAATGTTTGAGTTCTCTACTTTGTGTGCTGGAGAAATGGCAGTGGAGGCAGAGAAAATCATATATGAATGTAGAAAGTTCTACTGTGGGCATTTGTGTTAGAAGCCAACATTGAATGAGGACAAGTCATTCTGTCCTCTAGCTGTGAACTGGAGAACTTATGTCCTTGTACATATGGATCAGGTTCAAGAACACATTGTACATGCTATGTATTCACAAATATTGGATCTAAGTAGATCATTTTTTCATTCCTGCATGATGAAGCATGACAAACACTTAGCAGACAGTGGAAAATGCACAGAACAAGAGAGCTAAAAACATCATCTCATAAGCCAATTTTAGGAAGTGTTTCTCATCCTCAGGTGATGTAGAAAATGCTGTGGGAAAGGACAGGTAAGCCTGGTGAGATAAAAAGATGGGAGGAAACATGATGTACTGGATGAAATAAGGAGGGATCACAGGGTAGCCAAAAATAAAATAATCATTTTAATATGTTCGTGGAAGACAGTGAGAGATATAACTGACACTATGGGAAGTGAATCAGGCACTCACCAAAATATAGATGCTACTCCATGAAAGGAATAAGTGGAATAAAATATGGTAGATATATAAAATGGGGAGAAGAATTAAATTTGTGCCAATTTTGATTTTGAAAAAAAGACCAGTGATGATGATGAGCTAACATGACTCCCCTACTAGGGTAGCTGAAAAGAAAGAGCAATGCCACCACATGCTTCCAGAATGCAGTCACTAAAACTCTCAGAAATGGCTGGTAGGCATTTGGAATTAGTAAACAAACTGTTGGAAGTTTTCTCACAATTAAACATAACCTCGGACTCCAAAGTTCCACCCCTAGGTGGGATATAGAAATGAAAAAATGCATCCAAAATAAACGTGATAAAAATATTCATAACAGTTTTATTCATAATAGCCCCAAACTGGAAATATTCCAGGTGTCACAAACAGGAGACTCAAGAAACAAATTATTAATATAATCATACAATGGAATACTACTCAACAATAAGTGAAATGAACTACAAATACAAGAAATGACAAGTTCAAATCTCAAAACAAAAGGAAAAGAAGTGAAAAGAAGTAGAAGAATTCTTATGCATAATATTGTATGCATCACTTACACAATTTTCAGAATATACAAAACTAATTTAAGGTGATAGAAAGCAGATAGAAAGTTGCTTCTGGTAGTGGGATTGCCTCTGAAGGGACATGAAGAAATTTTTCTGGAGTGATGGAAATATTCTGTATCCTAGTAGGGATGAGGCTTATGCAGACAATATGCATTTGGCAAAACTGATCAAATGGCACAGCTAGACTCTCTATATTTCATTGGATGTAAATTATATCCATATGAAGAAGGCATTCAAATTTTAAAAACATATTTTAAATAAAGGAAATGTAATGGAAGAATTATTTAAAAATTTAAATAAAAGTCCCAGCAGTCATCATAATGGGAAATCTGAGCCTACAAACTGAAATAAATGATTCAGCAAGTCCCAAGCAAAATCAGTAAAAAGAGCTCACACCTAGATACGTATGTTGTGACAAAATATTTGAAATATGGAGTCTATGTGAAACTTATAAACAGGTTATTATGATAAAATGGTTACTAAGAAACACAGCTATGGGCATCCTCAGAGTTTTCTATGGTATGACTCAATGCAAAAGCCAAGAAAGTTGGTGAAACAGGAAATTTATATTCAGACAAATTGTTCTTATGTGTAAAGGCAACAGAAATTCATTCCAAGTATGTTGACGGATTTGAAACATACATGACCTCCTTGTTCTACTTAGGATAGTTCTTGAAGTTATCCTTCAGCTGCCTGAGAGAAGAATAAATTAAGAAGTAAAAAAAAATGCAGAAACTAACCATAAAACTGCCTAGAAACATATCATAAAATGAGAATAGTACTAAACAGACAAAATGGTTCTCCAAAGAGAAGTCATGTAGAATAAAATATATGCTTATAGTAACATGAGTAAGAAAAGTTAAGTATTCCTATGAATACAGAGAAAAAGATCGGAAGGAAGAAGAAATGAATTAAATTTCTCATTTTTAATGGGGTTATTCAAAGATACCAATTCATTCCAAAGTTGATTAGAGAAATGTATAGAGAAACTTTGTGAAAAGTACAAAATCTATGGGGAGAAATGCTTTGAAACACTTGTAGAAATAAGAGAGAGAGAGAGAGAGAGAGAGAGAGAGAGAGAGAGAGAGAGAGAATAACTACCTTTTAAATTATTAGGAAAATTTAAAACAAAACCAGATCATAGTTCATATAGCAAAAGGCCATCAAAAAGAAAAGATAAGAAAACACATTTTTTTCAAAAAATGGAAAGAAATGAAATCAAATTAATAGCTTTTACTGTCATAACTGTTGTAAATTTCTAAATGAGAGAAAAATATTTCTGAAATCAAATACTTTCCAGAAATGATGGGCTAAAGTTAGCTGAACTTTTTTCTTTATTGCAGATCCCAGATTCTTATCTATTAATATGAATTATCAGCTTCTGAGATAGAAGATTGCATTTGAAGCATTTCCAAAGTTTATTTTTTTAGTGTCCACAAAACATCAAAAATGCTGCGTGAGAGATATTCTTCTTGAAATTGATACTAAGACAGAATGCTCACTATTATTACTATTTGATATTACAATTTAGCATTAAGGCTGGAAGACATCAAATTAAAATTAAATGCTATTATTAGAATGGGAAGAATTATCATTATTTATAGATACCATGATTCAAACTCCTGTAGTTAAATACAAACTTTCATAATTAATTATAACAAGTTAGTTATCTAGAAAGTAAATATACAAACACTACTACTTATAAGTAGTACTATTTATCCAGAAATACTAGAAAGAAGCTATGGAAAAAATTCATTCATAATGAAAAACTGTAAACTATATAAGTATGCCCTAATAAGAGATATACAGTACCTACATGAATAAATCTCTAACATTTTTAAAAGATATAAAAGAAGGTTAAGGTAAATGGAGAGATGTTTAATACTTCTTGATGGGCTGATGTGAGATTAAAGTAGAGTTAACCTGTTCCCAAGCAAGTCACACACAAACATCTCTGTGTTTGTGTGTGTATGTATATACTTATGTACACAAATACAAATATGTACTCACGTATATATGTATTCACATATATTCAACACACTCATACACACATATACATACTTTTCAAAATCATACTAGAGTGTAATGATGAGAATCCATTGGCATTAGTAGATAAATCAATGCAGAAAATTAAAAATGATGATAGGATATATGCCTTACCCATTTGAAAGTTTCATAAAACTCAAAACCGATGAGGTGTTGGCCTGAGAATTGGTATATCAATATTGTAAATAGATTACTATGGACTAGACAATATGGTATGAATAAGAACTGAATATTCACTGAAGCATTGCTTAGCCAATGGAAAAGGGATGCATTATTTAGCATTTTTTCCAGACCCTTCAGCCTTTGTTCTTTTCTGTATTGCTGTGGACTCTCCAATGGCCTCTTGTTCACTGTTGACCACTGCTCTTCCAGTCCCTTCCCACCCCGCTCCCTCCACACGCACTCCCTCTTCTATATGCAGGCAACATTTAACATTTAGGTCACTAGAAAGCCACCTTAGTACACACCGTTTCCTTTCCTGTAATTCACATTGCTAGGGTCTCCTCATTCTTAGTTAGAAAGACGCTTCCTTCCAGAGACCTTCCCTTGCCTGCCGCATCTAGATCAGGTTCTCACACCACCCTGAACACCCTCTTGCAGTTTGTAATACCATGATGGTCTGGTTTCGGTTGACTCCTCCCTCATTAAACAGTAAGCTCTCAGCAGGCAAGGGCAACTGTCTTGTGCTTCACACTTAGTATCTTGCTTAGGGCCTGACACTCAATAAGCATTTGTTTAACCAATAACTAAAAAGTAATCACAAAGTTTAAAACAGACTGAAAGCCACAAAAATGTATTAATTGTCACAAAATACTTTATGCAGAATTGAAAGAAAAACATCAAATTGAGAAAATATTTATAATACAAATTACAGAGAATAGATATCCTGAAAAGATAGTTTATTTTTTTAAAAAGTTACTCTTTGAGCCAAATGTAAATCTTGGTAGTAATTAACATAAAAAAAGAAATTCATAAAAGAAGAAATATAAAGGATGGTAAATATGTAAGAAGATTCATTGTGCCTGGAAATCAAAGAAATGAAAATGAATATTAGACTTATCAAATTAAGCAAAATCAGTATACTCATATGGTGGAATGTTACATAACCTTTAGAAACAATTTTCAGCAATTTTTTATTGCTATATAAATATATCCATATATTTAGTATTGGCATCAAATAACATTAAGTTTAATAGGAAGTGTTTGAAAAATATGTTTCCAATTTTTTTTTAAAGGAGAGAGAAAAAAATTTGGCCCTACATAAACAGTGATTTTTTCCTGGTTAATGGGATTATTTCTTTATGCCTTTCTATAATGAAATAAAAATGTTATATCATATTGAGCATACATAAAAATTAATTTTCCTAACTGTCCACTTACTTTAGGAATCTACTCCATAATATGCTGGACATCAGGCATGATATTCTTATCCTTAGGGTACCAAATAAAATCAAACATCCTTAGACTTCATTGGTCAATAAAAAATTAAAGATTCTTTCCTTGGGGCAAAATGAATAGAGAGGTAGGCAAAACCAATAACTGAAAAACAAAACAAGCCCTCAAAAGACCAAATGAGACATTGATAAGAATTGACTAGTCCTGGAGGATTAATCAACTACCCTTGGCTTATTGCTGGGAATAACTCATGGAGATAAAATGCCAAGTAGACATTAAGGAAAATCATGTCTTCAGACCTCTAAACAGAGTTTAATTAAATCTCTTTCCTTAGGTCAGGAGTATGTGCCAGGGATTCCTGAGTACTAAAACTTGATAGGGCATTCAGTCAAGGGATATCCAACACCATTTGTTTCCACAGGCACCTGAAAGGAAGTATCTTAATTATACAGTGGTATATGGTCTTGGGACACCTTCCTGTCTATAAGGAAACATCATACTAGGTTTGTTATAAAGCATTACTCCTCTTTCTTACCAACTGCCTTAGCCTCTTAGTAATTTCATAGGCATGTAATATCACCTTACACAGTATTCTTTAAAGAGTAGCCTGAGTGGTTCTTATAAAAAAGAAAAAAAAAAAAAAAAAAAACAGTGAGATCATGCTATCCCTCTACTGAAAACTCACTAAAGGCTTCCCATTGCTCCTCCAGTTCCCGGGTGTCCTGAGCTCTCACTGTCTAGCTTCTTCTCATGTTTTATTCAACTTGGGTCAGCCATACTGTTTATTCTAGTCCCCTGTATTGGGCAGACTCCCTCTGCCTCTGTGACTTTGCATGTGTTTTTCCTGTTACTGAGAAATTCGTTTCTTCCCATTTGACTTTAGATCAGTCATAACTTTCTTAGGCTTGCTCTCTTAGAGAATAATATATCACTTCTTTGTGATTTCATCATATTTAAACGTGTACTTGAATTTGATTGACATATGCTACCTCACTCTATTATAAGCACTGTGTGGGCACAGATAGGTCAGCTCACTATCTTAGGACTCGGCAAATTGTCAAGGGTTTAACAGACATTGCTTTACATATTTTATAGGTCATTCCCAATGAGGACTTACTTTGATAAATTTTAATTTAAACTTTTGCACAGGACTTTCAATGGTAACACACTTCTTTCTATACCTAGTTTTAGGAAATTCAGGGCAACTTTTCCCACTGGATTTGGAGGGCAGAGGAGAGCATTCCGTGCAAAGGTAGATCTTCCCAGTTGTCTGGGCAAATGGAGTACAGTCCAGAGTTATGTATCCAATATGTTAAATTATGTATTAAATTTATTAATTCCACAGAAAGAATATGGTTTGTATAAACTCTTGGCATGGTTGGTACTCAACAGGGACAAACTCTTACCAAAGATCTTGACTCTTGATTACTACAAGATCCTGTGTACACAAAGCAGGATGTTGGTTTGTTTTTACTCTTTTCAGCACTTGAGAAAGCTTAATTATGGTCACAACTAAGGCTTAACAGAATTATGGAACACTTTTGTAGCCAGCTCAGAACATTTTGCAAGAGTCAATATTTTCCTTTCATGTAGTTCAGTTTGCTCTCTCGCAAATTGTCTGGGTTTTCTCAATTTCTCTCCCACGTTCACACTTTGACTTTCTTTCTTATGGCTTACTTTCATCAAAAGGTACATCTGGGCATCGTTGGGAAGAGGTGATGTTAGCAACCTGGAACAGTGTGTTCTTTTCTGGTTTCTTTATAATTTAAGGATTCAAAAAAACCTAAAGGATCTCAGTGATGAAGACATAAAATGACCAAGGAGGTGAGGGAGTGAGAGGAGCTTAAAGATACATCATGAAGATTAGAAATTAGAAATAAAAGCTATCACAGGATATGCTTAATATCAAGATAGATAAGGGTAGGCTAAATAACTATTTCCCAATATAATTACATAATATTCCTTGCATCAGAACAAATTAAGAAAAAGGAGATGATCTGTTATATAATCCAATAGATAATTAAAAATAGTTGCTACCTCAAAGTGTGTTCATTACTGACTATAAATAAGATAGAGCAAACAAAAGTTTTTAAAAATTCATATATGATAACAGATTTATGATACAATTAATTAACACTGGCTAAATTTTAATAGGTTAAGTAAATGTTCAGATAAATTTATATGATATGACAACACATTCAGATTCAGGTATTAATATTGAAAGCATATTCATAGTTTAGAATGTGGAATAAATTAATCTAGGCTATAACAGCAGATTAAGAGAGTCTAGAATAGCCCATGGATCAACTGGTCTGCTGTTTTTCATAATAAAATTTTATTAGAACAGAGTCACACTCATTCATTTGTGCATTGTGTATAACTGCTTTTGTGTGACAATGGCAGAGATGAGGAACTCTGATAGAGGCTGACTGTCCCACAAAACTTAACAATCATTTGCTCTCTGACTCTATAGAAAAATGTACTGGCTCTAGTCTAGAACATATTAGGAACATCCTTAGTGTTTGAGGTCCATGTTAAGAAGCTTAAAATAAATTCTCTAGATATCACCCCTTGGTGTAGAATTTTGGCCAGAGTAGAAATTTCTGATACTCATGTGAAGAACTTGAAAATACACAAGTTTACCAGTTGTCTGATCATCATGTCTTTGGAGGTTTGAAAATAAAGTCAAAGTACTAAGTTACTAAGCAGGTACTGACTATACTTATCTCTTATTTGATGTCTTTCAATTCTGGGGTCCCCATCTACTAAGAATCATGGAATTGTTAGGAAATGAATATCAGAAATAGAAAGTGAAGTCATAAGTTTAGCTTGAATTAAGATTGGGAGTTCTTATGTTTACATAAAAAATGTTGTACTTTCCTGCCTCCCAAATATATTAGCAACACTTTACCCACAAAGAAACTAAATGACAGTCCTCAGAAATGGTGGACTTTCTCTTTCTCAGTGATGTCTCCCAGCATAAAATCTATTTTTATCTGCATACTATAACATGACTTTGGGGAGCACAAGAGTTACATTGCCTGGAAAGTTATATTAGAGAATGAGTTAGGAACCTATCCCATCATTTGGGCTTTTATGTTCCTGCTTTGCATAATGAACCATAAAAACTTTCACTCATAGACAGATCCCTGAAATACTCTTCTAATAGTAGTGCTCAGAATTTAGAGACCATTGTTAAAGGTGGAGAAGGGAGAAGACAGTTCTTAATTGCATCTACTTAATATTTGGCAGGTTGATATCAATTAGGAGGGGAGCTGGTCTTTTGGGGTTGGCACTATCGAAATCTATTAATGTTTTCTAAAAAGAAGAAGATTTAAGTTTTCTGTCAAAACTGAGAGGGAAAAATCACAGTTGGGGGTATAGTTCAGTGATAGAGTGCTTGCCTAGAATGCATAAGGCCTTGGGTTTGATCCCCAGCACTTTAAAAAGAAGAAAGAAGGCCACAGAAGTTAATACTTATGAGACAAATTTTGAAATGACATGATTAAATTCTTCCTGTATTGGGCTTTAACTCTGTAGCCAAGTCCAAGTATGAGATTCATTAAGACATTTCATTTTTATCAACACAGTCATTCCTCCGCTCCCATTGAATGGTTGCGATTCAATGGACAAATTCATTTGCAACAAGGAAGTCTCAAGAGCAGCTGCCTACTTACTTACACAGAGAAAAGATTTTTGAAGAAGCTTAATGCTTTGCAACTGAATAACACCCTAGCTGCTTGGATAATCAGTGCTACTATCATATTATACAATAATCCTATTCTATCTGAAATTTATTGTGTCCAAAGGAATATCAATGAAAAGGTCACAGTCAATGGCCACTTTGTAAAGGAAGTCACCATGAAATCCTATTGTTGGAAGAAGATGTTTCACATTTAAACATGCATTTATTTGCTAAGGCCTTAGGTTTACAGTCTTGATGATAACTTGGCAAGAATACGTAGCATTGTTTATGTTTCAGTTGATGACTTCTGTAAGTCACATATAATTATTATTTAAAAAAGAGCACAACCTTCTTAGTTATCATATATAGATTATGCCTTAGATTCCAAAACATTCCCTATGCATTATTGATCCTCATCTTAACAGTGAAATACTGTTGCAGTTGCCCCTAAGTTTTTACTTATTGGATTCTTGCTGCATACTTTTTTCACAAATGAAGGTTTCCTTCTAACAGCACTAATCACAGTTTAGAAATAGATGGACATAACCAAAATTAAATAGAAAACAGCAGCAAGCATCAAAACCTTACTGTTCTGCTGATGCAGCCGCTCCAAGCAATTAGCTCACAGCTACTCAAGTGTGAGGGCCCCTCCATGTGGCCAAAGGCAGCCAGGCACCTTTCTTTTGTAATTGTTGGGCCTTTCAGGTGGTTTGGTGAGTCACAAAACCCATATCACTTCATCTGTCACAGATGAGAACAGATCTGCTTTGTTAGGTTGGTTTTCAATCCTCAGTGCCTGGAGCTTAGTTCCTGCTAGTACAGCCCAGCCCTTTGCCACTCAGGCCTTTGTCCAGTCTAGGCCAGTCTGACAGGCTCTCTTCCCTGTCATGCTTTCACCAGCAATAATTTTTCCCAGTCCTTCCTACTGTGCCTCTTGCCAATAGTGCTGATGTATTTCTGAGCTTTTCCATTTGCCTTGGTTTTACCAGAGGAAGAGCAGGTGCTTCTATCCTCTCCATTTCTGGGAATTGGATACTATTGCCCAAGCCGCTTTGCTTTGCCTGCTGGCATCCGACGTAGGACAAATGAAGGTATATGTGGTTAATCTAGCTCATCTCTCTTCAAGAGTTTTCCTGAATACTTATCAGA
Source organism: Marmota flaviventris (assembly GCF_047511675.1). Lineage (NCBI taxonomy): Eukaryota > Metazoa > Chordata > Mammalia > Rodentia > Sciuridae > Marmota > Marmota flaviventris. The sequence continues at coordinate 145,314,975 of NC_092502.1, forward strand.
TTTGGATTCCAAAGGTTCATAGCCTAGCTTTCCAGAAAAGTTTTTGGCAAGAACAATGACCTCGAAAGTGTGCCATTTGGGACTGAGTGGACATAGCACCAAATAAACAAATTATTTGTTATCATTCCAGGGTCTTTCCTTTCTGTTCAAGTCATCTGGATGTATCCATGTGGTCTAAGAGAAAGGAAAATCTCATTGAGGGTCAACAATAGATGAAGAACTTCCCAGACAACCCTCAAAGAAGTCCTAGTATGTAGACACTAACTTCTCCTTTTTTTTTTTTTTTTAAACAAAGAAGGAGCCTAAGTTTCAAGAGAAATTCAGAAAACTTGCCATGGCTTACAGTCGTTTAATGGCACAGTCTTGAAACAAACTCAACAGAAAGAAGAAATATATTGTTGTTGGGTTCAGTGAACTAAATTCTTTGGTAAGAACTGCCAAACAGTGCAGTGTTTCTTTGTTGGTGAAATGCAAGAAGGAAGGAGAACAGAACTGAGAGGTCAAGAGTTTTTGAGGAACTTCGAGGTTCATTGATTTGTGCTGAGCTCAGACTTGACCCGTTCCCATGGTTGACTGTACATGTGTTGATCTCTTCCACCAAGTCGTGAAGGCTATGCTGAGGGTGATACAAATGACTCCCGTTGAGTTCTTTTTTTTTGCCATGTATTTTATCTTATTCACCCAGCAACCTTGGAAAATGTATGTTAAGTAATCTCATTGGAGAGATGAGAAAATAAGGCAGGTAGAGGAAACTAACTTTGCTGCACAACTTCACCCTGAAAAATTAGGAGCTGAGATTTATGCTGCCTGATTCCAGTGAATCTTCTCATTTGTAGAATATGCAAAAGAATCTCATCCTAAAGGCAAATTCTGGGTCCATGGAAGAGACTGATCCGTTAATATTTAAGATTAGTAAGGGCTCTTGCATTGAGGGCTTAATATTTTATCTTTTAAAAGAATGGCACATGCAAAATAGTGGGATTCATCATGATATATTTGTAGATACATATAACGTTTTTGGTCAGCTTCTTTACCTAGTACCTCCCCTTTCCATTCCCTCCTCCTTCACCCTGCTCCCTTTCCTCAATCTACTGGTCTCCTAGTTTCATAAATTTCCCTCTTGTATTTTCTTCTTTTGTCATGCTAGTTTCTACATAAGAAAGAAAATATATGACCTTTGACTTTCTGAGTTTGGTTTATATTACTTAACCTGATGTTCTCCAGTTGCATCCAATTTCCTGCAAATGACAGAGTTTCATTCCTCTTTGTGGCTGAGTAAAACATCACTGTGTAAATATACTACATTTTCTTTGTCCATTAATCTGGTGACATACAGGTCAGCTGATTCTATGACTTGGCTATTGTTAATAATGGCACTATGAACATGGGTATGCATATATCACTATGGTATACTGGCTTTAATTCTTTTGATAAATACCAAAGAGTGGTAGAGCTGGGTCATATGGTGGTTCCATTCCTAGTTTTTTGAGTACCCTCCATGCTTATTCCATAGTGCTTGTACAAATTTACGATCCCGCTGACAGTGCATAAGCATTTTTCCCCCCACATCCTCATCAGTATTTATTATTATTTGTATTCTTGATAATTGGAACACTTACTTTTAACTCAGCTAGATACCAATAAGGCTTTTCACAACTGTAGTATCACACAGAGGTACCAGACGAAGCTCATGCAAGGTGTAACCGGAGGTCTTCTCTTGCTCTCAAAATGTGTCCCCCACTTAATTGCTAATAAGCTTCATCAGCTCTACTTTAGGTGGAACCACAGCTGTGAAAATGCTAGAGGTGATTATTTCTTGAACTAGAGTGGAGTGGCCTCAATGGTTTATCAGTTTTTTGGGCACATTTTTAGGAACATTCAGTTCAGAGGAGGAGACATACATATAATGGTCATTGTGTGTGATGACCGTGGGCAGCCTGTGGCATAGATCAACAAAAAAGTCAACTTCCTGCCTTGCAGTCTTTGAGTCCAGAACTAAACAGGTAATTACCAATCCTATTTCTTTAGGTTACATGAATTGCTGGTTGGTTTCAAACTTCGTTGGGTTGAAAAAGATTTGTTTTTTAACCATCTGTAATTTGTGATGACTTGAAATTTTCATTAAGTTTAACCCATTTATTGAATATTAAAATTTGAAAGACACTTCTAGGTTCTGGTGTTGGTTTACAGAGGAGAATTGGTCACAATCCTGCCCCAGATTGCTAATGTTGTAGTGGTGCTGACCAAGAAGCATATGACATAGTTGATAGATAAAGATGACGGGGTAATGCCATGGATGGGATGAGTACATCCTAAAATTCTTCTTCAGGTCACAGGGTTTGCCTTCTTTCATTCTCTTTCCAAATCTTACAATAGCTAGCTCTATTAGACTGATTTTCAACTCCACCCACCCTTCTGAATATCCAATCAATGCATCCTATTCTGCTGGGAGGTTTCCAAGATCTTCAATGACCTGAAACTCTGAAATCACAAAGGAACTCAACTCCTCTAGCCTCTTAGAAGTGGGCATGCATTGCCAGTTTGTGATGCCTTAGTGAATGCCAAGCTTCCCAAGTCCCTGAAAAAAGATTGAGGGTGAGCACTTAGATCCCAGAATTCTTAATGAGATGTTTAACAACTGCATCTGATTTTTTTGTGGTATCACCACTGAGAGCACATCCCCACTAATACCCAGATGTGGGCATCTCATGTAATTTCATCTCCCTCTTTGTACTTGACACATAAATCCATCTCTGAAAATATCTCTGCTCATCCTCCAATAGTCACTCTGAATAACACACTGGAGTTTAGAAAGAAAGGGATCAATGAAGAGTCCATGCTAGGGGCTGAGGTGGTTACTGAGCTGTCGAGCTGGGTTCTATCCTCAGCATCACATAAAAATAAATAAATAAATAAATAAAAAGGTATTGTGTCCAACTACAACTTAAAAGAATATTTTTTTTAAAAAAAAGAGTCCATGCTAGTAGTAGTGTGGTGGTTGGCAATGGTCAGTAGGCTCTGTCTTCACAGAGTCTAACATTCCATTAGTGAGAAGACATCTGACCCATGTTCATATACATGATGTATTTTTGTAAAAGTGAGAGGCCTCTTTCATGATTTCATTTTTGTCCCATTGAATTTTAAGCCATGTGTAAAAAGTAAACAAAAAATTTTAAAACCACAGATAGAAACAGTGTTGTGATTTAAATGATGTCTTTTAAAAACTAAAATCAGAAAAGTTCCTAAAAGAAGAATAAAACTTACTTGAGTCAACCCTGTATAAGGTGATAGAGTCCCCTCTTATGATCACATAACTGCCATCACCTTGCTCTGATCTTTGAATGACTTGGTTTTAGCTAAGCATACACTTACTTTTGATATATACTCACCCTTATTTTACTTTTTATGTTGGTTAAAAAATCAACAGAAAATAAGGAATTTACACTATTGGTTTGAAGTTGAATTTTTGAAAATTAAACTCTTTGTAGAATTCTGAAGCTATTTGAAGAAGGATGTGAAATGGCTCTTAAGCTTTAATCATTTGGTGTTGCCTCTGCAATTTTCAAAACTTAATTAAAAGAATAGTTTAATGCAATTATATCTACAGTATCTATAGTTCATTTTTTTCCTTTGCAGTTTCAAATTTGAAAGTTAATATAACCATAAGAAATATATACATATATTGTATAATATTTTAAAATAACACTTTGATTGAAAATCAAACAGCTGAATGAACAGATGGAAGATTTGATTATAAAATTCAACACTTCCAATAATGCATGTCAGTCTCAATTGAAAATTACCCTATAGCTATTGCAACAAAAATGTTGTATTCTAATTTAATTAAAATATTTATCAAGCTGAAACTTACAGCATAGAAGATGAATCATCACAATTACTGCCTTTACAATCATCACTGATGAGTTCATTATTTAGGTTAAAGAAAATCTTAATGTGTTAAAGAAAATCTTAATGTTTTTCTTTGTATAAAATTCAATTCTGCTAAATCCATTGTTGTTAGCATCACTAGGAGGTCTGTTACTTTCATGCTGATGATTGGGAAACCAAGTGACTTGACAGAAGAATTTTCTGGAAGTAGATACACCATGGAAGGCAGAGAAGACAGAGTAAATCACTGTGTCCCCGAGGTTTATTTCAAGTCTATTAATAAAACTCTGGAGAGACATCTTCAATGTTTTGAAAGAAAATAATGTGGTAACAAATAAATCAACGACTTTCTGATTTTTAATTTTCTGGAAGCTAGCTTTAGATCGCCTTGTGAGTTAGAATATGCTGAATGATAACCAATTTCTTCAGGCCCATGAGAAGGGGCAGATAGGTTTGACAACACAGGAAATATGAGTAGTGGGCAGAAAGGGCATGAGGAGTAGAAAAGGCTGTGTATCAGATTCTCTGGCATTGGCAAATGTGTCCACTCAGCTCCCCAGGTAGGGGTTTATCTTCCCATCTTGGAAGCTGGCAAGTGTATCAAATGTGAAACCCTCCTGGAGAAGGGATGGATCATTGTTAGTGGGATTTTCCTGTCTATGATACGTGACAAAAACAACTTAGACGTAGGAAAGTGTATTTTGGGGTGTTCCCAGTTTCAGAAGTCTCAATCCATGGTTAACTGGCCCCATTGGCTGAGGCAGAGCATCATGGTTGAAGAGGGTGGTAGAGGAAAGCTGTTGGCTCATAGCAGCCAGGAAGCAGAATAAGAGAGAAAGAGAAAGGAAGGGAATATAATCCAGACCATGTCCCCAGTGACCCACTTCCTCCAGCACACGCCACCTGCCTACAGTTACTACCCAGTACAGTAGTCCTTTCACGTGGTTAATCTACCAAATGGATTAATCCACTGATGCATTTACTGTTCTTATAATCTAGTCATTTCACCTCTGACATTTCCTTCATTAACACATGAGCTTTTCAGAGGACCTTGAAGATCCAAACCATAACTGTTCAACCTCTGAATTATGTTATCTTCCTTACCAGTTTAATGTATGCCCAGATGAAATGCCTTCTTGCGGCACTTTGAGGAGTTTTGCAGGAGAAAGATGTCTACTTTAAGGTTATAAAGGTTATACTTCACTTATAAAGGAAAGGTTGAAAAAAGAGTTAGATCAGAGGGGGCATACCTATTGCTAAAAACCCAGAGCTCTGCAGCCATATTCAATTCAAAACCTGGCTTTGTCATTGTAATCTTGGCCAAATGACTTAACCTTTCTCTCTCTCTCTCTCTCTCTCTCTCTCTCTCTCTCTCTCTCTCTCTCTCTCCCCCTCCCTCCCTCATTTCCTCATCTATAAAATGATAATAAGAGTACCCACTTATTATAAAGGGTGGTAGAAAGACTGAATACGTTAAAACATAAAATTCTTAAAACATTCTTGCATATGGTTAGGACTCATTAAATGCTTGCTATTATGATGTTAAGATTTATATGGAAAAACTGACTGCAAAAAGCAGTAAATGTTTGACAGCAGGAAAAACTTGGTAAATCCGTCAGTATCAAAACACTCAGAAAAGAAAGAAACTAGCAACGTGAATGTGACCGTTCTAGCACTTATGAAAGTCAGTAATCAAAAACAAGAAGCCGCATCTGAACCGTCTTGACATAGGATAACATTTTTTATGCTAAAAAGTAGAAAACAGAAATTTCTCCTTGGATGGGAATTTGTTTACTTCTGCTGAGATAAAGTTAAGGCCAAAATTCTTAATGTTTCTGAATAGCAGTAGATGTTGTTCCATTTTGGTTCAAAACCAGTGGTCCAGGTAGAGATAGGGTGGGAGCAATTATCTCAGATAGGACTAGACTTGCTACTGCTTCTTGCAGCCCTGTCCATCTGAAAACCACGCTGGCCCTACCTCCTAATTCTACCCTGAATTTGATGCTTCTTCCATCCACCACTGTCACCTTAGCATAATCCCCCCTCCTGCTGCCTGTCCCTCTGATCAGCCTCTTCTGCTTCCTCTGCTTCCAGTGTACAACCCATTCTTCACACAGAAGCCTGTGAGATTTCTAAAATGCAGTGTAAAACATGTTCCTTCCCTGTTCCAAATCTCCCAGTGATCTTTACTCCATCTCATGACCTCAGGCTTTCCGTGGTCTTATCCTGCCTGTCTCACATGTCCCTTCTACCGTCCAGCCACACCGCTCTCCCTTTTTGTTTCCTCAACATGCCAAATCTTTTCCAATCTCTGCCTCATGCCTTCTTTTTCTCTGTGTGTTAGTGTTAGAGTTACATCTAACAGGAAAGCTCATTCGAGTCTATTTAAAGTAGCTCTCATCAGACTCTGTTCTATTTAGTTGTATTTTTCTTCTCATCACTAACTTATTTAATTGAATTTATTTGTGTTTTTTAATGTGCACATCTGTTTTTATTTTCACATGGAAATATAAAATCCATAAAAAGCAAAAACTTTATCAAATCTCCAGCTCTTATAATGGTTACCTGGAACATAGTAGGACCTTTATAAATAGTAGCTGAGTAAATAAAAAAATCCTGATGCTCACGATGCTTGGTCAATAGCAGGTCTTTGTCATCTGTCTCCCTGTGACCTCCTTAAAAATGTCTATATTTTCTCTTAATCCTACAATCCCAGAAAGCCAGAAAAGTAAAAAATGGCATATTATTCTTCATCTCCTCATTTTCCTGTCATATTTAATATGAAAACCTTGTTCTATTTTGGTATTAATATAACTTTCTGAGTTGGCGTATGGAACTTAACTGGACCCTGAGTTATTGATTCTAGAATCATTCTCCACACCCTAAGTTTTTCCATATGTAGAGTAACTTGGAATTGGCTCTTTTCAAACTCAAATTTATTACCCACTTAGCTCAGCCTCTGCAACCCAAGTGATTATCTAGGTGTGAGAGGGTATTACACAACCTAATTAGTTCTTGGCCAACCCACATTGATAAGTCTACCCAATGACAGTTTCCAGACTACTGCTATCATTATATTTTCAATAGGGTGTGAATAGGAATAGATTTAATTGACCTTACAATGTCTGAGACAAGAACGTAAGTCTTGATTAACTAAAAAAAATCAACATAGCAATTGGGAAATTTAATAAATGAGTGGAAGGCAAGCTTAACTTTTATCTTTCAATCTCATATTTATTGAGCTTCTGGCAACTTGATTTCCAAATTGCACAAAAGAACTTTTAGTCATGAGTCTATTAAGGGCAACTCTGAGGATGGAGCCTGTGTATAAAATCTCAAAATAATGCTTCCTCTAGAATAGCATGATCAAGTACTACTTAAAAAAAATATGATGTGGATGCTTCTCTGAGTCATGTGATCTAAAACAAGGCCAAAGAAGAAACGGATGTAAGTAAGATTTGGATCATAACAGGGCAGCAGTTCTTCTCCTTCACAGTATATTATAATCTCCCAGAGGACTGTAGTGTAAATACAAATTCTTAGGCCCATTTCCTAGAATCTTTACTCAGTGGGTCTGTGGATGAATTTTAAAGCTCTCAAGGGATTATCATGTGCAATCAGTGTTGAGGACCAGTCTTGCTTTTTGCTATAGCTAAGAAAAGCATTTGGAAGTTGTTCTTCAATCAGTAATGGATTTGGAGACAGAGGAAAAGAAAACCAAGATGGCACAAATTGGTCTACCTTCTTGTCCTGCAGAGGCTGCAGCACCTCTTTAGCTAGTTTAGCTTTCTTTTACCATCCTTCAGAAGGACTCCCCTTCCCCTGGTCTCACCATTCACAATGAACCCAGAAAGAATTCTTTAAAAAATGCAGCTACTAAAAAATCCTAAGTTTTCTTCTCTCTTTTCATGTGTGTAACAAGAAATCAATCTCCTTTCAGAGAGCAGGAACTTCAGACAAGAGAAATCAGGATAGCTGTCAAGCCCTGGGACTAGGGAGCAGCAGGTACCCAGCTAGAGTGCTCATTTCCTACAGATGAGAGCCGATGAAGCACAGGTCAGCATGACCAAACCTGTCTTGAGTGAAGGCCTCAATGTAGCAGTGATGGGGCTCCTGGGATTGCTGTGGCTGCCTTTGGGCTGCTAATATGACCACAGCCCTGGCAGTTTAGATAGACTACTTGTTCTCATCTACTGACCTGAAGCACAAATTCATTCATGTAAGAAATAATGTTTATAGGATGATGTATTCTGACTCCAACAAAAGACAAGGCAGACTCAATTTGGGAGTCTAATAAGTTAAGGGGGATTCAGCAACTCAGATTTCTTGTTTCACCTCTGTTAGCAGCTAGCCCCAGGAAGCAAGTAATTAAACTCTATTTCCCAATTTGCAAAACTAGAGAGGTAAGAGAAGTTTACAGATTGTAATGAAATAGCTACTGTGGGCACTAATGGGCATGATAATAAAGCTCTGTATAATGATTACACAAAGCCTTGTAGCTATAAGTAAGTGGGAAATAGCAATTGCCCTACACTTCACAGGTATTCACTATATGGAACCCCAAAGGACCCAGGGGACAGAATGGACTGGTTACAAAAGGACTTTTGGCCACATTAACCAAGTAGATAGAATCACTACCTGCAATTATCTGTGAATTTAAAAGGATATATATAAATACATGTGTAGGTATAATTTCCAAAAAGACTACATTCCACTGTTGTCAATTTTAATCCCTTTTAAAGAAATACTTCTGTAAGCTCATTTCCCATGATTAGGATATGAGAACCTGAGTTTTTGCTCATTGATTTTCAACTCTGGCTTCATATTAAAATATTCTGGGGAATTAAAACAAAAACAACAACCAAAAACAAACTGATAAACAAAACACAGCTTGGACTGTTTTAATTCTAGAGATGAGACTGAGGCATCAGTAGATTTTAAGCTTCCCGGGTAATTCTAATGTAAAGCTAGGCTCTAAAGCCCTGAACTAGCCCAACTTTCTTTTGCACATCACCAAATACTACAAGCTCATTTCCTACATTTCCCCAAACTCTAATTGTATCACTCACACAACACTGAGAAATGTTCTCTTACATATATTATGTTTATGTCTAACTTTCCACCTTGCTCCCTTTATTTAGAGCAAGAAACTTGCTTTGCTCTTCCATTTCCCCTTGCAGTCTGGCACAGACTTCTTGGCTTATAGGACACTGAAAAATATGCATTGCTGTTGATGTAGATATAAAGATTTAGATTTGAAGTGGAAATAGACAGATGTTATACCCATGTGTATCTCAAAGAGCATCTTCCATAGTGTTTTACTCTAGCTACATAGAGGAAAAGCCTCCCTGTAGGCAAATATCCACAGAAGTTCAGTGTTCATGTTATCAATAACAACCCTGACTAAATTTTATAGCACATTTCTCCATTAGCATTTTATGTAGCATTATCCCATCAACTGTAAATGTGCTGCAGGATCCTTAGGGGAAGGAGGGTGGTAATATGCAAATTACAAGATGAAAACAGAATCCAGGTCTCTGACCTCCCAGGTCAGAGGCCTCTTCCATCAATACCAGAATTTCACTTATTGTCTCTTTGGAATAAATGACTCAGGAGAAGCAAAATTACATCTTTGCCTCATTGTCAAATTTGAGGGCCACGTTAGTTAGTGAATAAAAGAAACCAAAGAATCCTTCTGTGATGCCCCTTTAGCAGCCTTTCTGGAATTGGGACCGATTCTTGTACAAGCTGTTTCAATCAAGAAGACAGAGAGAGAGAAACACCCATCATCACACAGGACAACTTATTTAACAAGCTTTGCATGAAATCGTGAAACCTTGGTTGTCCCTTTGTCTGATTTCACAAAGTGCCCAAAACTACAAAGATAATGTATTAGGAAGTGATTTAAAAGTAGAACTTTTAATCTAGATTTTCAATGACCTTTTGGTCATAAGACACATGAAAGTCTCTTAATATTTTCTTGAGTGAGGGAACAGATTTAAAGCTTCCCGGGTAATTCTAATGTAAAGCTAGTAACAAATGAAATCAGAGTGTCTTTTATCAAATATAATTGTGACATGATATAGTGGGATCAAATTATCATGTGCTCACCAGCAGGACAGGATTGGGAAAGGGGGACAATGAACTTCTACTTTCTTATTATAACAAATAATGAGTTTGGGGACGGGCTTGAAGAGTCTACCAAGAATAAAGGAAAATGTTATGTTTGGAAGAAGGAGGAAAATTCTTATCACATCTTTGTCAACTTATTGGTCTAAACCAGTGCTATTCAATGAAAATACATTATGAGTCATACATATAACTCAAAATTTTTATGAACCATGTTAAAGCAGATTAAAAGGAAATGAGTGAAGTTAATTTAATAAATTTTATCTAAACCAGCATATCTAAAATATTATTGTTTTGACATACAATAAAAATAAAAATTAAGAGATAGTTTACTGTTTTGTGGGAGGGGTACTTGCTAGGTCTTTAATATCTAGGGTGTATTTTATACTCACAGCACACCTCAACTTGAATTAGACACATCTCACGGATTCAGTAGCCACATGGGGCAGGTGGCTATTGTATTGGAGAGTGCAGGTTTAGATACACCGGCAAGAATTCGAAACGTCAGATAGAAATCATTGTCAACCTTTAACTACCTAATATATTTTGATATTTTCCTTCTCCTGGCTCTTTCACTATCTCCCAGAAGGGATTATCTAAAGGCCACATGTGTGTTGGCAAAAAGTTTTGGGCTTTGGAGCAAAATGAACTAAGCAATTCAAATATCAGCCTTTTAACCCTGAGCTAGTGAATCTACCTCCATTTGTCCTGGTTTCTTTGGCTATAAAATCAAGACAAAAATAAGCTAACTTACCAGATTGTTGGGAAGATTAAAGCAAATAGGCATAAAGTGTACAGCACAGCCAAGGATCAAACAATAATTCTCTCTGTGTCAAACCCTATTTGATTTTTAAACGTCCCATCTTCAGATTTGAGGCTCCACTGCTTCATTTACTCCACTTCAGGGTCTTTCTGAGATTTCTTCTGGTAGGCAACTCTTTCCCAAGAATGTCACAGGGCAAGCCTCTTCTTCTTTTCTAATTCATGTTTAAGGGTGAACGTCTTATGAAATTCTCCTCAGACTGCCTATTTAAAGTCGTCCCAAGCAATTTACTCTTTAGCACCCAATTTCCATTTTCTTCAGAACATCTATCCATATCTAAAATGATCTTTCTGTGGCCTGTTATTTGTCATTTCCTCTTACAAAGAAACTCCATAAGAGCTGGGATCCTGTCTTTCTTATTTTTCATTGTACCATCAAATGCCCAGCACAAAACAGAACTTGGCAAGTATTTGTCAAATAAATCAATAGGGAAGTAAATGGAAATAGTATCCTAATACTAAAGGTGGTGAAGAATGAAAACTCCTAAGCTCTTTTTAACCTACCAGAATTGCCCAGAATGTCAGGGAAGGAAAACCAGAATCATCTGCTGAGGTTGGGTATTGCTTATCTGGAACCTACCAGCTGGGTTTGGAAAAGGTCAAGAAAATTATTTTCCCACAGATAATTTTGTCATTGATACTTGTTTAATAGTACTACAAGCAAGGTACATAATCATACAACTTAAAATCACATTTGGTTATTCTTGACCTTGAAAAGAATCCAAATCTACCTGGTATGATTCAACTTTTTGATACAGGGGAGCTTGGCAGCACTGGGGAGTGGAAAAAGAGTGGGTGTTAAAGTCAGACAGACCTGGGCTTGGATCCAGATCTACACAGACTGGGAAAATTATGTAAGTGTCTCTGATCCTCAGTTTCCTTATCTGTAAAGCTTTACAACATAGCTCAAACTCTAAAGTGTTGCTAATGAGAATTAATGGAGGTAATGTATGGAAGTGCTTAGTATACCTTGAAGGCTCAATGAATAGTAGGCATCAATATTGTCTTTTTTTTTTTTCATACAGCAATGCCTGTCCACTGTGTGCTTTAGCCAATTTATGGGTGCTGATATTCCTTTCCCACATTTCTTAATCATCTGATCACTTGTTACTGAAAGATTAGGATGAGGGAGATGGGGGAGAGGGAGGGAGGGAGAGAGTGAGAGAGAGAGAGAGAGAGAGAGAGAGAGAGGTAAGGGGTCAGGAGGGAGGTGGGGA